>NC_083285.1:13082384-13394317 GCF_963506605.1 Zootoca vivipara
TTTTTACAAAGTAATAGGTAAAAGTAAAGGTACCCCTGACCATTAGGTCCAGTCGCGGACGACTCTGTGGTTGCAGCGCTCATCTTGCTTTACTGGCCGAGGGAGCCGGCGTACAGCTTCCAGGTCATGTGGCCAGCATGACTAAGCCGCTTCTGCTACTGGCAGAGGAAGAGGAGTGCAGGGGGAGCGAACCGCCCCCGGCAGCGCGATCCCGGCGGGGTGCCATCGCAGCTGCCCCCCGCCATGCCATGCCCCCAGGACACACTCCAGCCCTGCCCCTGCCTGCTCTCCGCCCGCCCACCCCCATGCCGGAGCATGAAGCTCCACCACTGGCTTCTGGTGAACCAGAGCAGCGCACGGAAACGCCATTTACCTTCCTGCCGAGCGGTACCTATTTATCTACTTGCACTTGACATGCTTTCAAACTGCTAGGTGGGCAGGAGCTGGGACTGAGCAACGGGAGCTCACTCCATCACGGGGATTCGAACCGCCGACCTTCTGATCAGCAAGCCCTAGGCTCTGTGGTTCAGCGCCACAGCGTCCTTGACAAAGTAATAAACATAAATAAATAAGAATGAAAATGTGCGCCCCACCCCCGAGACCATTCCATTGTAACTATCCAACCTCCCAAGATTTCAACACCTCTCGCGATGGTCTAACCCCTTTCCATTTTCACAGTACACATTCTACAAACACCTTCCATGTCTCCTCAAAATCATTCCTCCTGGCACATGTTAATTTATCAATAATGGCTATATGCCACACCTCTTTATACCATTCTCCCATTTTATATTCTGCTAGCCCCTTCCACTTCCTAGCTATCATAATCTGTGCAGCTGTCAATAAATTTGTGAGCAAATCCTTCGTAGCCTGCAAAGCTTCCACCCCATCATAAATTGATAATGCTACCTCTGGACTTTCAGCCAGCTTTAACCCAGTGATTTCCATTTTTGGGTGGGAGGGCTCTTAGACCCCATCAGTGCATCCTGCCTCCCTTCCTAAGCCAGACAGAAGCTTCCTGCACTTGGGGAAGGTGGCACCAGGCTTTGATACTTTAATACTCTAATTTACCGGGAACATTTAGGGAACTAGACAAGTTCCCCTAGTCCACTGACCGCATGCCACTGATTGGATGCAATGAATGGCCAGCTACTCAACGCAGGGAGATCTTTTGGACTGAAGAAACAGGATTTACACAAAACAAACACATTTTTTTTTATTTCTCTTGCTCTTTGTCTATTTGCATCAATGGAATTTGTTGGGGGGGGGTGGAATTGAGGGATATAAGCGTGCACACACACGCATGAATATGGTCATGATTGCTAACAGTGTCAAAAAGATAAGAAATTGGATCTCTGTTATATTTACCGGTACTGCCTGATTTGCAAAGTCAGATTCCATTTCCTTGTACAAGGGAAACTGCTGAGTCATTCTTCTCTATACACATTAAAGAGGGACCTGAAATCTCTGCTTATCAGTAAAGCTGGGCACAATATAATTTGCATGCATATTAAAAGTGTGTTCCTCATCACACATAAAATGAGCCAGGACCAGAAGTCTCAAACTCTCACTTCTCGGGTGTGGATTTGCTTGAGCATTTTTTTTTGCTGTTTGGTTAGTGGCATCTTGAGGAAGGCAAGGCAAATAAATGTACGAAGATAAATTGCTATTGTTACACACTAACCCAATCGCCACAGGCGTGCGAGATTCCAGGGATTCTAGGTGCTTGCCTGGGGTTTGCGTTTCCTTTGGAAATGAGGCACAGCAAAGAATGTGGTGTCTTTATCATATATGGATTATTTTCATATATAGAACCTGAATCCCAGATAGAGGGGTATACAGCATTACATTCAGGAGGGTCTCATAGGCACAGTCCTGGTTTCAAGCAGCCATCAGCCTCCCTCCCGTTGCTCTGCAGCTTGCCTTGCTCTCCCCCTTCCATAACTCCTAATTTTGCACTAGGCAGCTCCCTAGATGGCTTTTCCATTGCCTCACAATTTGCCTTTAGAACACACCAGGGCAAATTGCAAACCTGAAACTCTACTAAGGGTCTTTGTTCTTCTACCCAACTCAAGGAAAGACCCCTCTCTCTCACGAGATCCCTAACGGCTTATCACTTTCCTTTTGCCTTCCTTAATGGCCCATCCTAAGTGATCCCCTGAACATGCCTGGCTTGGTTTTAACATGCTAAATCCAGTGTCCAGCACCCGGGAATTAGAAGTGTGGTCCAGGAATTAGAAGGCAGGTCAAGGCACCCACAAACTTATAATGCTATAATGCGATGAGTATGGGACTTGTCTTTCTGTTCTCGTTTTTCTTTACTGTTTTCAGTCGGTTATCAGCAATAAAGTTCTTTGTTTTGTTTTAAGCTTCTTCCTGGCTTGTGGATTGTATTACCGTAAGTCAAAGTGAGAGCTATAGGTTGAGCTAAGGAACAGCCCCACCTGTTGGTTAAAATCAGACTGCACACCCTCCTAGGCCACATCTCTCCAGACCAGACTATTCACCGCAGTGGCGTAACGTGGGTTGCCAGTGCCCGGGGCAAGGCAGAGGGGATGAGAGGGAAAGAAACAGACGGAGTACACATGCACATTCAACTGCTTAACGGCATCTGCATCACCCAGGGGGGGCGGAGCTGCAGAGATAAGAAGAGTCGTTCCTTTGTCTGGAGAGGTCATTTCCTGGTTTGAATGGAGAAGCTGTTTTCAACAGAGCCCACTTACGGAAGTGCACAGCTGCACCAGGTATTGAAATGTTGCGCCCCCTAATACCTTTGCATCTGGGGCAACCACCCTTGTCTCCCTCCCTCCTTCCCACGCTACACCACTGATTCACCAGTTCTGTTTTCACCCTCGCTGGATATTTTTACCTGGCTAGCAGGTGCCCTTGATCTCTGAAAATGCTTCCTGCTTGCCTGGATAGAGACAGAGAGGGACATGTGAGTGTTCTTAGAGACTTGCCCCCTGTACAAAAATAAAATAAGCATTTTCTGCTCTGCCCAACACCAGAATGTGTGTGTGTGTGTGTGCGCGCGTGCACACACACACACGCACACACACCGATGCCACTGAGACAACTTTTTCAAGGAAATATCACTTAGGAACTGTAGCCTTTGCAAAGGTCATGGGCAAGATTTGATTTCTCAAATTTCACCTTTACCAGGGACTGTCCCTTAGGCTCACCCTACTAGCCAAGATATATATAGCTAAGAGGAAGCCATATTAAAGAAGCTTGGTGCAAACAGCAATCCAAAAACCAGGAAGAAGTTTAAAAGGGAAACAGAATAAAAGACAAGTGTTCTTTAGTGCCCGTACTGGAATTATACAAGGAAGTAATGAATAAAATGCTAACAGTAATTCTTAAAAAAAAAATAGACCTATAAAAGCATTCCGAGGGAAAGGGAATACTGTATTGCTTAAATGATCTCAAACAAACATGTTGATTACAGCTTCCCCATTTCCGAAAGGGTACACAAACTGTCTTAAGAGCATGACTGTGCAGCGATTGTTGTGATACATAGCCCTGACCTGGAGCCAAGTATGGAGTCCTACAAGGACAAGCCAGATCCTTCTAGGGAAGTAATAGTACCACTGTAGTCTGCTCTGGTCAGACCTCACCTGGAGTACTGTGTCTAGTTCTGGGCACCACAGTTCAAGAAGGATACTGACAAGCTGGAACGTGTCCAGAGGAGGGCAACCAAAATGGTCAGAGGCCTGGAAACGATGCCTTATGAGGAACGGCTTAGGGAGCTGGGTATGTTTAGCCTGGAGAAGAGAAGGTTAAGGGGTGATATGATAGCCATGTTCAAATATATGAAAGGATGTCATATGGAGGAGGGAGAAAGGTTGTTTTCTGCTGCTCCAGAGAAGCGGACACGGAGCAATGGATTCAAACTTCAAGAAAGAAGATTCCACCTAAACATTAGGAAGAACTTCCTGACAGTAAGAGCTGTTCGGCAGTGGAATTTGCTACCAAGGAGTGTGGTGGAGTCTCCTTCTTTGGAGGTCTTTAAGCAGAGGCTTGACAGCCATCTGTCAAGAATGCTTCGATGGTGTTTCCTGCTTGGGAGGGGGTTGGACTGGATGGCCCTTGTGGTCTCTTCCAACTCTAACAGATCACAGACCTTGAAAAGCAGCCTGAATCTAATGATGAGGATTCCCTTGAAATACTGGGAAATGATATACAATGAATTGGGGGGGGGGGATGTTTAAAATAATGTTTGTTAAAAAAAAACAGAAGCCTTTTTGTTAGGAATTGTAGGTGCAGAGATACCAAAAGAACTGAAAAGACTGTTTATGTACGCTACAACAGTTGCAAGGATGCTGCTTGCCCGAGTTTGGAAAGACGGCATGGTCCCTGCCAGAGTGGACTGGCAGACTAAAATATTGGATTATGCAGAGATGGCAAAAATGACTGGGAAAATCAGAAACCAGGAGGATCAAAGCTTCGACAAAGAATGGGAGAAATCTATACAGTGAAACCCCTACTCACCACCATAATCTGTTCCAGCGGCTATATTTGATAGACCACTGTAAACACTTGAACACTTTGGCCGTTACTTGAATAACTCTTGTCATGTTACATCAACTTTGGATACAATGGAGTATTGAAAACGAGGATTTATAGAATGCAGTTGAAAAAGTTAACTAAAGAACCCATGGAGGGGAGGGGGGAAGTCTTGAGATTCGGAGGAATCTTGTGCAATTTTTATAACTTGTGATTTTGAATGTGAATGAATTTGTAAAATCAAATAAAAATCATTTCCAAGGAGGGACCAAATGGGTTGATACCTGACGAAGAACCCCCTAGAACTGTCAGAGGAGGTGAATCTGCCTACACCCACCAACCCACCCATCTTTGAGAGCTGAAGATGGAAACAATATGAATCTCCAACTCCTTGGGCCTGTGTCTATAGGTTTCCTGACCTCCCTGTAATATTGGCCCTGGACTGTTTCCTGGTCTTGCTTTTGGATCACGTTTAGGACCTAAACTGGTCGGCTGTGCTCAATGCGGCTTGTTGCGACAATGCTGAACCCTCCTCTTTTGTGGAAATGTTTTGGGGAAGTGATTTAGTCTCCTTGGACTGACCTCTGTTCTGATATACAGTAGGCCCTCCAGATACAAATGTCATTCATTCCGGGGGGTCTGTGCACACCCCGGGAAAAATGTAACTAGAGGCACTGCTTCTGTGCACGTGCACAGCGCGCAGAGCGCTTCTCCGCACGCGTTCATAACTTGAAAGTTACGTAGCCAGAGTGGTATGTAACTGGAGGAATTCAATGTCTTGACCAGAAGTCATAAAAAATCTGTCCCTGTCACCTTCAACAGAAGCTAATACGGTAACCATCAAAACATATACTGTACAGCCAAATCAGACATTCCTCATGGGCTTCTAGAAGAGAAGCAGACTCGCTACAGCAAAAATCAAATATCATCCTCTTGCTGCCAGCAAGCAAGCGCTTTACACTAGTGGCCAAAACTGTGGAAACCTTTTGGGGAAAGTGTATTTCTGAGGTTTGATAGCTTATAACACCACTTTCTTTGTGGAGCAATACCATAAAATTATATATCAATGGAAAGATAATTTAATCAAGAATCTAATACAACAAGGTTTGTTCAATTATCTGTATTCTATTCAAAGTTATAGCTAAATAACCAGAAAAAGGAAGCACAACTTGCTTAGGTTGATATGCAGTAGCTTCCCTTCATTTGAATGTAGCCAATGAGCACGAGTATTTAGAGAGCCAATCGGGTGTTTTGAGCCATCAAACCTCGGAAATACGCTTTTCCCAAAAAGGTTTCCACCATTTGGGCCGCTAGTGTAGCTAATTGGGCAGTCCGGGGAATTCTATCTGCAGAAAGAGGATCCCGGTTTCTGTTTCAGCAACTGTGGCAGAACAATGTCGTTTCTCCTGCAAACCATTTGCAGCAGTTAACTTAATCACATGAGGAAGAAAATCTCTCTTTTGTGGTCTATAAATAGTTTGGCTAGGGGGGAGGCCCATTCCAGAACGAGGAGGAAGCCTGGGGTCGGGTGAACCTTTGGTGATACGGTAAGTCCGAAAGAGGGGATGAAATTCAAGCCCTGAGTGGATGTCAAGCACAGTCCCTCGACACAGTTCAGAGCAACAGAAATTATAGGAATGTTATAGGAAGGTGCTTTAGACTTAGTCAGACTGTTGGCTCATCTAGCTTACATTGCCTGCACTAACTCGCAGTGGCTGCCCAGGATTTCAGGCAGGGAAACTCTCCCAGCCCTCTGTGGAGATGCTGGGGATTGAACCCGAGACCTTCTGCATGTAAAGCGGTTGCTGTAACCACTGTGCTATAGCCTCTCGCTATTGTCACCCACACTCTTATGCCCACTTGGCTTGCACCAGAGAAACCTGGGATCTCTACAGTGTTAGCAGTGCTGAGAATTGTTGGAATCCCCTTCGCAGAGCTACGGTTCCTTACAACCTTATCAAACTACAGTTCGCTGGGAACTGTAGTTTGTTAAGCGTGCTGGGAATTGGAGCTCTATACACTACAGTTTCCAGGATTCCAGCTCGGTGCTTTTAAATGTATGGTGTGCATGCAAGCAGAGGGCCTTCTCGGTAGTGGCGCCTGCCCTGTGGGACGCCCTCCCATCAGATTTCAAGGAAAGAAACAGCTATCTGACTTTTAGAAGACACCTGAAGGCAGCCCTGCATAGGGAAGTTTTTAATGTCTGGTGTTTTGTGTTTTA
Organism: Zootoca vivipara; assembly: GCF_963506605.1. Taxonomy (NCBI): domain Eukaryota; kingdom Metazoa; phylum Chordata; class Lepidosauria; order Squamata; family Lacertidae; genus Zootoca; species Zootoca vivipara. The sequence goes on from NC_083285.1 coordinate 13,089,112, forward strand.
ATTTGTTGGGAGCCTCCTAGAGTGGCTGGGGTAGATCAGCCAGATGGGCAGCAAATAAATTTATTATTATCATTATTCAGCCTCAAAACGGTACGAGTGCTTTAAATGAATGGTGTTGATGTGACTTAACCTACAAAATCCCGCGCTCTTAAAAATTCCACTGCTGATTCAAATAGCATGGAAGTATGTGGGCAAGTCCAAGTAGTCCTCTTTTCTTTCCCAGGACTAGTTGTGTCTTTTAATAGAGCACAGAACAAACAAAGCAAACGTGTTTGTTAGACACTTGTAGGTCATCAGCAAAGAATGCTGGAACTAAAGATGCGTAAGGAGCCTCAAGGGATTCTTTGCCAACGCAAGTGATCAATGGGAACTTGCGCTCATCTCCCACTCCCTGTAGGTCTGCATATCTTGGTCTGAAAGGTCAAGCATGACCAAGGCAGAGCTTTGATCTGATTAGGTGCCCTCTAGAGCACAGGAAGGGACCCAGGTGGTGCTGTGTGGTTAAACCACTGAGCCTAGGGCTTGCTGATCAGAATGTCGGCGGTTCGAATCCCTGGGACGGGGTGAGCTCCCGTTGCTTGGTCCCAGCTCCTGCCAACCTAGCAGTTCGAAAGCACATCAAAATGCAAGTAGATAAATAGGAACCGCTACAGCGGGAAGGTAAACGGCGTTTCCATGTGCTGCTCTGGTTTGCCAGAAGCGGCTTTGTCATGCTGGCCACATGACCTGGAAGCTCCCTCGGCCAATAATGCGAGATGAGCGCGCAACCCCAGAGTCGGTCACGACTGGACCTAATGGTCAGGGGTCCCTTTACCTTTTTAGAACACAGGAAAGGAAAGAAGAACAAATTTTTCAGGTAGGATGCTGGAGAAATCATTATGCTTCCTGGCACAGTTCAAAGTGCCGGTTTTGACTTATAAAGCTCAGGACCGCAGTACCTCAGCGACCATCTCTTCCCCATGTAAACCGACCTGGACCCTGAAATCATCACCTGAGGTTCTTCATCGTGTGACTCTTCCATGAAAGATCTGGAGAGTGGCAGCATAAGAACAGGCCTTTTTGTGGTGGCTCCCTTTCTGTGGAATGCTGTCCCCAGGTAAGCTCACCTGGCACCTTCCCTGCATATCTTGAGGTGCTGGGAGAATATGCTTCTCTGTAACCAGGCCTTTGGCTGATTAACATCCTATGGTTTTTTAAATGCTTGGCGGGGAGGGTTTATCGCTTGTTTTTGTTCTTGTTTCATTATTTTGGGTTGGTTTTTTTCATTTTGTATTTTTATGCTGTGAACCGCCTCGGAGGAAGGGCGGTATGGAAATTTAATAACTAAATAATACCCTAAAGCCGTAAGCCGCAAGCCCGAACCACTGCAAAGTATTTGCCCATAAATTATCATGATCACACAGCTTTCCCCGGGTGTTAATGTTGAGCAGGTTTCAACACACACAGGTTGCAGGCTACTTAGGTGAGCCTTATCAAAGGTTAAGAGGCCAAAGCCACAACAGGGAGGGAACTCCCTCATGATTCACTGGCTGCTTTTTTAAACCAACTTTCCTCTGACAGGGAAATCCCAGCTTACCTTGATTATTTCCTCCTCTACATATTCTTTCAGAGAGAGAGAGAGAGAGGTCCACGTTTTAGGACTTTTATTCTTGCGAAAAAAGAGTAAGCAACATAAAGATACAATTAAAACCATGGACTTTCCCTGTAATACTCCGCTAGATAATACTCTATATGTTTAATCAGAAGCAAGTCCCATTGTGTTGGGGGGGGGAGAGAGGTGTTACTCACTACTAAGTGTATCATTTTCTGCCAAATTATCAGGGGTCCAAAAGAACTGACCTGGTTAGTTAACCTACAACACCTTTAAAATAGGCTTGCCGCCAGTTTTTGCAGTAGTTTCATTATTAGTCACATGCATTGCTTTTAGAAACAACAAAAGCTACACAAGCAAAAAGCAGGAAAAGATCAGTCTTCCTGGTGGGGTGGGGTGGGGGTACCCTGTAATAATTGATATGCAGACTGAGCGCATAGAATAAACTGAATGAAAACGCAGTCCACTTAAAAATCTCTTAGCAATTCACCTTGGAGTTTCAGAATTTCATGCCTGTTCTGCAGAAACTGAAGAACCAAATCAGTGGACTATACTTTAAAGGTAAAGGTAAAGGGACCCCTGACCATTAGGTCCAGTCATGACCGACTCTGGGGTTGTGCGCTCATCTCGCTTTATTGGCCGAGGGAGCCGGCGTATAGCTTCCAGGTCATGTGGCCAGCATGACAAAGCCGTTTCTGGCGAACCAGAGCAGCGCACGGAAACACCGTTTACCTTCCCGCTGTAGCGGTTCCTATTTATCTACTTGCATTTTGACATGCTTTCGAACTGCTAGGTTGGCAGGAGCTGGGACCAAGCAACGGGAGCTCACCCCATCACAGGGATTCGAACCACCGACCTTCTGATCGGCAAGCCCTAGGCTCAGTGGTTTAACCACAGCGCCACCTGGGTCGGACTATACTTTAAACCAGTGCTATTTTTCTAGGGAAAGAGGTGCCAGATGGCCCCCTCCTGGGAGGTTATCTCCAGCTTGGGGGGGGGGAAGAGCCCTTCTATTAATGTATTTTTAAAACATTTGAAATTATGGCAGAGGGGATAATTTAACCACTGATTTAATGAGTGCAATGTCTTACTGCTGGGTGCTTAAACCTAAGATGATTATCCTCCAATACTCCTCTGTCAATTTGGACTTGTTCTGCATTTCAAACATGTATCCAAGGGCATTCTCATCAGTAGACACTTCCTGAATGAATGAATTGCTTGCTTATGATGGAGCGGGGTTGCTTTCTAGTCCAAATAGTTTGCTCCCTGCCAGTGGCATAGCATGGGTTGCTAGTGCCCGGGGTGGGGCAAGTGTTGTGCCCCCTTGGTGGTGGTGGCCACACAGCTTGGCAGCTCTCCCGGCTTGACCAGCCCTGGGGTGTCCTCTCGCTGACCACAAGGAAAAGGAGGCACCACCCCAGACCCAAAGGACCAGTGCAGGCATGACTTGCCTCTCCATTGCTCCAGAAGGCAGCAGGAACTCAGTCACATAAAGGAGACTGTTGTGGGGGTGCCTTTTTTTGCACCCGGGGCCATTGCTCCTCTGTCCCAACACACAGTATACCACTGCCCTCCCAAACTTTAAAAAGCCCTGATGTTTGCTACCTCTGTTTTAACACAGGTATAAAATCTTCACTGGCTACAATGTAATTTTGATTTCTCTTCCATGTTCTATCCCATATGAACAAAACTCCCACATGACACAAGTTGCTCAAGAAAGGTATCTTTAAGGGTGAATTTGGGCACTGCAGTCTTTAGGTATACAATATCTGACTACGACATGACATATTTGCTGGAACTCAACTCAGTGCGCTCTGTTTGAGTTTTGGAAAATGTTTCATTTCATTTTCTATTTTATTTTATTTTTAAAAAAACCCTAGTTATTGTATAAGAAATTAACAACTGTGTGCGTCACTTGATGAATTGCACGTGTGAAGGAGCCGTTATATATAGCTTAATAGCAATGAGATTTCGACATATCGCCAGATGTCATCACCTCGCAATAACTTTCAATGAGAGCAAGTCACATTCAGCAGCAGGGAGTCAACATGCCGCAAGACACCCAAAACGAAGGATGAATCAGCCCTTCGAGAAATGACTCCTGTTATCCAACAAGAGTAATCGTAATAGATTCGTGACAGTTTTCCAGAAGGAAATCAGTTTGTTCCAAACTTTTAAAACTACCCAGTGAGTTTAGCCTTTTCCCCCTGTAAATGTGATGACACAAATCCCACCATCTACCTGAACACTTCAAGATTTCAGACTTCCCCAGTCCTAGAAATGACAGGTACTGAACTTGGCATCTTTGACATGGAAATCTGTAACTGAGTTCCAGTCCTTTGTCCATGCTGAATAGCCTTACAGTGCTGAGGATCAATCATTTAAAAGGGGAGGGAGTTATTGGAAGAATTGGTTAGCAGAAACCCTATCCTGTTATGAGAAAGGATGCATGGCAACATTTTGTTGCAGCTACCTGCTGTTAGCAAACTCTGCCCTTCTTAACACTGTCTGGCTCTCAGCTGAAAACTTTGCTTTCATAAACCGCTCAGCCTTGTTTCACTACTCGAATTGTATTCTATTTCAGCATATCTGCAGGACTGCCCCCAAGTGGAGATACCTTTAAAAGTCAGTATTCTTAAAACAGTCATTCAATCTGAAAATGACAGGGTTGTAGTGGTGCCGTTTATTTACATCTCATTTATATCCAATACACAGCACAAGCCCACATGAATAAATGCGTTTAAAGTTTTGACCTAAATTAGTTTATTGATCATATATAAATCCACGAGCACTTGATATGAAAGCAGATAGTCGGTGAGGATATAAAACAATTATGTGCTCTGTTTAGGCACAAGTGTTTTGTTAATTTCATCAGTGTCAAATATGACCAGCATCAAAGTGTCAAATATGACCACACTATCCTAATACGGACTGAATTATATCTGTCTGATTTTTCTCTCTCATTTCCTCTTTTATATTTTTACTATTTGGAAATAACAATTCCTGAAAGCTTGTGTTACTAAGTGTTTAGTATCAAACATAACCAGAAAGAGTTCAGCATTACTAACTTCAAAATACAGTTATTTTTCTTTTGCAGCCACAAAAATGTATCTATGAATTTTTGGCACACTGTATGGGTTTCTCTCTGAATGCTGGTCATATCCAGAACAGACTATTAATTCAAATGGGTCTGCTCAGAGTATAATTAACATTGGCTATTGCCCTATGTTTTCATTTTACATTTTTAGGGAAAGGTCAATGGAATATATATTTCTTTTTGTTGAAATCCACAGCCCCCACCTGAAAACTGGTACATGTAAGAAGTTTTTTCATGAGTATATCAGGTGCTTCTAGTTATCAGCATTTAATTTACTTATTCAGAGACAACAGATATAGAGCAAATTGTAACATACCTGAGAACATGTCAGTCCACAATCTTCAATCCTGGGAATGAGCTGATAGCCATAAACTCCCCAAAACATTGCAAAAATCTGCACCTTAAATAGCATCTTTATTTTTATAAAAAAAAGCTACCCTTTGATTTATCCTGTAGAAACAGCTGTTCCACTCTGAGAAACTAAGTTTAAATACTGTGATATGATGACTTCAAGCACCTCCTTATTATCTTTCAGCTTGACTCCTCCTCTTTAAAAAAAAACAAGAACATGCAAGGCCGATTTTTTTAAATAAAAAAGCCAACAACCCCCCTTGTATTTTAAAACAACTCTTACTCCAGCCAGATGACTCACAAGATTCTGGAAGTTAAGTCCCAGACAGTCATCTTCCAAATAGCTTAAATTTTGAATCAAACTTGCTTAGTCAGAGAAATTTTTACTATTGTTTTGAGTCACTGTGTAAATATTTTGCCGTAATCATGATTTTGGTTGTAAAACTTTAAGTTATTACCATGAGTTGAAAAAAGTGTGAGCACAGAGATAGGGGGTTATGCAAGGATTCGTGTTCGCTTTCTTTCTTTCTTTTTAAATACTTTTTATTCGTTTTCAAAAATTAAACACAATATCAAAAATGCGCACTGGCAAAAATACAAATAACAAAAATACAATAAAGACAAACAAAAACAACAACAATCAAGGATTCATGTTCGCTTTCAATGCCATGAGCATTCCAGTTCTTTTCTCATGCTTCTAATGCGTTAGAGCACAAAAGTCCCTTGGCAATGTGCCAAAATATATCAATTTCTAAGTGACATAGCCACTCCCAAATCTTTCTGAAATATACTCGGAGTCCTGTAGTGACTGCATGCTCTTTATTGCGGCTTGTAAAACAGTGAATGAAATGCCCCCCAAACCTCAGGCTTTTATATACATTATTTACACAATGAGTCCCATCTGATTGGCTGGTTCTGCTTTCCTCCGGAGCCTGATTGGTCTTTTCCTCCAGGCCAATCAGTTGTTGTATTTATGATCCTACCAGCCTAATAGGCTGAGTAACTTCTTCCTGGAGCCTGTTTGGTCTTCTCCTGCAAGCCAATTACAGTTGTTGCATTCTAGGATCCTACTTGCCTATTGTTCCAGGATGCAAGCTTAGTACATAACACTTTCCTATGGCGGCCAGACACCAGCGTTATGCTTTTCTTACCTTCCAAGTCCCGGACTGCAGAATCCGGGACCGGCAGCCGTGTGACACCGGAAGTTGCGTCGACGTAACTTCCGGTGTCGCTTTGCCCTTCTATGGGCACCAAAAATGGCCGCCGCTGGCTTCGAAAGTCGCTTGTACGCATGTCAGGAAGTGCGTCGACGCAACTTCCGGTGTCGCTCCGCCCATCTATGGGCACCAAAAATGGCCGCCGCCGACACCGGAAGTCACGTCTATGCACTTCCGGACAGGCGTACAAGCGACTTTCCAGACAGGCGTACAAGCGAATTTTTGGTGCCCATAGAAGGGCAAATCGGAAAGAAAAAAATGGCCGCCGGCAGGAGAAAATAACAGAGAAAAACAGGAGACGAAGTGATACGGGGGACCACCGGGAAAAGGTAAGTAAAAATGGGGGGTTTCCCGGGGAAAACGGGGTACTTGGCAGCTATGGCTTTTGTGAGAAACAGGCAGTGGTTTAGCACAGCAAGCACGGCTGGAAGATAAAAAGGTAGAAAGTTTTAAAATGAAAGTATGCTGGCATGGCATCCTAGTGTAACTAAATTGCACTCAGGAAAGAAAGAAAAATTGGCTAATTGGATATAGTCGGGAAATTGGTAACGGAATTGTCATAATTAAACTGGGGGTACAATAATGGCTTTTTTTCTGGTGGGACGCATACCCTTAAACATTTTGTGAATCTTTGTACTTTTGTACACATCTAAATTAAACAAGTGTTGTAAATGTAAAGAGAAAGGTTATTTTTTATCATATGTGGTGTTCTTGTAGTAAGGTTTAAGCTTACTGGGAAATGATATATAATGAATTGAAAAGGATGTTCAAAATAACCTTTGTAAAACAAAAACAAAAACCAGAAGTTTTTCTTTTGGGAATTATAGGGACATAACTACCTAAATTGTATAGAAATTTATTTATGTATGCTACTACAGCAGCAAGAATGCTACTTGCCCAAAAAAGAAGCAGAAGTCCCAGCAAAGGAAAAATGGATACAAAAACTTATGGAATATGTAGAAATGGCGAAACTTACCAGAATAATAAGAAATCAAGATAACAATTTTTTTTATAAAAGAACGGAAATCGTTTATTGAATATTTACAGATAAATTGCAAACAGATAAAAACATTGGCAGGATTATTGTAATAACCTGCAGTTTCATAAGAATATATATTTAAAGTAGATAATTAAATGAAATTGGATATGCAGAAGATATTTAAAAAAATTTAAGGAACCTCAGAAAGAGGGGGAAGGAAGTCAAACTTTGAAATGTTAAAATGATTGTAAAATTAACGAAATGTATAAACCTGAAAAGTATAAATAATTTTTTAAAAAAAATACTGATCAGAAGACCACACATTCAAATTGTCTTCTGCTACAATGAGAGCCTCAGGTAGAACTGTGATTAGTGCAAATGCCACGTTTTCCTAGAGGTTGTTCAATACACCTCTGTACATCATGTGAAAGATATTCAGAGTCTCAGCCAGAACATTCTTTTGCTATGACAGTAGACAGTAAGTATGTCAACTCAGAAGTCCTGTTGAATTCAGTGGGACTTGCTCCCAGTTGAGCAAGGATTGAGGTGGCAGCCTTAGGCACAAACTGGATATGAAAAAAAAATGTGTGGAGAAGGGTAGGTATCTGGACTGGGACTGCGGTGCAAGAAAAGGAGGCAATGATCATCATTTTCTCATTCAGGACCACCACGATACCCAACACTATTATTTCCTGGGGAAATAAAACACGTAGGGACAGTTTCTTATATATATATATATATATATATATATATATATATATATATATATACACACACACACACACACACACACACACACACACACACATACATACATACATAAACCTCCGTTTATGAACACCTCGGTTTACGAATTTTCAGTTTATGAACACCGCAGACCCATCTGGAACGGATTAATTCACTTTCCATTACTTTCAATGGGAAAGTTCGCTTCAGTTTATGAACGCTTCAGTTTATGAACAGACTTCCGGAACCAATTACCCCCATGCTTCGGGTTAAGTACGCTTCAGGTTGAGTACTCCGCGGACCCGTCTGGAACGGATTAATCCACTTTCCATTACTTTCAATGGGAAAGTTCGCTTCAGTTTATGAACGCTTCAGTTTATGAACAGAATTCCGAAACCAATTGTGTTCATAAACCGAGGTACCACTGTGTGTGTGTGTGTGTGTGTGTGTGTGTGTGTGTGTGTATATATATATATATATATATATATATATATATATATATATATATATACACAAAAATACATCAACACAAACAATACATACAAACATATAAAACATATACAAATATTTCTTCTATAAAACCTATTTTTCTGTTATCATCATCAACTGACTTCCTTCGATTCCTTCCTTCCGAATTTCATTATAATACATCTTTAGCAGTTTAATCACCGTCATCTAAAAATCAACTATTAATTTAATTAATCCATTTCTTATTAACTTTTTACTTAACTTTTACATCAACTATCTCTTCATTCCAATCCTGATTCTTACGCTAATAGCCTATATTATCTTCACTAAGATCTATCTGGTTCGCCAGAAGGGGCTTAGTCATGCTGGCCACATGACCTGGAAAAACTGTCCGTGGACAAATGTTGGCTCCCTCGGCCAGTAAAGCGAGATGAATGCCGCAACCCCAGTGTCGTCCACGAATGGACCTAACGGTCAAGGGTCCCTTTTCCTTTACCTTTTACCCTGAAAGATAGTCTAGCGTTCTGACTTGCTATAAGGCAGTTTTCTCTGTTCCTAGATCAGTGAAACGGAGCCGTCATACAATGCCTGGTGCCACCTGCTGTCTGAATCAGCAAATCTAGCTCCACAGATACGGCTTCTCTTAGTACAGAAACACCTCCTTGCAGTGTAACTCTATATATGTCGACCAGAAGCAAGCCAATTTGAATTTAATGGAACTCATTCCTTGGCAAGTGTGCCCAAGTCTGTGGTCTTACCCTGTCATCAGTGCTCCACAGACAGGGCTTACTGTTTGAGACCACTGGGATACGGATAACTGATATATAGCAAAGCTTTTGGAATCCTGCACTGAAACTGAATAGCTTGAAAACTGGGGTGCTCCTTGGCCTAATTACGTATATTATTCTTTACAGTGGTACCTTGGTTCCCAAACGCCTTGGTACTCAAACAACTTGGAACCTGAACACTGCAGACCCGGAAGTAAGTGTTCCGGTTTGTGAACTTTTTTTGGAAGCTGAACGTGCTCCGTTTTGATGGTTACACTTCCGATTTGAGTGCCACACTTCCATTTTGAGTGTTACGCTGAGGGCTGTCTCTTTTTGCTATTTATTTTGTGTTTTTGCTTCTGCGGCTCTTTTGGTTTTGGTTTTGTGGCTGTGTGAAACCCAGCTCAGCTACTGATTGATTGATTGAAAAAGCTCAACAACTATCGGGGTGTCCTGGTTTTTACATTTTGAAATATAGCAACCCTATGACATAAGGCCTAGTCTGGTGCACAGTTCGTCTACCAAAATAAAAGAATACAGGCTGTTAGTTTGTACAGCTTGCTATTTGATACTTCAATACAACAACAGAACTGCAATATAAAATGCACAGCACAGCTGCTGCTAGGCTACCTTTCCATGAACACTACGATAATTTATGACATTTCTGTGTATCCATTAATGTAGCAAGTACAGTATGCAAGTCTGGGAGAGGCTCCATAGAAGATGCTGCTTAGTCTAAAAGGACCACACAGTTACAGTAGAACTATGATATAAGGTGTGGTATAAATGTTGTTCCATTTGAGACATTTTAAAAGAGTTTGGAATATATAACATGACTGGTTCATGCAAATCTCTGCTACAGGTGGCACTTTTAAAGCTTTTTTTAAAAAAAACTTTAATGAAAGAACTGTAATTCTGTTTTCTGAATTCTGAATTCTGTAATTCTGAATTCTGTTTTCCAAAAGCTCTGTGGCAAGGGGTGGCCATTTTCTATTTACAAATCTTTTCTCTTTGCTGTTTAGGGAGAGACTTGCTCCTATTTCTTGTCCCCAGTTGACCTACTCAGTAGACTGCAACCTAGTCCATAATTAGTACCCAACCATATTTAAACATTCTGTAATTTGGTGTCCTTGCTATATTGAGGTGGGATTTTCTGCAACTCCAGCCCATTCTACATGACAAAATGTAATTATTTGGTTTGTGGGGAAGTTCAAGGGGGGAAACACATTGTCCTACTACCACTGTGGCTAGACGGGCAAAAGTTTGATGTAAGATGTTAGAAAATCCCTCCCCCCTTTCTGTAGCTTAGAGATAGGGTTCTTGAAGCTCATCCCATCCTCTGGGTTTCAACATGATGCTCGTGAAGGAGTGTCTCCACCCCCCATCCTTCAGCCCGGACACTGAGGTCCAGCTCCGAGGGCCTTCTGGCAGTTCCCTCCCTATGAGAAGTGAGGTTGCAGGGAACCAGGCAGAGGGCCTTCTCGGTAGTGGCACCACCCTCCCATCAGATTTCAAGGAAATAAACTACTATCTGACTTTTAGAAGACATCAGAAGGCAGCCCTGTTTAGGCAAGTTCTTAATGTTTGATGTTTTATAGTGTTTTTAATATTCAGTTAGGAGCCACCCAGAATGGCTGGGGAGACCCAGCCAGATGGGCGGGGTATAAGTAATAAATTAGTAGTAGTAACATGCTTTGCCTACTTTCGTTACATGACTCAACCAAGTTGCATCTTTCAGCTCATTGTATGTGCGTGTGAATTAAAACCCCAAACTCTCAATCAGATCAAAGCCTGGCTAGTCTAAGTTTCTTGCCCAACCATGCTTTCAAGTTCTAATAGGAGTTCTGCCAGCAGGGGCAAAGGAATGGGGGTGCAGTGGGGGTGGTCTGCCCCGGGTGTCACCACAGGGGGGGTGACAAAATACCAGGCGGCACTCGCTGCGGGGCCTGCAGCGCGCCCGAGCCACGCATCTCTCCTGGAATAGGCGCGATGGCTTGGATGCGCGCAGGCTCTGCGCTGCCCAAACGGTCCGCCCGCCGCCTCCCCCTTAGCTGCAGGGCAGCTGAGTGGGAGGAGGCAGGCAGACCCCTCGGAAGCCCCGCGGAGCGTCCTGCCCCGGCTCACCCCGCCCCACGGGTGGCTGGCCCCACCCCTGGGCGCAGGGCACCACCCCAGGCGCCCAATTGGCTTGCTCTGCCACTGTTTGCCAGAGTTCTGATACCAAGGTTTTGAAAACCTGAAGGCGGCTCCTGTACATGCTTGCAGCTGCAAGGGAGGTTCAAATTCTTCCGTGACTTAGCCATTTCAATATCAGATTTCACCCCTACGTTGGCAGTCATGCACCTGAGAGGTTTGAGCATTTGCCCACATAGATTGCATGACTATTGAAGCTAATGGTCAATGGAGCAAGCCCTTCTTTATCATCACCGCTACTGGAGGTCAATTCACCATTTAGGAATACCTTTAAAAGTGTGTCACAGGGAATTGCTCCCTTCATGTTCCTGAAGTCCTGTGGTTACAATAAGGGTCAAACTCTGTGCTCCCAATCTGCCCTTGCCCTGCTTCTCTGATCCTATTCATCCCTCTGAACACACCTTTTCCAATTTAAAAATAACCATCCGTATTACGTCACACACATTTTTTCCTTGCAAGATATGCTACATCAGTTTGAAATTCTCAGACTTGCATTAATAGCACAGCTTCCATTCTTTTCCACAGCATTTCTGCTGTAGAATTGGCTACAGCTATTTGATAAGAAACGGGGCCTTTCAGCATTTTCTTCTTCTTTTTATATACAAGGAAGGTTCTTGAGCTCTGTCTGAGGTTTGGGGAATTGGCTTTTTAAAAAACACTTTCTCAAAGCACTTTGAATACAGTCAAAGGTATTTTGGTAGTCCATAACATGGGACGGTCAGCCTGTTCTTTGTCATCTTTTCAGGAGGAGAACACGGACTCATAGGTAGGTATGAATCTCCTTGTAATACAGTTGCACAAAAAGAGCTGCATTGTTTACAAGCTTTCTCTGACTGGAAACCATCTCCACAAATTAGGCATGGAATCTTCTTGGTTTTGTTCTGCAGACCTTTAAAGAGAGAGCAAATATTAACACCCACCAACACTGAATTGCATAGTTAGCAATGCTCCTTTTACTAGGATTCTACAAAAGACTCTACAGAGAAACAATGCATACACTCCAACATTTCTCTGATAAAAATAGGGTTGTCCTATTCTATTATTATTATTATCCCACCCATCTGACTGGGTTGCCCCAGCCAGTCTGGGCACCCTCCAACATAAATAAAAACATAATAAAGCATTACTTCCCAATACAAGGCTGCCTTCAGATGTCTTCTAAGGGTTGTATAGTTACAGTCATACCTCGTGTTGCATTCCGCTCTTGTTACGGACTTTCAGCTTATGAACATGGCAAACCCGGAAGTGTTTACTTCCGGGTTTGCCGTCCGCACATGTGCAGAAGTGATCTGCGCGGTTCGTGCACGTGCAGAATCACTCGATCGTGGTTTGCGGATTACGTCCGCAACTAGAGGTACCACTGTACTTATCTCCTTGGTTTGGGGGCTGCATAACTCCATACCTGCCAACATTCCTCCAATAAAAATAGGGACATCCTACCATACCCTCCAACATTTCTCCGATGAAAATAGGGACGCCCTAAGGGAAAGCGGGACATTCTGGGGTCAAATCAGAAACCAGGACAGCTTCTGTAAATCTGGGACTGTCCCTGGAAAATAGGGACACTTGGAGGGTCTGGCAATGCCTGCATTAGTCAGGGCATTTTTGCCTCTGAATAACATATTTTAAAATCCTGCTCTACCTAGATGCCAGCAATGGCTTCCCAACAGTTTTCCAAACTTAGCAGCCAGTTGCCTTTAAAATTAAGGATAAACATTACGTTGCACTTAATGCTGTTAATGGCGCTAATCATTTTCAGGCCTTGGGTAGGTCAAAAATATCACTTTCCCCACTTTGTTTCTGTTTGAAGAGCCTTCTGTTCTCTTTCACAAGTAGACCTTGAGCCAATCATTAGGAAGGGCATCCAATCGGATATAACTGGAAATGGTCTTAGGTGTTTCTGGTCAACAAGTTATCACTTGTCAGAGTCTCTAGCAGACACAACTGAAAATTGGTTCCATGAGCAAGGGCAGAGCTTCAGCCGATGAAGCGTCTCGACCCAATTGCAGAGCATCAAGGTAACAAGTGATTTTAGTAGCTGAGTGCTGAAATAATTATTTGCCTCTCCCTGTGCCTACCATCTGAGGAACTGAGACAAATAGTGGCGGTGAGACAAATTTGTAGGCCTTATTGGTGAATTAAAAACTGACAGATTGCCAGGTCTAAATGGCATCCACCAGAGAATCCTTAAATAACTCAAATATTAATTTGCTGATCTTCTAACAAAAAAAAGATTGACTTGTCCCTATGGTCAGCTTCTGATGCTGAGAACTGCAAAGTAGCCTATGTAGCACCAGTTTTTTAAAGAAGGGATACAGGAGGGATCTAGGAGATTATAGACCAGTTAGCTTAACATCTGCTCCAGGAAAGTTAGTCAAAAGCAATATTAAATATGGAATTAACAAGCATGTAGAAGAAGAAGTCTTGCTGGAGAAGAACCTGCATGGCCTCCACAATGGTAATTTCTGCCTCACTAACCTTTGAGAGTTCTTTGTGTGTCAACAAGCATATAGATACAGGTGATTCTGTAAATATTGTGTACAGTACTAAGATGTTCAAAGTAACATCCCAAAGACTCCTGAGTAAGCTTAGAATTTGAAGGATAAGAGGACAGGTCATCTTATGGATCCGGAACTTGTTAAGAAATAGGAACCGGAGAACAGGAAAAAAAACCAAACAATTATTGCAATGGAGGGCTGTAGAAAGTGCTCAAAAATAATCAACAGTTAGGGATGAGCAGTGTTCAGGGTGGTATGAACAAAAAAAATTATGAGAAGCTCCAAAAGGACCTACCCAAACTGGGTGTACGGGGGGGTGGGGTGGCAAATGTAACTCAATGTAGTGCAAAATGATGCATATTGGGGCAAAAAAATCCTAATTTCACATATATGCTAGCGTGATCTGAACTCATGGAGACTGACCAGACACGAAACCTTGGGACTGTAGTAGACAGCTTGAAGAAGATGTCAACAGCAGCTGTGAAAAAGGTGAACTCCGTGTTAGGGATCATTAGGAAATGAACGGAAAACAAAACTGCCAATTTCATAATTGACTCCTACAATTCTATGGTGAGGCTGCCCTTGAAATGCTGTCTACACTTCTGGTTCCTTCACCTCAGAAAGGATATAGAAATGGAAAAGTTCCAGAAAGGGGCTACCAAAATGACCGAGGAACTGGAGCAACTTGGCTATGAGAAAGATTACGATAGTGGCCGCTTTTCAGTTTTTTTGGCGAGGGAACACAAGTAAGAGGTGGCGTGCTAGAGGAGTACAAGATTGTGTATGGTGTAGAGAAAGAGCATAGACAAAAGTTCTTTGCCCTCTTTTATAGTACAAGGAATTATGGCCGTCCAATGAAGCTGAATGTTGGAAGATAAGATACAAGGTAAGAGAAAGACACAGTGCACAGTTAAACAATGGAATTCACAAGGGGTAACGATGGGCACCACCATAAAAGGGATTTGATAAATGCATGGATGATAAGGCTATCCATAGCTTCTAGCAACAATGGTTGTGGTCTATCTCTATTATTGGAGGCAATATGTCTCTGAGTGCCGTTTCTGGGAATGATAAGCAAGGAAAGCAGTCTTGCATCCAAGTCCTTCTTGTAGGCTTCCCATAAGCATCTGGTTGGCCACTGTGATAACAGGAAGCTGGAGAACATGGGCCTTTGGCCTGAACTAGCAGGATTCTTCTTCTTAAATTCTTAAAAGTCAAACGTATAGAATTCTGAATGGCGGTTGTGTAACAGGAGAGAAAACCTCCTTGGTGTCCCTAAAATGTCAGTTTCTTTGGCTGATAACAGAAAAACCCAAGTCCAAAAGCTGTCTGAAGTGGTCTGCTTCAGTCTGGGATTCATCCAAATCCTATGCCCACCCTAGTTTCAGTGGCCCTCAGCATCACCTGCAAATTCCATCCACTTATGCCAATATAGGAATTAAATAATGTCATTTCCATAGGATTATTTGAGACAGAGTTAAACTGGCAGAAAGCCATTCAAATTTTGCTTTGTAGAGCTTAATTTCAAAGTGAAAGAGATTTCCCCCAATACTCCTATTTTAACAAATATTTGCTCTAATTAGTTATCTGTTAATCAATTGATTTTATTTTATTGTCATATTGATTTTCATATATATATATATATATGAAAAAGGTTTATATTATAAAGATATATGTGAAATATTTTCATCCTCATTTTACCTGCATCTATAGAGGGCTGAAGTAATGTCCAGTCCAGTGAATGAGACTTTTGAGAGGGAATGGTAGCTTGACTTCCAATCTGAAGGCTTGGCTCATCAATGGGCTTTGACTTTTTCTTATCAGAAACAGAGGTTGCTCCACGGCCATGAGCTATGCGAGGAAAGTCTATTGTTTGGGCAGGCTTTTTGTAGGTGCTTTTCACTTTAGGGCTTTTCTCTTGCAACTTCTTGAGGGTCTTTGGCAAAGGACAAGGAGCGCTATTTCCATGTCTTCCTTTTACAGTTCGTTTGTTGTTGGCGGGTGTCCCCTGGTCTCCGTCATTTTCTAGATCGGTTACAGGTTGTGTTACCCCCAGCAGCGGTTCAAGAAAATTAAAATTAGTGATGTTAACTATATGCTTTTTCAGTTTCTTAACATTGATTCCTTCCACAAAAAGGTCTGTAGGATTAAACGGCGGCAGATCCAACATGGGCTGTAGAGGAAAACAACATGGTGGTTTTCAGCACTCCTCTCTTATACAAATGGGTTTGTTCTCACAATTATAAACCTTGGTTGTCAAACAGCTTGGCTCCCAAACAAATTGGCTCTCGAACACTGCAAACTCAGAAGTAAGTGTTCCAGTTTGCAAACGTTTTTTGGAAGCCGAACGTTCAATGTGGCTTCCGCGGCTTCCAATTGAGTGCAGGAAACTCTTGCAGCCAATCGGAAACCGCGCCTTCGTTTTTTAACGGTTCTGGGAGTCAAATGGAACCGTTAAAAAACGGCAGCCCGTTACGGGGCGGCTGTGTGCGAGCAGCAGCCGGGCTGGCGCTGTTGCTCCCACGGCAACCTTACGAGCGGCAACTCGTAAGGCTGCCACGTGTAAAAAGCAGCACGGACGGGGCAGACTTACGCACGCTGTTTGCGCGAGGCAGCCTTATAAGTTGCCGCTTGCTGGATCGTAAGGTTGCCGCGGGAGCAGCAGTGCCAGCCTGGATGAACTGCACATGCGCCGTTCGTCCTGACACGTGTGCTGTGACATCACGTCACCATGCCCCGCCCCCAGGGGGTGCCTCCGCATTGGCTGCCTTGGGCAGCCAAGCGGCACCGTTTGCCACTCTAGGGTGTGTCTCCTGCATCTTTCAGAGTTTCATAGAAGGGGGAATTTCAGTAGGTGAGGCTTCAGAAGCTGCCTCTGAAGATGGGTTCGGAAACTTCAGCCGGTGTAGAATTCAGCGGCCAGGTTGCTCACCAGTGCAAGATGATTTGAGCATATTACACCAATCCTGACCTGACTGCCAATTAGTTTCTGGGCCCAATTCAAAGTGCTGGTTTTGAACAAGGTAAAGGTAAAAGTACCTGTTATGTACTGAGCTGAATCATAGAACAATAGGATCCAGAATCAGCAGTCTGATTGGTCCGCAGGAGCCACCCAATCCAACTCCAGGTGGAAGTGAATCCGCAACCTGACTGGCCTGCAGGAGCAGCCAATCAGGCGGCTGGCAGAAGTGAATCCACATACTGATTGGCCCACAGGTGTAGCCCTGAAGTAGCCACTCATGCAAAGCCCATTGTGTAAATAATGTATATAAGCAGATGGTTTTGCGAAAAGGGCATTCTTCTTCTCTTCTCCTTGATGACTACGAGCTGAATAAAGAGCATGAAATTCACTCTCGACTCCGAGTATATTTCAGTACCCCTAACCCTTAGGTCCATTCACAGACAACTCTGGGGTTGCGGTGCTCATCTCGCTCTATAGGCCGAGGGAGCCGGCGTTTGTCCGCAGACAGCTTCCAGGTCATGTGGCCAGCATGACTAAGCAGCTTCTGGCGAACCACAGCAGCACATGGAAATGCCGTTTACCTTCCCGCCGGAGCGGTACCTATTTATCTACTTGTACTTGAGGTGCTTTCAAACTGCTAGGTGGGCAGGAGCTGAGACCGAACAATGGGAGCTCACCCCGCCGCGGGGATTCGAACCGCCAACCTTCTGACCGGCAAGCCCTAGGCTCTGTGGTTTAGACCACAGCACCACCCGCGTCCTATAAAGCCTTAAATGGTTCAGCACTGCAATAATTCAAAGAACCCCCTCTCCCCATAGGATCTGACCTGGACCCTGAGATCATCATCTGAGGCCCTTCTTCATGTGGCTTCCTCACGAGGGGTCCGGAGGTGGCAACACAAGAATGGGCCTTTTCTACAGTGGCTCCCCATCTGTGGAATGCTCTCCCCAGGGAAGTACGCCTGGCACCTTCATTATACACCTCCAGGAGCCAAGCAAAAACATTCTTCTTCAACCAGGCCTTGGGCTGGTGAACATTCTATGTTCTTTTACACATGTTTGTGGGAGTGGTGATGATGGGTTCGTTTTGTCCTTGTTTTCATTCTGTATTTTGTACATCTGTGCTGTGAACTGCCCTGCATACCTGCCAAGTTGTTGTCCAAGAAATAAGGGACCGGGCCGGAAGTAGCAGACCATAAGTAGCGCTGCCGCCATTTTGGAACTGGGCGGAGCATGCTCAGAAGTGACTTTTGATGCTGCTTTGCCCAGTTCCAAAATGGCCGCCGCGCCAGAATAAACCGGGGGGAAACAAAAAAAATAATCCGTTTTTTCAGCTAGGAACAGCTGGAAAAACGGGGATTTCCCGGGGAATACGGGAGACTTGGCAGCTATGCTGCCCTGAGATCTTTGGATGAAGGGTGGTATATAGATTTAATAAATAAAATCAATAATAATAAATAATAATAATACGCCCCTCGATTATTTCAAGATTTGCATTTCATGGTCTTACCTGTCTCCAGAGAAGTTCAAACTGCCCAATGTCACAGTTCCTGTCATGTTTTCTGTCTATAACTACCCTGATTGTGTCTTCTTGAACCTGAGCACATAGGTTGGATGTTATTGGGGTCGAGGGGTACATGGTTGGACTACTATTGATTTCAATCAACCAAGGTGTAAAGTCATTTCCGAGAATGAAATCTGCCCCGTAAAGTTCAAAGCTACTCCTCCGGGGTTCAACTTGGTCCTGAGCCATCTTCATTGTGTAGATTAATATTTTCTTCATGGACGGGTAGATAATATTACGCCAGACGTGGCCAAGACCCCTCTTTTGCAAATACTCTTGGAATTTGCTGCTCGTCCACATATTGTGATATGGCAACTGAGAACTGCGGTCTGGTGCGTTCTTGTAGTTCTTCTGGATGGAGTTATTGCAAAGGTGAATCGAGCTGCGAAAATGGGGTGCAAGAATTGCTGTCATAAAGCACAGAAACATGGCACAGAAATGTAGAAAGAAAATCATCTTTATAAAAAATAAATTCAAGGGGAAGTGTAAAAACATCCCACTTACTTAAAGATATAGGCTTGGATCCAGGTTTGGTCATGTTTAAAGAATCATAGAATCCTAGAGTTGGAAGAGACCACAAGGGCCATCCAGTCCAACCCCCTGCCAGGCAGGAAACACCATCAAAGCATTCTTGACATATGCCTGTCAAGCCTCTGCTTAAAGACCTCCAAAGAAGGAGATTCCACCACACTCCTTGGCAGCAAATTCCACTGCCAAACAGCTTAAAGTAGTTTGATGTTTTATTGTGTTTTAAATATTCTGTTGGGAGCCACCCAAAGTGGCTGGGGCAACTCAGTCATATGGGTGGCATATCATCATCATCATCATCATCATCATCATCATCATCATCATTATGGCAGTCATGACTAAACTCAAGTCCCAGTAATGTCAAAGCATTGTTGAGTTCCATTAAAAAGCAATAAAACCCTAAATGTATTAAAATTACTCGTTGATATTAAGTAAAATGAAGACATGGGGGAAGCATTGCACCTGACAAGACTACAGTTTGCAGGAGCAGTTTTGCTTCAGTTTTGGTGTGGATTTGTGACTCCCAATAGGAGCCACAATAGGAACCTTGGACAACAGGGTCAGCCTTGCCATGCTACAGGGTGACGCAAACCACTTCAGAAAGTATCAAAAAGTTTTGGAAACAGGTACAGATGAAGGCGGGACACAGCTGGCACTGTGGTCTAAACTCCTGAGCCTAGGGCTTGCTGATTGGAAGGTCGGTGGTTCGTATCCATGCGACGGGGTGAGCTCCCGTTGCTCGGTCCCTGCTCCTGCCAACCTAGCAGTTCGAAAGCACCTCAAAGTGCAAGTAGATAAATAGGTATCGCTCCGGCGGGAAGGTAAATAATGTTTCCATGCGCTGCTCTGGCTTTGGTGTTCCGTTGTGCCAGAAGCGGCTTAGTCATGTAGGCCACATGACCCGGAAAAACTGTCTGCGGACAAATGTCGGCTCCCTCGGCCAGTAAAGCGAGATGAGCGCCGCAGCCCCAGAGTCATCTGCGGCTGGACTTAACTGTCAGGGGTCCTTTACTTTTTGTTACAGATGAAGGCAGGCACTGGTGTTTGACTTTGCATTGGCCTTAATAAGGGAGAGGGTGTCACCATTGAGTTCTGCTTTGGGTGGCAAAATGTCTATGGCCAGCAGTGTTAGCAATGAAATATGACCTGTCCTTGGTTGAGTCGAAACAAGTTTTCATTTCTTGGATCATTCTCACTTAGGCTAGGTGGAACCAGATCAAATGCAGTTGTTATTATTATTATTATTATTATTATTATTATTAATTAATTAATTATTTATTTATACCACGCCCATCTGGCTGGGTTTCCCCCACTACTCTGGGTGGCTTCCAACAAATAGCAAAATACATTAAAATATCACAGATTAAAAACTTCCCTAAACAGGGCTAAATGTCAGGTAGTTATTCTAAATGTCAGGTAGTTATTTATCTCCTTGACCTCCGATGGGAGGGTGTTCAACAGGGCGCGGGCCACTACCGAAAAGGCCCTCTGCCTGGTTCCCCGTAGCTTTGCTTCTCGCAGTGAGGGAACCACCAGAAGGCCCTCAGCGCTGGATCTCAGTGTCCGGGCTAAATGATGGGGGTGGAGATGCTCCTTCAGGTATACAGGACCGAGGCCGTTTAGGGCTTTAACGGTCAGCACCAACACTTTGAATTGTGCTCGGAAACGTACTGGGAGCCAATGTAGGTCTCTTAGGACCGGTGTTATGTGGTCTCTGCGGCCACTCCCAGTCACCAGTCTAGCTGCCGCATTCTGGATTAATTGCAGTTTCCAGGTCACCTTCAATGGTAGCCCCACGTAGAGCGCATTGCAGTAGTCCAAGCGGGAGAGAACTAGAGCATGCACCACTCTGGTGAGACAGTCTGCAGGCAGGTAGGGTCTCAGCCTGCGTACCAGATGGAGCTGATAGACAGCCGCCCTGGACACAGAATTAACCTGTGGCTCCATGGACAGCTGTGAGTCCAAAATGACTCCCAGGCTGCGCACCTGGTCCTTCAGGGGCACAGTTACCGGGGGGTTATACAGTTATTCAGGACCAGGGAGTCCCCCACACCCACCCACCCCCTGTCCCCCAAAAACAGTACTTCTGTCTTGTCAGGATTCAACCTCAACATGTTAGCTGCCATCCATCCTCCAACCGCCTCCAGGCACTCACACAGGACCTTCATACATATTTAGTTATACAGTGGAACCTCGGTTTATGAACACCTCGGTTTACTAATTTTCGGTTTACGAACCCCGCGGACCCACCTGGAACAGATTAATTCCCTTTCCATTACTTTCTTTTTTTAAAAAAAAAATATTTTTATTAATTTTCCAATTAAAACCAATTATATCACATTCAATATTTCAAATTATACACATATATATATCAATCAGACCGAATGTTATGCCAAATCATCTAAAGAATTTTTTATTTGGGTTCCCATGCTTCAAGAAATTGGGAATTCCTCGCAACTGTCCACTGCCGTCTTTTTTCTAAAGTTCAAATCGTCCTTCAAGTTCATAATAATCCAGATCCTCCCCTTACAGTCACATAGATGTTTTCCACTTTCACGATTGTTTCCCAGCTGCTGATATAAATATCAAACAAAGTCTCACAGATGTTCTTTCTCCTGTGTGAGTTAATCAGTCCAGCCTCCCCATAAATCTTCTTAATGGAGCTCCTGTTGCGTTGAAGCAATTCGAAGTAGCGCCATCTTAAAAAGCTCAAATCACTTTCGCTTTTAGCCATGAAGATTTACGATCATTATAGAGTTTACAGCTTTTCCAGGCAGGAGACCCAAACATCAAACCATAGACTCTTGGTAAATTAATGGATCTCCTTGCCCTATAGCTGAACTTAGCTTCAGGTCGCTGCTCCAATTTAAAGTGCGTCACAGCTCATAAATCCTCCGAACGCATTCAGAACTCCTTCCGTCCGACTAGGGGGGGGCTTTTCTCATCGGCAACTCCACATCTTTAAAAAAATATGCTCAGTAACAACAGTTATAAGGTTCAACTCACACAGTCTTTTGCTTCTCTTTCACTCCAAACAAGCCAGGACATCGCGTCCGGGAAGGTACGAGGCAACGATATGAAGAAAAAAAATAAAATAAAAACTCACTCCCCTTATCGCTCCGTCCCCATCAATCCTTCTTCCAGATGCAGTACAATCTTTGACTCCTCTCACTCGGCAGCATAAATTTCTCAGCAGTAAACAGCGCTTCTTTCCCTCCTTCTGAAGTATGTCCATAGATTTAAGCCTAATTATCTTCTTTAACCATGGAAATCCCCGCCATGCAGATTAGCGTCCGGGAGTCCTGGCCCTTGTAAGTGCTCAGCCCAAGCTCCCCCCACTCCAAAAACAGTCGGAGTGGGTCTGGGGGCATCGCGGGCCAGCGGCCCCTCTCCGTAACCCCCGGAGAGGGTAGGGGGTTGCCATTTACTCCCCTAGCAACCGCCAAATTCCTTACAAAGGTCAGAGAGATGGAAAACAGGTCCGCCATTCCTGCAGGCGGAAACCGGAACTTTCAATGGGAAAGTTCGCTTCAGTTTATGAACGCTTCAGTTTATTAACAGACTTCCGGAACCAATTGTGTTCATAAACCGAGGTACCACTGTACATATTTAGGCTTTGCCTCTGTTGCGGATGAAGACTAAGGGATTAAAATGAGGTCAAACCTTTTACCTCTTATTCTGTCAACAAAATGTCATGTCCAGTGAGACATCCAAACTGCTGTCATGACTAAAAACAGCTTTATAAAATAAGCAAAAATGAGATCATCAGCATACACTGGCTTCACAGCGTCATGAGTCTCTCATAACAATGTCAACACATTTATTCACCCCTTGCTTTCGTGTGCTCAAACTAGGTCCCACACAATAAAAACATTATAGCAGAGGTCAGCCAACTTTTTCAGCAGGGGCTGGTCCACTGTCCCTCAGACCTTGTGGGGGGCCGGACTATTTTTGGGGGGAGGGGGGTGAACGAATTCCTATGCCCCACAAATAACCCAGAGATGCATTTTAAATAAAAGGACACATTCTACTCATGTAATAACACTCTGATTCCCGGACCGTCCGCAGGCCGGATTTAGAAGGTGATTGGGCCGGATCCGGCCCCTGGGCCTTAGTTTGCCTACCCATGGACTATAGCATGGCGTGATCTGTGCCTGGCGTGATCTGATCCATGGGATCATGAAGAGTCAGACACGACTAAATGACTAAACAGCAGCAACTGTTGGTTACCTGTGTAGATTGTCCAAGGAGAAGCGCTGCGTGGAAAATCTCAGATAGCTTTCTTTGTAGAACCATATAGTCAGCGGGTTCCAGTCTGTCACAAGAAACCACTGTCTAATATCAAACTTTGTATCAAAGATCAATAGAGGAGTTTCGATATACTTTTGGACAACCCACTTATGGTCCTTTATTGGAAGCTGATCCGTTGGTTCCACTAGTTTTAATATATCATCCAGCCGGTTCTTGCATACTATTTCTAGAAGACAGGAAAATAAAAATGTGAATGGAATATGCGCAGCCTGCGGACCTAACATACAGAATAAGAGAACAAGAAGAACATACGTTTAAAGGAGACTGGAAAATGTTTATTGAATATATGTGGGGGGGGGATGTGTACACTTGAAAACGTTGGCAGCATTAAGATAAATTCAACAGTGTAAATAAGTTTTGATGGATGTAATAGGGGAATAGTGAATGGTTTAGTTTATATAAAATATCCAGGGATTTATGTTATGCAAAATGAACCATGGAAAGAGAAGAAGGGAAGTTTTTTGACATTTTAAAGTTGTTTAAATGAGTATTCAAAACTGTAAAACAGAAAATTTAATAAAAAATTATAAAAAAGAGAATAAAATAGAAAGGGGTCAAACAGTCGCAAGAGGTGTTGAAATTTTGGGAGGTTAGATAGTTGCAATGGAATGGTCTCGGTGGTGGGGTGCACATTTTTATTCTTATTTATTTATGATTATTACTTTGTCAAAAGAAAAGGGGGGGAGAGAGAAGGAAGTTTCAGGTTCACAAGAGTTTGTCTAGTGAAAAGAATGAACATTTTACTGATTCTACTTCGTAATGCATTTAGCTATATGTACCCCACACAATTTTGTTTCGTAATTTTCATTGTAATATATATTAGAGAGAGATTGATGGAGGAGCGCGACCTCCGGCGCGGTGGCCATTTTGGAACTGGGCAGAGCAGCATCGAAAGTCACTTCTGAGCATGCTCCGCCCAGTTCCAAAATGGCGGCAGCGCTCCTTCCGTTCTGCCAATCCCTTATTTTTCCGGCAGGAACTTGGCAGGTATGGCAGAAACACACCCAGGATCCCAGGATCCTGACCAACAATTAAAAATATATATGTTAAGAGGAATGTAAGTTGAACAGTTAAAGTGCAGAACAACTGACCATTGTGCATATTCACCAGGCCTCATGGAAAATGTGTACATGATGCTACCACGAAGGGGGAATAGCACCTTAGCTATTAAAAAACATAAATCTCCTTTATTGAATAACATATTATAACAATTTGTCCTGCCCTCCGACGATGATATTGCTGCTACAGTTTTTAGTTAAATCTCTTATTTTTGTATGGTGTTTTATTCCTCTGGACCTGTATTTTAAGTACTCTACACTTAATTAGTATATTGACTGTTGAAACCCCGTATCAGTCATTTTTATTGTTTATGTAGGGAATTATGCAGAATTTCTGGTTTGATATGCTGGCTGTTTGCCGTAATAAACATTGACTGTCTATTAACCGCTTTGAAAAACCACCATTATCAGTATTGTATGGGTGTACAATTAATATTTAATAGATCGCTGAGTACACACATATATAACATTTATTAACAACCCAGTTAATAAATACAACCAACAGAGCAGCAGTATGGGAACAATAAAACTGAAAAGTGGGTACTAATTTACTCCAAATGCCTGGGAGAATAGGATAGGATTGCTTTTACCTGCCAAGCGGAACCTATGAGAGTCTCCCATCCAGACTTCCCAAAAAGCATTCCTGGGCTTGATGTCTTTATTCACCAAAGGGTAATAATATTCCTACCTCTGCCACGGGATTTTGCTCCAGGTTTAATAATCCAGATGTTGTGGAGGCCATCGATATCTCGTTGCGGGTTTACTAATAGAATTCTGCGCAAAATATTTTGACACTGAGTAAAATAGTTCTCTGCATTACAAATCACTGCGCCCTCACTGGAAATAAACAACAGCCATGTTAAAACTCCGTAAGAAACATGTTAGAAATGCTTCCTGCAATTAAAATTAAAACAATGGTTATTTCAGGTAGAGTACTTGAAAATGGAGTGGGGCTAACAGTCTTATAACAGCTTGTGGACCCTCTTGGTCTTCAAAATGCTATGAAGAATTCTTGTGGTTTTTCCAGGACAGGAGGAATAATTCATAATAATAATTTTCTTATTTGTACACTGCCCATCTGCCCTGGTCAACCCAGACACTCTGGGCAGCTTCTAGCATATACAGAAACGTAAAAAAATAAGAATCAAACATTTAAAAACTTCCCTATACAGGGCTGCCTTCAGATGCCTTCCAAAGGTTGTAGAGTTACTTATCTCTTTGACATCTGACGGGAGGGTGTTGCACAGCCTGGGTGCCACTATGGAGGAATCTCAGCACAGCACTTTAAATTTGAGTTGAGCTCCAATTACTGGGTGATTGACTTCAATGGAGAGATTGGCTCTCATTGCCCTGCTGGTTGACCTATTTGACACAGAGTTTTCAACTGCTTTCTCCCTCCTCTCCCATACAGCTCAGAGCATTCCAGCTTGGCTAAAGCATGGCTGCCAGCAGGGCCAAATTTAGGTTTGACCTTAGCTTTACCTAAGCTACTGAAAGTCAGGTCCGTCTTACCCATAGGTGCTAGGGGTGCAGGGCACCCAGGCACTGGGCTCTCAGGAGCGCCAGGCCGAGAGTCTGGGCCCAAGAGTGGAGTCTGGGAAAGAGCCCGCCCGTCACTCAGAGCGCCGCAGCAGGCTCTTCTGCTGCGGGTGGCTCTGTGCCGCGAGTTCGGGGGCAACCGAACCAGGGAGACGCTGAGGTGGTTGGCCGGCTCCACCCTCCTGTGTGCCTGGGACTGAGAGAGAGAAAGGCGCCTCAGATGAACTTTGCGCCCCCAAACTCTCCAAGTCTATAAGTGGGCCTCAATTTTTGCTATAATGGGGAGGGTCAGATCATGAGGGAACTAAAATTATAGGCCCCATTGACTTCACTAATCTCCTAAAGTACACTCACGAGAGGATACCCTTGAGCTTCATTTTAATTCATCTGAGATGGGCTTTTCCCTCCTAGGCATCCCCGAACTGCGGCCCTCCAGATGTTTTGGCCTACAACTCCCATGATCCCTAGCTAACAGGACCAGTGGTCAGGGATGATGGGAATTGTAGTCCAAAACATCTGGAGGGCCGAAGTTTGGGGGTGCCTGTCTAGATCCATATGATATTCCAATTCTCACTCCGAATTAGAATTCTCCACTCAGAACCTCGATTCAGTAGAAATGGTAAGAAGAGTAAGGAATCAAGAGAAAGGCTCACAATCTTCTGTCAACACAGTTAGATGCTGAAGTGAACACTTACTGAATGAGAGAGTAGTACTGCTCAATTAATTGATTCCATTCTCTGTCGGAAAGTACAGGAGTAGTTTCTGCCTCTGAGTCAATGTCATTATGTTCAAATTGTGCAAGATAGGTTTCACACACTTTGCAAGCCATCTCGACTAGTCTTTCAGGGAGCTCTTTTGCTTTATTATCATCGGAATCTACGGAATACGAAGCAAAGTATTTATTAGTGATTTGCACCCTCCCTGTAGGCAAAACCTTCTCTCATAAAGAATCCTCTGTAAGGGACATGCAATTATTCTTCATCATCATCATCATCATCACCATCATCATGTATTGAACATCTTCTACACGATCGTCTCAAGGTGGTATGCAATAAAAGCAGCAAAGAAAAGATTGAAACACAAAGAACAGCAAATACGTCTTAAACAAAATTAGAACAATGCACAACAGACCCATTTACCCTGATGGAAAGGCCTGTTAGGAAAAAAAAATGTCTTCAATTGTTTCCATGACATGGTAGGATGTGTAAATATTTCGGGTAAATAGCCTGAAGTTCAGATATTTCCATAAAACAAAAATGAATTGTCCTATAGGGTATCAGTAAATGAAGCCCAGAGACGCCATCTTGCATGACATCCTAACAGTGGGTCTGGAAAAGCTGTTCTGCTGGGATATGGAAATCTCTGAAGATTCTTGCTGGGGTTCTTCATACTCTGCTGATACATCACACTGGTTGAGGTGTGGTGAACTCTACCAACTGACTTCCGCCAACAATGAATGTCTAGTCTGGGTCTGATCCAAATGTGTCAAAAGACAACAGAAGCCTTCCAGTGCCAACATTGCATCTCACATGGAAACTGATTTGCTTTACATCAAAAAACATAAGCTTTACTCCCTTCAGCACCTCTGCCAGGCACCTATGTCAGATTTTTAAGGTGTCTTTTAAAGTGTATATTTCACTTTTGAGGTTGAATCCCGACAAGACAGAAGTACTGTTTGTGGGGGACAGGAGGCGGGCAGGTGTGGAGGACTCCCTGGTCCTGAATGGGGTAACCAAGTGCGCAGCCTGGGAGTCATTTTGGACTCACAGCTGTCCATGGAGGCGCAGGTCAATTCTGTGTCCAGGGCAGCTGTCTATCAGCTCCATCTGGTATGCAGGCTGAGACCCTACCTGCCCGCGAACTGTCTCGCCAAAGTGGTGTATGCTCTAGTTATCTCTCGCTTGGACTACTGCAATGCGCTCTACGTGGGGCTACCTTTAAAGGTGACCCGGAAACTACAACTAACCCAGAATAGGGCAGCTAGACTGGTGACTGGGAGCGGCCGCCGAGACCACATAACACCGGTCCTGAAAGACCTACATTGGCTCCCAGTACGTTTCCGAGCACAATTCAAAGTGTTGGTGCTGACCTTTAAAGCCCTAAATGGCCTCGGTCCAGTATACCTGAAGGAGCATCTCCTCCCCCATCGTTCTGCTCGGACACTGAGGTCCAGCACCGAGGGCCTTCTGGCGGTTCCCTCGCTACTAGAAGCCAAGTTACAGGGAACCAGGCAGAGGGCCTTCTCCGTAGTGGCACCCACCCTGTGGAATGCCCTCCCACCAGAGGTCAAAGAGAATAACAATTACCAGACCTTTAGAAGGCATCTCAAGGCAGCCCTGTTTAGGGAAGCTTTTAATGTATGATGGATTTCTGTATTTTAATATTTTGTTGGAAGCCGCCCAGAGTGGCTGGGGGAACCCGGCCAGATGGGCGGGGTATAAATAAATTATTATTATTATTATTATTATTATTATTATTATTATTATTATTTATTTGCCCAGGTCTTGAATGATCAAAATTTGACATATAATGATTAGCACCCAGGATTAGTATAATATATAATATATCAACCAATGGAAACTTCTAGATCAGAAGGGTTTACTTTCTGACAGATTATTGACCCCCAGAACGGTTTTTTTTAAAAAAAATGTATATGCAATTTTGTATCATTTTAATCTTGTTTTGAGCTTTAAAATTTTACTTGTGCTTGTACCACTAGTTGGTGGATTTTACAAGTTTATAAATTGTTTTATGGGGTTCCTGTTTGGCTGCCATGGCGAGCGGCTGTACCATAACAGCAGAGCCCTTTTGTGTGGATAACAAGGATAATATGGGAGTAATTATCCTCCCCCAACCCCCCCCCCCCAGGGCCAGGGGGGGCAACCCACCCGCAGATCGTCCGATACCTGCTGCCCATCCTGAAGGAACGCGGGGGGCAGGGGGAGCTAGGTGCAATGCACCATGCGTCTTGGGAACTCTCCACAGCCGGTGCCATGAGCAGAGGACACCTGTTTTTTAAGATAAAAATTCGGACTTAATTAACTTAATGAACTAGAGGAGATAAAATAACTTGCTGATTTAACCGCCACTGAGAAGGACTCGATCTGGAGAAAGTCTTTTGTTGTAACTAAAGGACAACTGTTTGAAATATGTGAGTGGACGCTAAGCTTAACTATGAAATGGACTGTGTGAAATTTTGACTATGACTCTGGCAATGACCATTAAGAGAAAGATGAAAGGAATTCCTGATTGGAGTTATTGTGTTTGTGCGGAGGCAACATCTCATTAGCAGCTGGAAAGAGACCAAAGAGAAGAATTCTGGGTATCTGCCTGGGATTAATGGTGGACTGTAACCCAGTTAAAATTATCCCTGTGAGCAGAAAATGAAAGTAACATCGCTGAGGAGCAAGAACAACAGCACAAAGGACTGACCCACTTGTTGAATTAACTGATGGATTAATTGTATAGCCCCAGGGGGAGGTGAGCCTTTATTATTCTCTTTTGATATATTTGTACTTGCAGTTTTAGCTGGTAAACCTCCCCCGAAAGGCAACTGTTTGAAATATGCAAGCAGGCCCGAAAGAGCATCCTGCTGCCATTGTGATTTAATTATAATACTGACTGGGTGAAGATTCTGACAGCTACCCTCAGTGGAAGGATGGAATGAATTCTGGACAGGAGTTATGGTGTTTCGGCAGAGGTACCAGCATGTTGAGAGATGGAGCGAGATTACAGAGGGGAATTCCGGGGGTCTGCCCGGAGCTAAGGGCATCTCTTTGTTTGGGATGTTATTATGGCTCCTGTGAGCAGAAACCGAAAATGGAATTGCTGGAGTGTGGATAACAACAGGGAAAAATATTTCCTACAGAACTAAGAAGGTGAAAGTTGAACAGACCAGTGGTTGCAAAAATAAATGAAAATTAAATGAAGGATTAGCATCAGAATGGTTCATTGATTAATGAAGAAATGCAATGTAACATTAGATGATCAGCACTTTGCGAAATTCAGAGCATGGGAAGTTACCCAAAGATATATAATTTGGCATTTATATTTGGCTTTTCAGATTGTATTGTAATTTAGAATGTTTTAATGTGGTTTTTATTGGTTTATTAAATTGGAAAACTTAATAAATATTATTTTTTAAAACTATATAAATTGTTTTAAAGCTGCTCTAGTTGCTCTTTAGATTTATTTTTCATTCTGTTATGTATTTATTGGTTTGAAGCAATTACACCTAATTTTAATGTGATTCTAAGCTGCCTTGTTTACATGTTCTAAATGCAGCTCGTTTTAACCAGTAACACCTCATGTTATTCTAACCAAGGCAATGTCCAAAACTGCTCTTACCAGTTTGGTTGTTTTTTCTCTTTTTTCTGAAACTGCCACCACCTTTTGATCTTTTTTGCGTCCTTGTTCGAATTTTTTTGATGTGTTTTGCTGTTTTAAAAAGATGTGTTGCTATTATGCCATAATGCTGTCACACAGAAGAAGAAGCTGCGGCAGCAAAATAAAAATAAAAATGCCTCAACAGCTGCAGGAGAGGCACAGCACACAAAATACCCCAGATGAAAGGTTTTTTTAAAAAAATTGTAATTTTAATACATCTGCTAAGCAATACCTTTAGTGGAAGTCGCATCTTCTTTATCAGCATTTTCTTTACATGACCTGTTAAAGGTATCACCCGAAAGACGTAAATTGACAACCCATTTGATTATGGAAGATGCTGCTGTTTTCCTGAAGTCATCTGAAATAAATGACATACTATTTTGGACTTTGTCCCATTAAGCAAAACACAAGTTATATATATGACAGAGCCTTGGGGAGTTTTGTAAGAATTTGGTGAGAGCATTACAAAGTCCACATAAATCCAGTAAACATTTTGCCGAACCATAACCTCAGTGTGGCAAGTAAATGACCACAGGGCAACTTTTAGTTCTGCAACTGCAAGTGTTTTCGTGGACAGAGCCGGGTTTAGGTTTGGTGAGGCCCTAAGCTACTGAAGGTTGCTGTTTAGTCGTTTAGTCGTGTCCGACTCTTCGTGACCCCATGGACCATAGCACGCCAGGCACTCCTGTCTTCCACTGCCTCCCGCAGTTTGGTCAAACTCATGTTCGTAGCTTCAAGAACACTGTCCAACCATCTCATCCTCTGTCATCCCCTTCTCCTAGTGCCCTCAATCTTTCCCAACATCAGGGTCTTTTCCAGGGAGACTTCTCTTCTCATGAGGTGGCCAAAGTATTGGAGCCTCAGCTTCATGATCTGTCCTTCCAGTGAGCGCTCAGGGCTAATTTCCCCTTCATGGATCAATGCCTTGTCGGGGCGAAGGGGCTTGAATAACTCAGAGAAGCTATGAGCTATGCCATGCAGGGCCACCCAAGATGGACAGGACATAGTGGAGAGTTTTGACTAAATGTGATCAACCTGGAGAAGGAACTGGCAAGCCACTCCAGTATCCCTGCCAAGAAAACTCCATGGACAAAGACTGAAGGTAATGGGGCCCTTTATATGTCCAGCTCTCCTTTGTCAACAATTGTCGCTGTTTTTTGTGTTGAAAATATGCTATATGGTAATTTATGGACCTAACAGGTATCTAAAGCCATTTGCTGTATGTAGGTTTTAATTTATTTGTTTTTTTTATCTTATAGTTTGGAAATGTACATCCAGGTGGTTTTTTCCTTTAATTTTTTTGGGGGGGTCCCAAGCATAGCTGTCAAGTTTTCCCTTTTCTCGCGAGGAAGCCTATTCAGCATAAGGGAATTTCCCTTTTAAAAAGGGAGAACTTGACAGCTATGCCCCCAAGAGAGTGGGGCCCTAAGCTATAGCTTGTTTAGTTTATACGTATATCTGGCACTTTTCAAGATGGCCTGCATGAGTCACTGAGCATGCCCCCCACCCCAAAGGAAAATAACTGTGCATGTTTAAAAGTACCGTAAGCATATAAAACATTTCTGCCTATCGAGGCTAAAACCGTGCCACGTTCCCAAGACCGAAAGGAAAGAAATTTAAAGCAACTCACCAATAAAATCTAGTTTCTCGTCGTCCATGCAAATGCCGTAACACCGAGGGAAGAAAGAGTTTGGGTTGGCTGACACATACCATGGCAAATTCCTCATATGCAAACAAAGCCCAATCTTTAAATAAAACAAGGGGATTACCTGAGGTTTGTTGCTTTAATAGACACGTGCAAGTCAAAAGAAAAAGGAAGGATTCTGTGATTCTAAGAAAACAATCCTGCCTGTCTCCAAATGTGTAAAAATGATATATGTTCTATATAAGTCTGCTTACGGAGTGAGCTCCCATGGCTCTGTCCCAGCTCCTGCCAACCTAGCAGTTTGAAAGCATGCCAGCACAAGTAGATAAATACCGTATTTTCCCGTGTATAAGACTATATTTTTGCTTTTTAAAAAAATAATTAGCCAAGAATTGGGTATTGTCTTATACACGGATGTGAATGCAGGGGGGGGGGAGGTGTGATTAATGGCAGCAGCAACCAGGAGATTGGCAGCGGTGATTGGGCGGGTGATTGGTGCCTGCGGCAAGACTTGCTGTCGATTGGCTGTGGCAATTGGGCAGGTGATTGGTGGCTGTGACAAGTGGGTGGCGGCGGCGAGCGGGCACACAATTGGCCGCAGCGAGGTGTGCGATCATCAGTGGCTCTGGCAAGCGATCGGCAGTGGTGGGCAGGCGGGTGAGTGATTGCCAGAAGTGACCTCCCCCACCCTCCCAAAACTTAATTTCTTAATTTTGGGTTTAAAAAAATAGGGGTCGTCTTATACATGGCACAGAAAAATATGGTCGGTACCACTGCAGCAGGAAGGTAAACGGCGTTTCTGGTGTCCCATTGCACCAGAAGCGATTTAGTCATGTTGGCCACATGACCCGGAAAGCTGTCTGTGGACAAATGCGGCTCCCTCAGCCTGAAAGTGGAGATGAGCGGCGCACCCCATGGTTGAATTCAACTGGACTTAACCATCCAGGGATCCTTTACTTTTACCTTTTTTACTTCACTCTATCAGGTACTGTAGGGCTGTGGGCTAGAGATGCTTCTCCTCCCTGCAAACCAATGCAGTCTTTGGACACATGTATCCAGAGATCAGCCTTCATCTTTAAATTACGTTTTCACTCTGCTTTCTCTCAGAGTAGCTTGCATACAGTTCCCACTGAGGGAGTTTACATGACCAGACCTTCTTGGCTTCAGCAGTACTGTGGAAGGGGTATCAGAAAAACACCCCGGCTGTTTTTGGGAGGTGGGAGCAGGGTCGTGACCAACCATGGCCCCCACCAACCATGCATTCAGCGTGCATAGGAGCATTGCAGCATTCTGGTGAAAATTGCTGCTGTTGGCAGGTTTTATCTGTGGACAGGAATGGAAATTGGTCAAGTGAATGATGCCATCAGTATTTGTAAGAGCCTTATGCATCATTGAAGAGGCCCGCAAGGTGATTTCTGATTTCCTAATGGGATGGACGAGAGTTTGCCAGCAAGCAAGCACTAAGGCTCTGTTTTTCTCCTGTTCAACAGAATCCCTTCCATTCAGGAAACGGTTCTGCCCAGACCCAAAACATGGCGTGGTGATACAAAGGAAGGAATTAGACCAGGGGTCGGCAAACTATGGCCTGTGGGCCGGATCCGGCACAATTGCCCTCAGGATCCAGCCCACGGACATTCCATGAATTCTGTTTGTTCATTTTTTCCAGCGGTGCCACTTTTTGGCACCATTCCCCCCCCCCTCCCTCTCACACACCGCAACACCTCCTCTCTCCCTCCTCCCTGCCCTGCATAGTGGAGGAAGGGGGCTGGGCTGAGCTGGCTGAGCGCCATTTTGAGTAGCACTTTTCTGGAGCCAGCCAGCCAGCCCTTTCAGGTTGCTCGTCTCCCAGCCATGGCTTCTGTGCCTGCCTTGCGATCGGCAGAGGCTGGTGGCGGCAGCGGTGGAGGGACGAGCGGCTTTGCAGCAGCATAGGTAGGCAGGGGGAGGGGAGGGGTTGGGGAGAGAGGGGGAGAGAGAGAGGTGCCCCCTCCGCAGTGTGCGGTCCGGCCTGCCACAAGGTCTGGGGGACGGTGAACTGGCTCCCTCCAAAAAAAAAGTTTTTGCTGACCCCTGAATTAGACCAAGGCACTGGCCCATTGCAAAGGGCCAGTTAACAGTAGATACCTTGTGCTTATAAAATCCTGCAAGGAAAAGGTGGCAAGCGTTGGAAGAAAATCAGGAAGGAGGTGGAAGCTGACAAGTGAGAGCTTGTGCTTTGCAAGAACCTGGGTGGAACAATAAAAAGGTAAAGGGACCCCTGACCATTAGGTCCAGTCGTGACCGACTCTGGGGTTTCGCGCTCATCTCGCATTATTGGCCGAGGGAGCTGGCGTATAGCTTCCAGGTCATGTGGCCAGCATGACAAAGCCGCTTCTGGCAAACCAGAGCAGCACATGGAAACGCCGTTTACCTTCCCGCTGTAGCGGTTCCTATTTATCTACTTGCATTTTGACGTGCTTTCGAACTGCTAGGTTGGCAGGAGCTGGGACCAAGCAACGGGAGCTCACCCCGTCACAGGGATTCGAACCGCCGACCTTCTGATCAGCAAGCCCTAGGCTCAGTGGTTTAACCACAGAGCCACCTGGGTCCCAACAATACAATCCTTCTAAACAAGATGAAAGAGGTTCTCACCAGCTGCTTTTTATCTTGTAAGTGGTATTGATCAGTAATAAGTGTAAGCAATCAAAGCTCACCCAATTAGGATGTGTTCCCTAATCAATACCAATGCTGAGCTTTCTTTATTGGTGGGGGTTGTTTCTGACAAAATGGGTGGATTTTATTTTGATTTCCTAAAATTCCAAAACAATGTGGGGGATGGAAAGGGATGGAAAGCACCGATTCGGCTACAAGACTGCTTTTCTTGCACAGAAAATCCCACACGTTGCTTTCTTTACAGTTCTGATACCAGAAGTCAGTCGCTGCTGTAATGGCAAGTTATCCTACCCACTATTTGCGATACTTACTTTAGTTGTAAAGGAGCCAGTTCTTGCGTAATGGTTCAGCATCTGATCAATGTGGAGATTGTAGTAATCAACAGCATCCTTTTTTATCGTCCAGTAAAAGGTAGTTTCTTCATTTCTTACCAACCTAGACTGGCCCAAAGAAGACTGCATTATGATTCCACCAGGAAACTCCTACCCTACGAACCCAATATTTATTTATTTCATAAAATTCATATGCCTCTTGATTGTTGTTTCTTCAGCATGCAAACCGCCTTGTGAATGGGCATATAGAAAGGCAGTATACAAATTAAAAGCGAAATGAAAATGAAACTAAAAAGCATGAAAGCGGTTTACAAAAAAAGATAAAGAAATAAAATTATCACAAAAAGTTACCACCAGAATTTCATAATAATTATAATTATAATGAAATATTTATACCCCACCAAACTGCCTGGGTTTTCCCAGCCACTCTGGCCGGCTCCCAACAGAATATTAAAAACAAAATACAGTGGTACCTCGGTTTAAGTACACAATTGGTTCCGGAAGTCTGTACTTAACCCGAAGCGTACTTAACCTGAAGCGAACTTTCCCATTGAAAGTAATGGAAAGCGGATTAATCCGTTCCAGACAGGTCCGCGGAGTACTTAAACTGAAAGTACTCAAACCGAAGCGTACTTAAACCGAGGTATGACTGTAAAGCATCAAACATTCAGATGCCTTCTAAAAGTCAGATAGTTGTTTATTTCCTTGACATCTGATGGGAGGGCATTCCACAGGGTGGGCACCACTACCAAGAAGGCCCTCTGCCTGTAACCTCACTTCTTGCAATGAGGGAACCACCAGAAGGCCCTCGGAGCTGGACCTCAGTGTCTGGGCTGAACAATGGGGGTGGAGACGCTCCTTCAGGTATACTGGTCCAAGGCTGTTTAGGGCTTTAAAGGTCAGCACCAACACTTTGAATTGTGCTCGGAAATGTACTGCAAGCCAATGTAGGTCTTTCAGGACTGGTGTTATATGGTCTCAGTGGCTGCTCCCAGTCACCAGTCTGCTGCCTCATTCTGAATTAGTTGTAGTTTCTGGGTCACCTTCAAAGGTAACCTTTTATACAGAAAGTTAAAAACCACCATAGAATAGACTGAAACAAATTGAAACTCAGGCAGACTTTCTAAACATCTGGGTAAAGGTAAGGGTACCTCTGACCTTTAGGTCCAGTCGCGGACGACTCTGGGGTTGCGGCTCTCATCTCGCTCTATAGGCTGAGGGAGCCGGCGTTTGTCCAGACAGCTTCCGGGTCATGTGGCCAGCATGACTAAGCCGCTTCTGGCGAAACCAGAGCAGCGCACGGAAACGCTGTTTACCTTCCTACCTATTTATCTACTTGCATTTTTACGTGCCTTCAAACTGCTAGGTTGGCAGGAGCTGGGACCGAGCAATGGGAGCTCACCCCATCTCGGGGATTCAAACCGCCGACCTTCCGATCAGCAAGCCCTAGGCTCTGTGGTTTAGACCACAGTGCCACCCGCTGGGTAGGCTTGTCTAAATAAGAATATCTTTAGCAGGCGCCAAAAGGAATACAGTGAAGGCACCTGCCTGATTTCTATACTTTTACAAGTGGACCAAACTACAAGCGGCATTTGTCATGTGCTGAAACAAGCATGCGTAACTTGGTCACTCTTATCTTGGACAAAAAAACAGGTGGGTGGCTCTGATTTGGAACATTCGCTCAATCCAGCTCACAGTATCACACTGGTTTTCAGCTAAAGGGTGCCCTCTATTTGGGCGCGAGTTGTCCTCAAAAGTGTTGTTTGCACCAACTCTGCTTTCTCTCCAAAAAAATATCAATTGCCAGGTTCTGCACACTTACATAAACATGTGACTAGTTTCATGTTTCACCGTGATCTGCCCCCAAATATTGGTCCCATGTTTGGGGGCATATCATGGTGCCATGAGAGGAATCCGGGGACACTTTTTTTAAAAAAAAACACAGTAGCAACAGAGAGTCAGTAGTGGGGATGGTGAGGCAAAAGACCCTGGGCCCAAGCACACATGCATATTGTATAAAGGTGCAAAGCTATTCTTTCGCACCCTGTGAAACATAAATGTGCAGAGTTTTTTTTAAAGAAACTGGGCAATGCCCGCCTGCCCAAGACTCCCAAGCCTCCCCCGATCTGTCAAAACAAAGGAGGAAGGGGACAGGAGATCTGTACCACCGGACGTCCCCGGTTCCCTTTCGGCAGTGGCGGCAGCAGCGAGCAGCTCCTGAAGCCAGTCAGAGCCAACTGTGCTACCAGGCTGGCTCCGGGCTGCTGAGGCTGCCGCTGCCACATTTTCTGGGGACAGATTTGCAAATCTGGGGACATTCCGGGGACGGAATTTGTCCGGGGAGAGATTTGCAAATCCGGGGACTGTCCCCGGGAACCGGGGACGTCTGATAATGCTCCAGTGAACCCATCCAGACAAAACAGTCCTTGCTACATCTCACATGGCTGTGGTGGCTTTGTAGGTTTGGGGGAACTGCAAAAATTTTCGGGGGGAGCGTGAAGGAGGTGGAACCTGACAAACAGCCCAATGAGGATGAAGCTTGCTCTGTGGCCAAAATATGTTGCCCAACGGTGGGGAGGTGTGTGGAAAATCAGGGGAAGGGGAATGAAATCCAGAGCAGATTTTTCATATCTATTTCACAAAGGTTGCTTCACTGGAACGCTCATTACCCCTGTAACCTTACCATTATATCATGGATGTCATTTGAATTGGCAATCTGACCTTCCTCATCGCGCAAAGTAGTTTTGCTTTCTTTTCAGAGAGCCGGGAAAAATAACAGAACAGGAATCATCAGTATGTTGCTTTCAGACAAGTCAAGGAGATTGCAGCAAATTAAACTGAGCAGGAACTCAGAGGAACTGAGTTCCCTTACCTTTCAATTAATTATATTGGTCTGGCCAGGCTAACCCAATGCCTGAGCCAAAATTCCACCTATATCTGTATTCAATAAAGTTGTGGCCATTTCTAATCCAGATCATTGTCTGCTTGAGTTTATTAATCCCATTTTACAGTTAGCAACTCACCGGGAGGGTGTGGCACTACAACTGGGCCCTCCACAAACAAACTTAGTGGTGAGTTCCTCCACCATATTTCCCCCAAGAGGACACAGCTTTGCCAGCGCTCCAGCAAAGCGGCATGGTTCCCCCCCTTCCCCCAATGGCTTGGGGTACTTGGGAGATGTGGGGGTGTGGGCGCAGAGGCATAGGAATGGGGGGGGACATTCGGCGCCCGCCTGTGACTCCCAAGCCTGCCCTGAGCTGTCGATTGGGGTGTGTGACAAAAAAATCCACACTGGGTACCACCACCTGGGCTTGCTACGCCTCTGCATCAGGGGCGTGGCTAACACAAGTAAAATTTCTGAATAGGGGTAATGCATAAGGCACATCTTACTCCAATGCCATTCATAAAGATTTTACTACAAGAAGGGGGGGCAGTGCTTAGTCTGAATGCACCAGGCCTCATCACCAGAACTTATTTTCAGTGTTGGGATTTAGACCTACGGTAGGAATCCTTCAGCCAAGTGTAAACTGTAGGGCTGCCATACGTACAGAATTTCCCAGAAATATCCGGCATTCGGAATAGCGTCTGGACAGAATTTCCGGGAAATTGGTAAAAATGTATGAGAAAATCCAGGCACTATGGCATAGGTAGGCAAAATAAGGCCCGGGGGCCGGATCCAGCCCAATCGCCTTCTAAATCCAGCCTGCAGACGGTCCGGGAATCAGCGGTTTTTTTACATGAGTAGAATGCGTCCTTTTATTTAAAATGCATCTCTGGGTTATTTGTGGGGCTTAGGAATTCGTTCTTTTTTCACCCAAAATATAGTCCAGCCCACCACATGGTCTGAGGGACGGTGGACCGGCCCACGGCTGAAAAAGGTTGTGGACCCCTGAGCTAGAATGTTTGTCCTACGGGATCGCCTCTCCTGGTATGCCCCGCGGAGGACCTTAAGGTCCACAAACAACAATACTCTGGAGATCCCGAGCCATAAGGTGACTAGATTGGCCTCTACTAGGGCCAGGGCCTTTTCAGTATTGGCCCCAACTTGGTGGAACGCTCTTTCACAGGAGACCAGGGCCCTGCAGGATTTGTCATCTTTCCGCAGGGCCTGCAAGACAGAGTTGTTCCGCCTAGCCTTTGGGCTGGACTTAGTCTGACCCCTGTGTTTTCCTCCCTCATGGCTTACTTAAAATGAGGCTGCATTTCAAATTTTAACATTGTATTTTAATCTGTATTTCAATTAATTGCTTTTTATGTTTTATTGTAATTTTATTGGTGTTAGCCGCCCTGAGCCCGGTTTTGACTGGAGAGGGCGGGGTATAAATAAAATTTATTATTATTATTACTATTATTACTATTATTATTAGCATTC
Organism: Zootoca vivipara; assembly: GCF_963506605.1. Classification (NCBI taxonomy): domain Eukaryota; kingdom Metazoa; phylum Chordata; class Lepidosauria; order Squamata; family Lacertidae; genus Zootoca; species Zootoca vivipara. The sequence continues at coordinate 13,128,347 of NC_083285.1, forward strand.
TGTGACATCGCAGTAGCTAATAGCAGCACTTTTTTCTGGGGGGAAGGAAGGGTACACATATCCCTAAACAATATGAGTAGAAAAATGAGAGTACGCCTAAGCATTTATTTATTTTTAAGAAAAAAAAGCACTGTCTATGAAACTTGAAGACAGGCACCAGGCAACTCTTGGCTGTGAGAAAGAAATAAGCATGCAAAAGCCTGCAAAGAATTCTCCCTTCCCCCATGATAATCAAGTTAAACCATTAAGAACTACCAAGGTACCCGCAATAACTTCCCCCCCCTAAAGGTCAAAGCAGTAAAATATAAACTTGCATGCTTATTTCTAATATTTTTATGCCTATTTCTACACAGATAAAAAGCAGGGGGAAGTATTTGAAAGTGGGTAATGGCATTTGAAGGGCTCTTACCAGATTTGACAACGCGTTCAGCGTCATTCCCTTCCTCTTTGTGGTCTGGAATGTCGCCTTTAACGGTGTGCTTTCTCTCTACCCAGCCTCTCTTTCTTAAAGATGCACGGATTACTGGGTAAGGTCCACAGATTGTAAAAATTCTCTTTTCCTGAAATCACAGGCAAATGCCTTTCAGACTCAGAGCAGACAAGATAGAGGAGATTTCTGATGTACAGCTCCCACAGTTTCATTTTTTAGCAATTTAGCATCCCTATACCTTTTTTTTTTTTAGTAATTTGGCACCGCCTCCTTGGGCAGCTGTTGGAGCTCCTGCAGCCAATTGGAAGCCATGTTGGACATTCGGGTTCCAAAGAACGTTCGCAAACCGGAACACTCACTTCCAGGTTTGCGGTGTTCGGGAGCCAAAACGTTCGAGTACGAAGGTGTTCAGGATCCAAGGTACGGCTGTATGCACAAAATAATCTAATGCACCCGCACAGTGTATGTCTTTCCTAGCTTGGATGAGGTCCTCTCCATTGTGGCCGTGGCATAACCGCGTCCACTAATTCATACAAACTTGGGAGTAGCAGGAAGAGTCCCACAAAACCGCAGGTTAGGATTCCGGGCCCATCACTAGGAACATCACCATCCAAGCTTACTTCCCCTCCCTTCCTGTTCTTGCAGTCATCTCCACAGTGCTATCCAAGAGGGTGAATGCGTTGACACAGCTGTCAACCTTCCCCTTTTTTGCTGGAAATTCCCTTATTCCAGCACCGTTTCCCACTGTTGTTAGATATACCGTAGACTGTCCCCGGGACAGGTGAGGCTGCTGATCCCTTATTTTCAAATCCGAAAGTTGACAGCTATGGTCAAGGAGAGCGCAAGCCATGCTGGGAAAGGCTATCCTCCAAGATCTCTAGGCCCTGACACGTTCCTGGCAATGTCACGGAGAGCACAATGATGGCTACAGGCTCTTCAAACAATTCCAGCACCCTCAAGTGTCCATGCCATTCAGAAGAACTCTGAGGCGGAGCTGTGAGAAACAGCAGCCCCAAAGCCATTGAGTTGATCTGGACCCGGTCTGGCTCTACCCATAGGTGCCAACTCCCAGATGGAAAAATCCAGGATCGGCAGTGGCGCGGCACCGGAAGTCGCACTGCGGCCGTTTTGGAACAGGACAGAGCAGCACCGGAAGTCGCTTCTACGCATGCTCTGACGATTTCCAAAATGGCCGCAGCGCCAGAAATCACTTCTGCACATGTCCAGAGACTCCTGACATGCGCAGAAGGAGCCTCCCTGGGCCGGTAAGAATCTGGGGGATTTACGGAGTTTTTAAAAAACCGGGCTGCCAGCGGGAAACGGCTGGAAAAACGGGGGTTTCCCAGGGAATACGGGAGACTTGGCAGCTATGGCTCTACCTCATCACTGTGGAATAGCAACTTGCTAGGGGGAAATAATAAATGCGAAGACACCTGAAAGCACTGTTTGAAACCCCCATTTTTCTAGGCACATTTTGCAACAGGAAATTTCCTTAGCACGAGCAGTTTCTGAACTCTGGGTGCATTACTACGCCTAAGATTCCAGATTAAAACTGCCGAGTGGAAGGAAAGGCTTAAACCTGCAAAAAGCTGTTTACCAGAGGAAGAAGTGGAATGAGTCCAGAACTTTGAGCAGGGAATCTCTCTTTCAAACATTTTCTTGACTCTCAGGGACGGGGAGGTTATGCCTCCAGATGTAAACTGAAAAATTGGGAAATATTTATTATAGGATGGAAGAAGAGAAAATAAGCCAAGAGCAGTGATGAGTTTGCAAACTGCTGCTGTGTGGGCCTTTGAGTTTCAAGCAATTGATTTTTTTTAGAATCTTTTTTGTTGGTTGGATGCATTCCGCTTTCTTCCTCTTTCAGAATCAATAGTACCATATTTATTGAAGCAAATTTGTTATACGCATGCTAATAATACAGTACAACCAATAAATACTTTGGATTTAAAAAAACTATTTCTAGTCACATATACCCTGATGGCCTTCTCTGTTAAAAATCTTGCAAGTTTGTATTTGTCTATTTTGGGGGGAGGAGGCAACTCTTCCACAGTCCTCGAGGTCAGCTCTAAAAGTATAAAGAAAATATCACATTACCAAAATAAACAAGAAAAATACAAAATTGGTTATTCAATCAATACAAAGCTGCTTTTGTAGATCCCATCCACTCACACCTTTGGCATTTATAAGCTGTGCTGACACAAGAGAGAGCTAAAAATTAATCCCAGGACGAAAGAGAACCATTTCGCATAGTATTTCAGCATCAAGTTATTTATTTATTTATCCCTTTCCTTTATTTATATCTTTATCATCTGCACTTATATCAGGGCGTTGTGCCACATCAAAGAATAAAAACAGCAAAAAGCATTCACAAAAACCAAGATCCAGGTTTGGGGCAAGTACTGTTTGGTGAGGGAGTCCCAGCAGAGATTTAAAATCACAAAATATGCAGCAAAGTAAAGAGTGGAAATCTAGGTTATTAAACCTTTAAAATGTCCTTGTGAGTTCCTTCCAAAGTTTCCCTCTTCCCCTAGCATAGAAAAAAAAAGACCACACATTTGGTGAGCGAAAAATGGTGTATTGTACTTACAAACTCTCCAAATGTCAGATTCATGTGTTTTCAATACATCAGGCAGAAAACACAGGGAATAAAATTTCATTAAAGTGGTGGTAAGTTCCTAATTATTGGTACAGGCATACAAGAAAAGGTTGTTAGAGCCGTGGGGTCTGAATTTGGAGCAACCAGCTCCAACCTCTTTACACACTGAGCTTCACAAGTAAATGGAAAGGAAACAAAGGCTTAATTACCTTCCTTCCACAGTGACCTACGGTAGCTAAGCCTGGCAGGACAGCTTTCTCTATGGCATTAACCCCTTCATGCATTAATTAGATTTAAGCATGTTGGTTATACATGAGGCTGGTTATCCCACACCAGGTACTGATGCCAGACCTCTCGTAAAAAAAAGTTACATGCCATGGCTGAAGAAACATACATCAGTCAGCACTGGAAACACGCTCATGGGAAGAACATCAAATTAAATAAAATCAAACTAGAGTTTAGAATGCTGTGTAAATGCTACTGAAACACACAACCAGTTTATTACAACACCCAACCCATTTATTCTCCAATAAAGTTAGCCAAAGTTAATGGCAATGAGCCCTTTAACGCCTTAGGGCTTGCTCTTAAAACTCTGCCCACATATACTCTTAAGTCTCTGCCCACACAGAATAAGGCTTTATTGAGCTTTTTTTTTCCCCTCTCTCTTGGATTGTTGCCCCGGGAGAGAATTCAGCAACAAATGCCTTTACAGTGAAGAACATTCCATGTGAGCAGAAGCTGAACCAGGAGTTGATGCCAAGAACGTTTGGGGGATTGTCATCCTGAATTACCAATCCTTGCGCATGTAGACAAGAAATGCACACACACAACCCCCAGTTATTTCAGCTGCACCTCCAAGCTAGCATCCTGGGGCCAGTCTGGACTAACCGTGAACTTTGGTTTGACTTCAATAACAGAATCGCTCTCGAGGTTCTAGGCCCCTGCCCACAATGGGAAATTTCTTCATAGATCATGTAAGCTGAAATCATTTTTAAAAATTTCCATTAACTCTTCCAACAAGGTGTGGAACAGTGGGCGAGATGTTATCCACACGCCACACCTACCCAATAGTTGCTTTGTTTCAGGAAAGTCGAGAATCACTATTGAAGGCTGTAACCCTATGCATAAAAGGGTAAAGGTAAAGGACCCCTGACAGTTAAGTCCAGTCGCGAACGACTCTGGGGTTGTGGTGCTCATCTCGCTTTACTGGCCGAAGGAGCCAGTGTTTGTCCACAGACAGTTTTTCTGGGTCATGTGGCCAGCATGACCAAGCCGCTTCTGGTGAAACCAGAGCAGCGCACGGAAACGCCGTTTACCTTCCCACTGGAGCGGTACCTATTTATCTACTTGCACTTTGACGTGCTGCATACTAACCTGCTAAGAAGCCCCATTGAATTCAAGGTGTTTTACCTTGAGACTTGCCCCACACATTGAGGAGGCCTGGCATCACCAGCACTCTCCCAGCAGCAGCATGCTGGGGAATAGGTCAGTGGTGGGGAGCACGGAGTGAAAATCACTGCGTCTCTCGCCCTACCTGGCCCCACCCGACGAGTCAGCCAGTGGTGAGGGATAGCGGCCCCCTCATTATTGGGGGGAGGGCCTTGGCCCCCTGCCCAGAAATATTTAGGGGGCTGAAGCCCCTTCCATCCCCTATAGTTGGCGCCGCTGTCCAATTTTCCTTCAAATACCCATATTCTTTTTGTTTGGATTTCCTGTCAGAATACACTCAAAGTTCGAATCAACCTTTCTGACCCAATTCCCAATACATTTCTTGAACACAAAGTTGCTGGAGACGTACCAGGAAACAGTCCCTGGTGGCACGAAACTACAGGAAGGCAATTGTCTAAAGCGATTTTCAGGAATTTTTGAGATGGGAGTTCAGGCTTTGCCAGTCCTGTTAGAGGGACAATAAGAACAGAATAACAGGAAACCTGAGAAACAATCCATGAGGTAGCTAGAGCAGTGTTTTATTTATGTGACATAATCATACTATGTTCATTTATGCCTGCACCGCTGAACATGGGATTTTTTACTGTAGCCCATCAGCAAAACTCCTCCAAACAAACAGAAAGAATACACTTCCAGGAAGTAAGATTACAGTACTTGAGATCACAAACCAACAGAGACAGCTACAGACTATACTGTACTGTAGTTTTTAAAGATCTCTGAGTACCTTCCTAAGATCTTTAACACATGTTACATGAAATGCACATCTAAATGTGCTTTAAAAGGTACAGACTGTTTGGGGAGGCAGCAATGCTGATTCAGTGATTCTGAGGGAGCACAAACAAGGGCAAAATTTGGGGTGAACAGTAATTGCATTATGGGACTGCTGGTAAATGCCACATTTTTACCTCATTTTTTAAAAAAGCAAACAAACTTAAAACTACAGAGGGCAGGCGTATTACCCTCGCTCTGATATGGCTTCATGTTGCCAGTGCGATAACGTCTGAAGCCAAGTCAGAGTGTGGGTGATGTTTTGTGCCCTTACTTTGGTTTTAAAACTAGTGCCCAGCTGGGAGCAAGATGGCAAAGTTGTGCATCATGCAGTTCCATGAGTCAGAGAACCAGCATCGACTGTGGTTCTCTGTTGAACGTACATGATTAACGTAAGAACCTTTACATGAAACTGTAATATCTCATCCATGCATCCTATTTCCAACAGTGGGGATCCACTTGCTCACTCAAATGTGCTCTTATGAAGCGGGCAAAATCCTATGCATACTTACCTGGGAGTAAGTTCTACAGGAGTCGGCAAAACCTGCTTTGGAGTAAACATGCATAGGTTTGGCCTCCCTGGTCACCTCTTTGGAAACCCATTTTACAGGAAGTTGGGACATAAAGCTTTCTTGATTTACTATTATATATATATATATATATATATATATATATATATATATATATATACACACACACACAGAATTGACTTGAGTTTGGGTCTGGAAGACCATTTTTTCCTACTGCTTCTGTCTCACAAACTCATTGGATGACCTTGGACAAGTCCTGATCTCATGATGCCACAATGGACAGCAAGAATCCAGCAGTGGAAGAGAGTCAGTGGCTCCCACGGATGGGAAAGGAATCAGATTTCAGACTGTATTGGTGCTTATGAATTGTTACTGCAATGAAGCAGTGTATAAGGTCATGTCACCCTATTTGGGGGTCATCTCTAAAAATATTAATTTGGAGCACTTTGATCCATCGATTTCCTGCCTTTGTAAAGGAGATCTTGAACTCCATTTTTTACTTACTAACTTAAAATCATTTCCCCCCTGTAATTAGTAGGACAAAACAAAAATGATTTGCGAACACTAACGATTTTCTCCTTCATGTTTTGCGTCTTCGTTTATAGGTACCAGGAACGGTTTTCTTTCTATATGAAGCCGGTTCATCCTGTCATTGTTGCTCCACTGCTTTGCAGTAATCCTGCAAACTAAGAAACATTGAATAACTGAAACTCTGCTTCCAATGAAAGGTGCAGAGAGGCTACACATACAGCCAAATGCTTTCATCTGGCTACAATATTTAGATCTTTTTTAACTGATGGAAACCTTCCATTTTTGTTCCATTTTATCAAGGGCACAGCATTGGGGGCAGGGCCTGCCAGGGTGATGGCCCCAGGCACATGGGGGGGGGCCTCTAGCAGGGTGGCACGAGGAGGATGCAACAGGCATGTGGCCTTCCAGTCAGTATGCTGCTCTGTCACCACATTTTATTACATAGTAGACAGATACCCAACAGTCCCAAAACCATCAACAGAATGAGTCCAATGGAATTGAATTAGATAAGCACACGGTTTCCTAAAAGGTCAGGGAAAAAACGTTAGGGGAAAACAAAGATAGCAGCAGTGGAGCAAGCCGATCAGGCGGCTCGGGCGGGTGGCACGCATGCCCTGCCCCCAGGGGCGTTGCAAGCCCCTCAGTGAGTGCTGCCTGGCATTTTGTCACCCCCCTCAGTGGTGACACCCAGTGCGGTCCACCGCACCCCACTTCCTCCACCCCTGAAAGATAGTGACATTGTGGGGTGAACAATTATATAATTGTTGATTGCTTCTCTAACTTTTTAAAGATGTTTTCTATATTTATATTACTGCTGCTTTAAAAGAGACCGTACTTTCCTTGAGAGAAGTCATACTTCTCTTTTGCTAAGCCTTCTTAACAGAATTCAGAAAACACATTTGGGCAGCCCAGTGCTATGCTTGCTTGCTTGCTTTAAATCACTTCCCAAGTAAAGGCGCGTGGGAGTCCAGTTTTACTAACTCCTTTTGAAATCAGGGGAACATTTCTGAATAGACGTGGACAGGTCTGGGCTCCAAGCACAGCAGAGCCACAACCACTTTTGCCATGAACTCAGAATCCTGTGATTTTGACCATGAAATCCCAATACGCCAATGTGAATGTAGCGAAATGCAGTTTCCTTTTCAGTGAAAACTACACGTTAAAATTGTGTTCTGTTCAGTACTTAATTCTTGTCAGGTCCGTCTCATTACACTTTGTGTGAAGGACAAGGTAGTGTGTTCCCACCCACCAACCCACTTCAGCTTCATAATCCTACTTCAATTCTGACTACAGGACAGGATTCTCCAGCACACTGGAGGGCAGTAGGAAAGTTTACAGGGTACGGGCAAGGTATCTTGCCACCTGAGGCAGCTATCTCGCATTTCCTAATGGTAGAGCTGGCCCTGTCCACAGTTCAGATCTATTCCCTCAGCCTTAAAACCCTTCCCTTTATAATCCCAGATGTGTTGAAGCTGGTTTGTGATTTCTTAACGAAGAAGTCACAGTTATACAAAACCGGTGGAAGCCAAGGATGTTCCAGCCATGTTTTACTGATCCTGCCATTTCTCAAGCTCTTCCAGCTCATCCTTAGCTGTGTGCTCTCTTCAAAGAAAAAGTTTTTCTTTCTACCACCTATTTTCTCTCTGCTACTATCATTTCATTGAGGTGTAGCATAGGCACTCTACACCGGCACAGAGGTAAGCTATTATTGTTTCATATGGGCTACAGTTGAGTTTAGGAACAGAAAATAGGTTCCAGGGCATTCTGCTTAGAATAATTCAGACAACCAGCTTAGGTAACATCTCATGCTTGGTTTTTATAACATGCCACATTCTGACAATCCATTCAAACCTGGCTGTAATAGACCAGCAGCAATATCACTGATAAATGCTATAAATGATCAGTTATCATGTGCCAGTTACAGTTATGAGAGAAACCTGCTATAAATCCATCACTGCTTTTAAATTAAACTTGTTTTCTTCTTCTCAGCCAAACTAGGTAAAGGCAAAGGGGACCCCTGACAGTCAAGTCCAGTTGTGAACGACTCTGGGGTTGCGGCGTTCATCTCGCTTTACAGGCTGAGGAAGCTGGCGTTTGTCCGCTCTGCAGTTTTTCCGGGTCATGTGGCCAGCATGACTAAGCCACTTCTGAAGCAACGGAACACTGACACCAGAGCAGCGCACGGAAACACTGTTTACCTTCTCGCCGGAGCAGTACCTATTAATCTACTTGCACTTTTTTGGCGTGCTTTCAAACTGCTAGGTTGGCAGGAGCTGGGACCGAGCAATGGGTGCTCACCCCGTCGCGGGGATTTGAACCGCCGACTTTTTGATCGGCAATCCCAAGGCTCAGTGGTTTAGACCACAGCGCCACCTGCATCCCTGCAGCCAAACTAGGGCACCCCTCTAAAGACCAAACGCTAGACTTAGATAGCCTCTGTGAAGAAAGTAAATCTCAAATAGGAAATACTAGCATGGCTCATGGCCCTACGTGGGAATCTGCCATCATTACTCTCAGTGAAATTCTTCTTTCAGAAAGGGTAGAATTACATGTTCCCCATTCAGCCGCTTCCAGTCCAACATCTCCTTGCAATGTCCCCTTAACAGGGACACAAAATGAACAGATCAAATAATGCTTTCTGCTGTCACTGCAAAAATGGCAGCAGCTGTGTTTATGTCCCAACAAACCACTTCTGTGGATTGATGTGGGACGTCAGCTGTACATCAGATTCTCACAAATCATTTCATAAAGGATCTTAAGGCATATCACAGGTCTATGTAGGCAATCCTTTGATCCTCTTGCTCTCTGTGTCAAATATATATGTATTATACCTGGGCATCTCAAAAATGTAGTTATTGGCTTTAAAAGGACAATGATGGCATCCTTGACTGTTTTTCCTTCCAAATGCTAATCTTACCCTCCAGGGAACAGCAAAGCTCCTCTACTTGGTGACACTGGAGGCTCCTCGCTTAGTCCCTTTCCCTCACTAAGGGTTTCCCATCCTCCCTCCCTAACTACCATTGTGACCTTTGCAGGTAGGCAACCCTGTGCATTCTGGTTGGAGGAGCTGTAGCTAAAGCAAGCTTTTCTGTGGTAGGGCTACCACCAATGTTTTAAAACATATACGTAGACTTTTTCTTTACTTTTTGTAGTTACTAAGATTTGTTCAAGCCTCATTGATAGTCCCTGGAAATATTTAGTTGCAAATTTTGAAATGATTCTTGGCAAATGAAGACTGGGACCATACCACAGAGGGTTCCAAAGTGATAGACAGTTCCTAGTTCGAACACATGTCTTTGTGGGAAGACCTAATCTTACCTTCCTGAGAGTCAGGATTTGATTGTGCAAGAAGCCTTTGTTTTCCTTGTGCCAGTCCAGCATACAGTATTTGTTTACTAGGGACTTGTAAGAACATTACTCTGGGGCTACTTGAATATACTCAAACTTTTTGACATGATGTTAAAAACTTAATTTTACCCATGCAGGTGTTTGCCTCAAACTCGCTCTTACCGGGTTGTTGTTTTTTAAAAAAAATAATAATAATTATGTTTTAATGGCTGTATTTTAGTGTTCTCTGCTTTTAGCGTGTAAATGATTTTTAGAAATAAATACAAGTCAGAAAAAATATATGGTGCAAAGTAAATAATTAATATAAAAATAAGGATCAAAGGTTGGTTGATCCCTTTTAGATAAGTTATTTTAGTTTATTTAATTTTTTTAAAAAAATATTTCAAACATTAATGATGTAATGCAAATTACTATGCTGGTCGGTGACCGCAATAAAGATTTACTACTACTACAATTCAGAAATTATTACTGGGGAGCACAGAGAATTATTTGCCAAATCCCAGCATTCTCATTCTTTGGTATATACTTTATAGCCCAAGTATTCTGTGTGTCTGTAGCATTTCTAAACCTCCATAATATTCTGGCATCAAACAAAGGAGCAGTACTCAGAGCAGATAAGAGAAAGGGCTATGCAAATAGTAGCAGACTTAGTTTTCATGCCCCCATTGAAAACTGCAGTACAAAGTAAACCAGCTGTAATTTGAGCAGGAAAATCTCCACCCCACTAGGCACCAGGGTTGAGGAACAGGTGTAACCCACTTGAATAGTGTCTCTGAGTATACTTTCTTACCCCACACACCCCATCAATGATGGTTGACATTCACTCTTATAGGGGCAATGATGCAGAGGGGCAAAACTCAGCAAGTGGCCTGGTCACCATGTGAATGATGTGCCTTTGTATGTGTGACAATACACCACACTCATTATAAAGGGTATTTCTCCCATTTTGCATCTATCAGCAACAATGTACACCTAGAAGCGACTTGTGATAAAGATGTTTATTTTATACAAAAAGTAACATGCGATTCTTAAGGACTTAACTCCTACAAAAGTGAACTTTATAGGCAAAAGCATCAATGATGACATGCATTTGTAACTTTATAAAGGTGCCTGTTATCATCAACTGAATACCAGCTGTTATATTAGTTCTCTTGCAATAAGCAAGACCTACCACACAGTTACTTATGTTTAGCTGTTCAGATGGACTTAATTTCTAATTGGCAGTTTCTTGTTGTAGAGTCGGTTTGCAAATAAATCATCACAATTAAGATGCTAGTACTCTAAAATGAAAGACACACTCTGTTGAAACAAGTTGTGTTGCAAACTTGAAGCTATACTAATTTCTAAGTTATTAGAAAGGCATGAGAGAGGTTTTAAAGGAAGACTGTATTGGTGCTAACATTCTGACTAGATTCTACTGTTTGAAAACCACGGGGAAGTGGTCAATAGGGCTGTCATGATGTTTGTGACTGTGACCATAACACTTGCAAATGCAAAGGCAAGAATGCCTTTATTCCTGCTCCAGTTTCCTAAATCCAGATTACTGGGCCATCTGCACTACAACAGCTTTCCAAGCCTTCTCTTTGTCAAAATCCTTCATGCTGTTATTGGAAACCTACAAAAAAAATTTCAAACACTGTTATTGAAAAATTAGAATGGAAGAATCCAGACTAAGGGTAAATCATTAGATGATACATTAGATGTGCGGTCATATTTCCACGTCTTGCATTTTTATATGGAAGTAGTAGCAGTGGGGACCCAGGTGGCGCTGTGGTTAAACCACTGAGCCTAGGGCTTGCTGATCAGAAGGTCGGCGGTTCGAATCCCTGTGACGGGGTGAGCTCCCGTTGCTTGGTCCCAGCTCCTGCCAACCTAGCAGTTCGAAAGCACGTCAAAATGCAAGTAGATAAATAGGAACCGCTACAGCGGGAAGGTAAACGGTGTTTCCATGTGCTGCTCTGGTTTGCCAGAAGCGGCTTTGTCATGCTGGTCACATGACCTGGAAGCTATACACCGGCTCCCTCGGCCAATAATGCGAGATGACCGCGCAACCCCAGAGTCGGTCATGACTGGACCTAATGGTCAGGGGTCCCTTTACCTTTACCTTTAGTAGCAGTGAAAAGGCCTAATCCAGATTGGGCCTGCAGTGCAGGGTGAGAGGGATCTAACCCCTTCCTTCATACCATTTTCTTGAGCAAAAAATGCCCCCTCCCCAACTGCTGTTTGACCAGGCAGCTTTGGAGGCACGTACCAGTTTCTCTTTGGGGGCACTTAGCCATGGGGGGGGGGATTTCATTGATAAAATGGAATTGGAGGGAAAGCTTAAAACAATCCCCCCTCCCACTTTACTGCAGTCCCAATCTGAATCAGGTCCTCTCCCTAGATCAGGCATCCCCAAACTTTGGCCCTCCAGATGTTTTGGACTACAATTCCCATCTTCCCCGACCACTGGTCCTGTTAGCTAGGGATCATGGGAGTTGTAGGCCAAAACATCTGGAGGGCCGCAGTTTGGGGATGCCTGCCCTAGATTAAGCATAAGTGGTAAACCAAGAACAAACTTTGTCACAGCTTGTGGTTTGCCTGGAACTATGAGCCTGGGTCTGGAAGTAACACTAAGCCAAACCATGGCTTAGTTCCAGACAGCACATCAATGGTAGGAGCGCTGTACCCAAAATCTGCAGTTTAGGAACCCATATGTTTGCTCGTTCATACTTAGCCATGTCAATATAACATTCACTTACAAATAAATCTGTATTTTAAAGAATAACTGTGATGGGTGATGACAATGAACGCTAAATGATCAGCAACATTCCATAATAACTCCAATCTTAAAGTGAAATTATCCCTCACCTCTGTTGTTTTGTACTCTTGTTTCTTCATCTGTGGCACAGCCCACACTGAGTCCCGCATCTTCATTTTTGCCTTGAAGCTCACACACAATATGACAGTGCCAGTAGTCAGGAAAGCTTGAATTAACAGCATCAGCATTAAAAGCAGGAGGAGCACGTCATAAGACTGCTAAAAAAATAAATACATACATAGGAAAGGCTTTAGCCTTTAGGTATGCTAACTGTTACACACTTTTCTGCCTCCAAAGGTCACATTAACTGGAGGCACCTGCAATACTCTGGTTTCCCCTTACTTCCAATATCAATGTAGCAGTGAAAAGGCCTAATCCTGCTTCTATGTCCTTAAATGCCATTCTGTACTGGTTTGGGAGCCAGTGGCATATTTTGTCACCATTTATTGGCATGAGTTTTCCAATATGAAGTATGAATGCCCAGGCATACTACATTCAATTGTGTATATTTGCTTATTATGTGAATGCAAAAGTAAAGAGATTTACAAAGTTTTTCTATAGTTTGACTTGTAAGAAAACAGATTTTTACTTATTCCTCCTTCTCTCTGTGCCCACCCATTGCCAACTCCTATAAAGTTTCCAAGGGCTATGATCAGCATTTGTTCCCACTCAGGACCATAGCTGCCAAGTTATCCCTTTTTTAAGGGATTTTCCCTTATGCTGAATAGGCTTCCTCGCGAGAAAAGGGAAAACTTGGCAGCTATGCTCAGGACTCAAGCAATTGGTAAGGAGGGTGCCATTGCATGCCTAGCCTCTCGGCAAGATTCATTGCCCACTGACCAGGAGGGAAGGGGGGGGGGTTGACACGGTATGATAGAGCCAATCCATGCTTCTGCACAGTGCTAACCTCTCTACAGTGGTACCTTGGTTCTCAAACGCCTTGGTATTCAAACAACTTGGAGCCCAAACACTGCAAACCCGGAAGTAAGTGTTCCAGTTTGCGAACTTTTTTCAGAAGCCGAACGTGCTCCGTTTTGAGTGTTACACTTCCGATTTGAGTGCCACACTTCCATTTTGAGTGTTACGCTGAGCTCTGTCTGTTTTTGCTATTTATTTTGTATTTTTGCGGCTCATTTTTTTTGTTTTTGTGACTGTGTGGAACCCAGTTCAGCTACTGATTGAGTGTGTGACTGCAGTACATTGTTTATTGCTTTCATTTTATGGATCAATGGTCTTGTTAGATAGCAAAATTGATGTTAAGTTGCTGTTTTAGGAGTTGTTTTCAAAAGTCTGGAACAGATTAATCTGTTTTGCATTACTTTCTATGGGAAAGCACGCTTTGGTTTTGGAACGCTTTGGTTTTGGAACGGAATTCCGGAACAGATTAAGTTTGAGAACCAAGGTACCACTGTATCGCTTTGCAATTCTCCCTCCCAGCAAGCAGCAACTATGGGCCACATTTTGTATATGTCTTATAGTCATTAGGGAAATTATGGGAAAACCACAAAACATTATGGCAGATCTGCTGTACTCCTTATATACTACATAGACTTACTCTAAATAATTGCTAACACTGGGTATAAATTGGCAAATAATCACCTGATATTATAGGAAGTAAAGTTGTCGTTTATACTTCCCCACCTCTTACAGTGCACAAAAAATAATAATTTATGCATTACAATGCGCACAAGAATAAGGACAGTGTACAAACTCAAACAGTAGCAGTAGCATAATACCTTGGGGAAAGTTCATGTACCCTATGCTTCCGTATCTCACATTTTAAAGTGGCTAAGACCTTTGTTTTGGACATCTGTGGTTGGGAGTCCCAGCACATTCCGTTACCACAGCACATTAAGTAATCATACTTGGCAAGAACAAACTTGTCATGCTTTACAGTGTGACTGAAATTATTTCCTGAAACTGATGTTCTTGGCAATATGCAAATTTGCAAGCAACAGATACAACAGATTTCAATCAACTGATAAGCATCTCTAAAACATCCCAAGAACTAGAAATTGCACAAGTGATATCATAGGCGCGCGCGTGGGGGGGGGATGCTACATATATTCACTAGCCTTTACTAAGCCTGCATGCTATGGAAAACTATAAGAATGCAGCTATATAATGTATAGGTAATTTAAATATGCTATACTCCCTCTCTGATCTTGCTCCCCTTTGGCTCCTGAACCTGGCTCACAATTTCTCAGCCTCCAAAGCAATCCTGCTTGCACCCAGCACAATACTCCTACTTCTCTCCCTAAGTGTTCTGAAGTCACACATAAAAAAAACCTGAATCACAGCATTTATAAAAGTGAGGACTATTTAGAATAGAAACCAGTAATTTGTACAGAACATTGCCTTGGTCACAATACACTGACAAGATACATTGACTGTTTGCTTGGTAATTCAAAAGCAATACATACTTTAACTGTTGGTGGATAGTTTTTAAAGATGTCAACAATTCGCATGATACTGAAGGACAAGTATCCTGAAGCTGTGAATAATAATGGAGATGTAACACTGCTTATGGCAATCAGGACTTCTACCTAAAATTAAGCATAGCATTACGATTAGATAGATATTTGTTATTAATTTTAAAAAAGAGTCATGGATGTATGTATTCTTGTGTCTCTGAGCAAGCTTGCATGAATGAAGTTTGCTGCAATTTATTCATAAAAAGAAATTCAAAATGTAAGCTTAGTCCCTGGAAAAGTGAATGAGGAGTATGAAGTATTTACATTGATGAATATTATAGAACTCATATTAATAAGTGTGTATTCAGAGCACCCAAGCTATTCGTAACATCCAGACAAAGGCCCAGTCCCCTCTAAAGAACTGCATGCTATGCTCCATTTGTGTGGTGCTTTGGATAGTGGTGAATAAGGGAGAAAGACAACAAAACAGAGATGGAGAGAAAGGAGAGTAAAACATTACACATGCAGCTGGGACCAAAAGTGACTACAGATATACTTAGGCTGCATTCCTAGACCTAAGCACACCTACTTGGAAGTACCATTGAAACCAATGGAGCTTACTTTTGAGTAGACATACATAGTGTTACACTATTACTGTAAATGCTTACAGACTCTCCAGCTTTGAAATGCATCACAGCATAGGGAGAGATATAACTATGCATGAAAAAGCCAACAAAAACAGAGCAGGTGAATGCTAAGATCATAAAGTTTGATACTGTATATGAGCCAGTGGAGAATTTTCACTATGTTTCATGTAGCTTAGGTAGCAGATAGTCACATTTTGGGTGGAATGGAGAGCATCAAAGTGCAATAAATATGGACTGCAATGTTTTTGGACATAGAAGTACACAGCATTTTGACCCACCATTAATCTCCTATCCAATCAGTTTTTGAAGAAGCATAAACATCTACAAAGCCAATTTGTTGGAGATCACTAACGCATCACTGGGCACCCAGACAATAATGATTTCATTATGCCTCCTTCATAAACTGTGTGAAAAAAATATCATCACTCCCTGGCCCAAATGAAGAGATTTGAAATGACAGAAATATTAAATCAGTCTAGTTGCTGTTCAGTTTTCAGAAAGTTCTACTGGACTTATTTTCACCATAACACTTATGATTGCATCAGTTCATTGAAGTGCTTCTACCAGACTGTTTTAATGATATACTTACCAAGCATTTAGTTGGATATTCAGCGGCAACATGGCTTGCAATGGCACTGGGGAAACACTAAAAATAAACTAAATATGAGAAAATGTTCAGGACCAATCAGGATATAGAGAGAGCAGTGCGTATTAGCAAATACTGTATACTGATTACCCCAACTGCACTTCCAATGATTTCTTGTTGTTTTATAAGAAGGAAAAGGGTGCTTTTCAGGGGGCACTAGGACACTACCAAGTAGGCAACATATTCCTGCTGTTGCTTGAGGCGGGATTCACTCCAACAGAATCTCTGACTGACCCCCCTCCTCTGGAGTGCTAGCAAGCTTGGCCAGAGAGTGAACTATCACTCCAGTACCTATTTGATTTAAAGAGCAACCCAGTGCACATTTGTTCAGTGGTATGTCCTGCTGTATTCAATGGGGCTAGAAAAGGGGGCATTTGATTATAGTTTTTTCACCAACCTCGCAGATGCCTCGAACACCTTATTGGCTAAACTAGCCTTTGTATCTTTACAACATAATACTACTTGGCGTCAAAACCTATTAGATATTCTATCCAGATACAATCTACCCGAGTTTAATACTCTTAAACTGTGGAGCCCTGATAAAGTTCGGGAATGGATCTTTGAAAAAGACGCCTTTTTGGACACCACGAAGATTGAAAAAACCTGGGTTTTCCTACTGGTTTCCCCGAGTGAAAGCAGTCAAAATCTGTGCCAACTACTTGGTGGAAATCACTGATCCCACCCTTCGGAGAACTTTCACTATGGCATGGTTTCAAACATTGCCAGTGCTTTTTTTTTCAAGGGGAACTCGTCGGAACTCAGTTCCAGCATCTCTTAGATGGGTTCCAAAACCTCTCATGTGAGTTCTGGCACCTCTCAGGTGAGTGCCACTGTCATTCTAAGAGGAAGAGGGAGGCTTTCATGGTGAGTTCTGGCACCTCTTTTTCTAGAAAAATAGCACTGTAAAAACTTAATAGGCAATCAAGATCTGTTGGACTGTTAATGCCACGAGTCCCTCCATCTTGTACTCAGGTTGTATATACTGTATGTATAAATAAGACCATACATTCTAAATACACCACAGTCTCCAATGGCCTTCATTCTAAGGAAACAATCTGGGTAAATGCTGGGAACCCAGGAATCTCTCGCTAAATTATTTGTTCTTTTTTCTGATTCACATTCCTTTATTTCTACTAGATCACACACCTTTCTGAATCCAGTTTTTTTTTTATAAAAAAATATATGTGTGACTACAAAGGACCTGGGCTCTTTTCCAAGTAGTCCTGTAAACCAAGACACAATGTGGTCTCCCACCTAATTCATACTGTTAGCACAATGATTTCTGCTTGTGAATGGATACTTTTCCCCTCTTCTCCCTGCCTGCATACCCTGGATTTGTTCTGGGTGTTCTCCCAGCCCTCCAGAACTGATTTGGGGAGGGGTGCACACAGGGAGAGGAGGGGAAAAGTCCACTGCACAAGCAGAAATCATTGTGTAGACAAAGCAAGTTAGTTGAATGCTGACCAAGAGTACCTGCCTTTCTTATCTGCACAGAATGTTGTTACTTAAAGGCGTACAGATGCTGTTAATAATAGCAAAGTGTGAGTTTTACAAAAATAAGTAGAATGTTTCTAATGTATATGCATAAGAAACTGATGGTAAATTTTAAAAACTGTTATTTATCAAAGTGAACAACAGTTTATAAAATGTTATATTCAATGATGTAATACTTACAGCCACTAAAATCCAAAAGAAAGTTACTGAAAGATATGGACCTGAGACTAGCACATCCATATTCAAAGCTATTATTCCACCAAACACAGCAGAAATTCCAATGATCACTTCAATTACCTAAAGAAGAAGAATAATTTGTTTGGGATTTGGATATAATAAAAGATTCATAGCGGAATCTTAGAGACTGATAAAACAAAGATCTCTTACTGAGTAGGATTTTAGGATCCGTGCTGGAAAGCTGACATTATTCAATGTGATCGCACTATCATACATTGTAGTCTAAAAGGGGGGAAAAGATGATCAGAGTAAATAAACCATTAGCCAAGCATTAGTCATCTGAGTGTAGTAGCTACCCACAGACTGGAAGAACTTGTGACTTGGTAACTTACGACTTCATGTTTAAAAACTTAGAAGGGAATTCATGTTTAAACTCATGCAACCCATAACACACATAGCTGTGTGTGTTTTATGTGAAAAGGACCTTTTTCCTCCTGCTGCTTCCACCTGTGTGCATAAAATACCAGTACTGTACTAAAATACAAGACAAACCAGCATAATTTCTCCCTCTCTCCATTCAAGATATACAAATCTATCCATCTAAATATCAACACATGTACGTATATGTACACAAATATGCCTGATCATTAACATGACCCACTCATGCTGAAGTACTGCAGCTGAAATGCCAATACCATTCATAAAACAATTTGCTCAGAGGGAGGATTACATAGATAGGGGATTGGTTCCAGAGATACTGCAGTGAAAGAAATTCTGGCAGCTGCGCTGTTCTGCAAACAGTTAAGCAATAGCTAGCAGAAAACTAGGCACAGCAAGGAGTTCAAGTGTGCATCCTGAGATGTTGCGAAAGACCTTGTCCAAGAAATTGTGCAACGCTGTGCTAATACCGACACAAAATGAGCTTTCAGTTCTCTTTTCTCAAGTGCGCATATTGTGCTAGGGGAGGAAAAATCATTCAACTCATGTAAGATCCTACCTAAGGTTAGCTAGGTAGAATAGTTTGAGAATTTTAGTCTTACTCTTCTACTGCGAGCAAGTTTTGTTAGTTTTTAAGGTGAAATAAGGCTGTTTGATTTTGTAGCTCCTCGTTTCCTTGTGTTCTGAAATTTTCCTACATCTACATGGGTGGATATGCTAGCAAAGCTATAGGCAGTACATCATATGGAGATGTTGGAATGTCTGGACTACACATAACTATACAGGCCCAGTGTATTCACAAGAAAATTGCTACAGCAAAGACAGATTTTATGTACTTGTCGACATTACAATGTGGATATTGATTTAGGATGCAGCGTAAACCTTGGCCGCTGCCCAGTGGGGCTTAACTGAATGGTAGAGTCAAAGTTACACCCACATCCTTGCTGCATGTACCTGCCTGGGCAAAAGGTGGGGCGTCAGCCGGGAGTTGGTGCAGCAATCAGGCCCAACGCCATCATGTGACAACAACGAGGCTAGCTTGGGATGGCTCAGTCCCTCCATGCCCCATTTGGTGAGCCAAACAGGAAGCTCCATGCCAGCAGAATAATGCCGGCATTACTTCACAGTGAAGACTGGCAAGACTAGACAGAGGAATATCTCTGTCCAATCCACCACCACCAAGCCCAGTACAAAGTGGATTGCATTGCACTGATAATTTTTGAAAGTAGCATGTGCTATCTGGAAAGGAAAAAGGAAGCTCCTGATCTTACTGCCAGAAAGATGTTTGTATGAAATCTGTAATGCTCATATAAAATACAGAAAAAAGGAGTTAGTCCCCAGCTGAAATGCACCCAAAAATCCCAATATTCAGTAGTACACAGGCATTTGATATCACAGCTATATGACTGTGGCTATGTTTCTGAGGCAGTATGCAAATATGAAGCAGAGATTGTAGAGAGCCTTTAGGCTATTTTAGAAATATTTAAGGAAAAACTTACTTTCTTCCTCCTGCAGCACTCCTCGTTAAACCTTGCTGAAATTATTACAGTAGTTGCCATGAAAATTTCCAGTAGAATGAGGAGAATCAAGTTGAAATTTATCTGTGCATAAAAGGTATTTAAAATTCTTAGATTAACATAAACTTAGCTACATAATTACTATAGTTTAATGTCACCTGGTCCGATCCAGAGCATGACCTTTGCAATAGAGCACTTGCAATGAAAAATGGAGCCATAGGAGCACCATTGTTGTGGCTTCTCATGAAGTTTGGCTAACCATTCTAGTTTAGCCCCTCTAAACAGGGGCTTTGCATTGGCATACTTAAAACTGGATGAACCATATAGGGAACCATTTCACACAAACCTTCCATGTGGAACAGGATCAACACAGTTATGGTTTTTCAATGGCTAGCATAATGCAAATGCAACTTTTGAATCAGGCCTAGAACAGCTCGCTCAATTTTTTATACCTAGAGTTTCGAGAATGAGAATTGCTGGCAATCTGTTTGATATGTCTGATCATTTGTTGCTTGAACTCTAAGAACCAATAATAATATAGCAAGGAAAGAAGTGGAAATGAAATGCCCAAACACATGCCAGCATTAAAAGTATTTTCCTATAAAGTCTCTTCAGATTTAAAAACAAAAGCAGCAAATTATGAAATAGTGCCTAGCATCCAATTAACTTTTTGAAAGAGTATATATACAATGAACAAAATAAGCAAACTCAATATCAAATAAACTCATTACAGAATTTATCTTTATTGTTAAGAACTCACATTTACTGCTGTAGGGTTCAAGACAAGTTTGCATCCAAACCAAACTAAACATGTTGTTGTAATAGCAAATGTAGAAACAAACAGCATCTGGAAATTGGGTATCTGTAAAAACAAAAACAAAGAACAACACACACACACACACACACACACACACACACACATTAAGAATATTTCATTTTTGCTTTAATTAAAGAAATTAAGTGTTAACAGTCATTCCAAGCTTATAAAGTACTTACCACGTTAACTTTGTTTCGGGCTATGGCAAAACTCACAGCTGCTGAGGGAATACACTGAAGAGAAATTAATGAAAATTAAGAGTACAATTTACAAACTAAACTAGAATTTCATGAATAATAAAATTTCCCACTGAGTATAGAATAGACATACTTTGCCTATGTGAACATAGTAAATCACAGCAAAAGCCCCATCTCACCCATGAAGCTTGTTGGATAATTTAGGCAAATCCATTATATTTTAGCCTAAATTTTTGTTCATTTTTTCTTTCTCTTTCTGAAACCCATTTTTTTCTGTCTCTTCCTCCCTACTCTCTTCTGGCAAGTCTGAACTTGCAGGGGGCTTTTAAAATTAGCCCGCAGATTACCTACCACTACTTCCCTAAATATAAACTTACTGTGATAAAGATAAGAGTCACAATCCAAATATCTAGAGGGGACCACTGACTTAAAACAAAACAAAACAGCAGACCCCAAATAACCCAAGCACATTTTTTTTTGAGACCTCCGCTCTGTTTCAAAAGTGATTTGCCATGCAGTGACGGGAAGGTGAATGTTTGGTAAACACATCCAAAAGCCCTCTGGCACACATGATGCATGGTACAATGAATGCACCCTGAAAAATGCTACAAATATGAAAAATAATCATAATAGAAAATAAGAATATTGTTTTAACAAAATCCACAATGGCCACAATCCAATACAGGGATGGACACATTTAAACTCAGTTCACTGAAATAAATGTGTTTAAGAATGCCTAATTCTTTCAGACTGTATAGTGAGCAAATGTTTAACGGAAATTGGAAGGCTTGATACCAAGGTGGGTATGAGGAACAAGCGGCTCTCTGGATGTTGTTGAACTCCAACTCCCATCCAACATGGTCAATGCTTTTCTGTGAATAGCAGAGAGAGAAGATGCAGCTGACTGTTTGAGGCAGCTGGATCAGAACTGTTGCCCCTTGGTCAGTACCCTGTTGGCACCCTGTTTTCCATTAAGCTACAGAGATATCGGCAGATAGGTATCAGGTAAATATGGTTTGACTGCTTTGTGATACAGTAGCAGGCTTTATTCCCTCCTCAGAGTTCATTTCCTCTTGCCCTGCAGTTGTACTACTCGACTTACTGCAGCAGGATCTCTTGCACCACCAATATGACTGGGGAAAGAGTTTCCTGCCTTAAGATTAGCCTACCCAGAACAGGGTGAAGCAGTGTTATTGTCCTTCCTCCATGCCCAAACCAGCTAGAGCAGCAAAGACCAGCTCAGTAAAGGCCCATTGTGCATGCCACCCTTCTAATTCTGTTTCTGGATCAACTGAGTGGGCCTCTTGCAGCCACTTCAGAACCTCTAAATCTGTCCCAGTTACTGTTGTTATTTGACCTAGTCAACAATGGCAGATACCCATCTTCATTTACATTCCCAGACTACCTTTGAGACATACCTTCCAACTCCCGGTTAGAAAAATCCGGGATCAGCAGTGCCGGCACCGGAAGTCACTTCCAGACATGCGTAGAAGCAACATCCGGTGCCGGCGCTGCCCGATTTCTGGTGCCCAGACATGGGCAGAGCGGCACCGGAAGTCGCTTCTACGCATGTCCAAACATGCTCAGAAGTGACTTCCGGTGCCACTCTGCCCGATTTCCGGTGCCCAGACATGGAAGGAGCCTCCCTGGCAGATACTTAAATCTGGGCGATTTATGGGATTTTTTCCATTCCAGGCTGCCAGCGGGAAACGGTTTAAAATACGGGGGTTTCCCGCAAAAACCGGGAGACCTGGCAGCTATGCCTTGAGAGCATGTCTTGGATTGTTCCAGTGTGACAGCTGAGCCCCACTTTCTCATCACCAAAATCGCCCAAAGCACAGAGTCCCATTCACACTGAATTGCCACAGAATTTGGCTCCTATCCACTTGAACTATCCATGACTTAGGGCTACACTCTGATGCATTCATTAATATGCCATGAGATTTACTTCCAAGAAGAAATTATTATTATTATTACTATTCATAATACTTATATACTGCTCTTCATCTGAAGATCTCAGGGTGGTTGACAAGATTAAACGTCAATTGCTCATTGGCAATCTTCATATACATGAATTGATCTTCCACGTTGCAGTCAGAAAGGATAGAATGCATAGGACTGGGTTTTTAAAGTTCCACTGTAGCTAATAGAATCAGTTGGACATAACTCACTCAAGTCCCATTGGTGTCATAACTAATTTAACTGAATCGGGGCCTTTTGTGTGTGTGCACATGAGAACACGCTAAGAACAAAACTCAAAAAACATCATTCAGAGATAAAAGATACTTACACAATCCCAGTTTCATTCTTACAAATATACCCTGAGAGAGAAGGAAATTTATAGGATTCTCTGTGCCCCTGAAATTTGCTCATGTGATATTTCATTACATTGTTTATTTGAATATAAATAACACACAATAACTAAACATTGCATCTGCTATTATAAAGCAGAAGAAAAAAACCCAAGTGTTTAATTGGCCAGCTGCTGCTAATTTTAAAGCAAACAATATCTCTGAAAGCAAGAGTAAGGAATTATCTAAAGAGAGCATGTGTTAGCAGTTTGATTCTGGATCAAGTGGTATATCTGAGATAAGACTTTTAAAGCATAATGAAAATAATATAATTGAATTATATTTCTAATTTATATTTCTAGACAGCCACAGAAATTACAAAGAATGCTTACTGAACCTGCTGCACAGCGCAGGTAATCCATTTCAGATGGAAAAACATTCCCCAAATAAAGTGAAAATCCAGAGGTAACAAGGATGCAAGTCTGAAATGAAGAAATTGACATTACTTTATTAGTATAAATTATATAGCTAAGCAACTTCGTGAGAATTGGCAGTTCTTTTCAAAAATGAAAATACTAGAACCATTAACAACTGTTTCTCTGTGTTAATGCTACTAAAACCAAACATCAAAAGATCTTTATAAGTCAAAAGAACATGTTGTCTTGCTGCTAAGTCCGAGAACTATTATGCAATGACTTGGCAACAATATCAAAGAGTAACAACTTAGGAAGTGTTCATATTTAACTAAATAAAAATAGATATCAATAAATACATTGATTTTGTGGGAAGATTCACACAAACAAGCACTTTCATTTGCTTTCTGTGTGATTGTGCACAGACACTTTGCATGTAAAAAACTGGGGGGAAACAACTTCAGGAAGTGAGAGGGAGGGGTGGTTAACCTTTCCAGATTTGCTACTCCTGCTCTCCAAATTGTACACACTTCATCCCCATTTGCTTTTACATGCCACATCTGAGGATTTTAATAGGATGCCAGATATCAGTTTAGATCCCTATGTGAGGCAGGGGAATGAGAAACTTGATGAAAAGAAGCAGAGAGGTGAGCCCTCTCATCTCTCCCACCCCACGACCGCTTATTTGCTCTAAATTCACAACCCAAAACTACATGTACAGTAAATAATAATAATAATAATAATAATAATAATAATAATAATAATTTGTTATTCTGGGCGGCTCCCAACAGAATATTAAAAACAATCAAACATTTAAAACTTCCCTAAACAGGGCTGCCTTCAGATGTCTCATAAAAGTCAGATAGTTGTTTATTTCCTTGACATCTGATGGGAGGGCGTTCCACAGGGCGGGCGCCACTACCAAGAAGGCCCTCTGCCTGGTTCCCTGTAACCTCACTTCTCGCAGTGAGGGAACCGCCAGAAGGCCCTCAGAGCTGGACCTCAGTGTCCGGGCTGAACAATGGGAGCAGAGATGCTCCTTCAGGTATACTGGGCCGAGGCCGTATAGACCACAACTTACATTCCAGCCATTGCGCCAAAAGCCAAATTTGTGTATAATCAAAACACATTTGGTGCAAAATTGCAAAAGTAAAGAAAACAGGAAGTTTTTTAAAGCTATTGTTAAGGGAAATCGCCAAAAATGGCACTGCCAAAATGGGTTGCCATACATTCAGATTTCCCAGGACATTTTTGTGATTTCTGCCTGGACATTGCTTCCTACTGCAGTATTCTGGCTATGTCCATATGGCAACCCTAGCAATGGCAAGTGAGATTGCCAGAGGTTTTTCCCCCTGTATGTCTGCTCCCTTTTAATTTTTTTAAAAATAAAGCCAAGCATGTAAAGCTGAATACATACAATTTAAATGTGCTTAAATTGCGTGCATACTGTTTCATATAGTTCTACTCTACAACAAAGTCAAGAATCCTATCTTATTTTACACATCACTTTATACAGGACTCAGAGAGGATTTAAGTAGGACTTCATACTTAAAGAGTTTTAGTGGAAATATTGCCTCCACAATGTTCTTTCCCTGAGTCTGCAATGTTGGGAAATGCCACAGAAATTTAGCTGTTACCTTCTTCACACAATGGGAAGGGGTGTGCAAGTCCTCTGCTCACACCTAATCTCAATGAACGTAGAGGTAAGAGTAATAAGCATCACCCAAATAGTTTATTTGGATAGTTCCAGACTATTGCTATTTTGGGGTGGGATTCAATCACATACAGGTAAATTCTGCTTGCACAATTATAGATGACTGGGAGGTCTTGCACAACAGACTTGTTTCCCCCAAAAGATTAGACTTTTGTGATGTAATGAGGAAAATGCAATGGAAAGTGTGTGATAACATTTTGACACCACATTGTCTAGCCTCCCTGCAAACAAATTAGAGTGAATATTCATTAAACCGCCAACATTGTCTAATTTCCCTACAAACAACTCAGGATAAATGCTGACTAAACAGGACACCTGGAAGCACCCTTAGTCTCTGTGTAACTCTTTCTTTCAGCCTTCTCTAGTGCTTGTCATCTCTCTTCCTTGGTGTATATTTTACTCCCAAGCACAAGCAATTTTGGGAATCTCAGTGTTGTGGGAATCATTGTCTTTGAATAGACTGAAATTGCTCAGTATATTCATAAAAATAAGTGGCACTCTTTATGATGCTTCCTCTACTGACAGCAAGAATTCAGCAAAAGATACCAATTAACTGTCACTTGCAGCAACAATTTAGGAAAAAGAAAATCTTACTAAAGCAGTAAATTAAAAGTTAACTAAAGAAAATAAGCTCCTTTCTTGGCAGGCATGCTTAACAAAACAATGAAACGTCTCAGCAAAGACAGCTTGTCTGCATCTTGTGGTTATGCAGTGGAGCATTCCAAGTATTTTTTAATAGTTCTTGTTAAACAAAGTACAGTACTCAGGGGAAATCCTCAGGAGTTTCTGTTACTACTACTAAACATTTATTTTGCAACTATAGTGTGCTAGCAGCTTCAGTGCCTAACATTGTCTGTTAATAAACAAGCCTATTATATTATTTAAATTATTATAGTCACACTTATGCTCCAAAGTATTCCCAAGAAGTAGCAAGAACTATCTTTTTCACTTTTATTCTCATGTTGTTGTCTATCTCGAGAGACAATGGAGTGCGCCTCTGGGGGTGAAGTCAAACCGCCATGTTAGCAGCACTCGAGTGACCTCCCTGGGGTGCAAGCCTGGGCAGTGTGTATGGAGGTCCTGGGTTGCCCAAACAACAAAACCCACCCTCCCTCTCAACCTCGCTGACATGTTGCCACCAGTTTTGTATAGGGTTTATTCCTTGGACTTTTCTTCTCCTAATGATATCCCACAAAGCAGCAGAGGTTTAGGACCAGAGTTTTCCTTCTCCCAGGTTGACTTCCCAGATGGGAAGGGCTACTTTCCCATCTTCCCCTCACTTCCTTCTACAGTACGTGCAGAAACCACTTTCTTGACCATTGAACCCACTGCTGGTCTTAATCTGCTAGAGCAGGTATCCCCAAACTGCGGCCCTCCAGATGTTTTGGCCTACAACTCCCATGATCCCTAGCTAACAGGATCAGTGGTCGGGGAAGATGGGAACTGTAGTCCAAAACATCTGGAGGGCCGGAGTTTGGGGATGCCTGTGCTAGAGCCTGTCTTCGCATGCAGGGGAAGTCCCTAACTCTCCGAGGCTTTGATACCCACTGGCTACCTTCACCTGGTTTGGCCGGACAGTCAAAACTGTTTCCTGGGATGTGGCTGCTGTCACATGCTGACCGCTTCTAGGAGCCATGGGTGAGAGCTGAGTGCAGGTTGGGGACCAAACCTGGGCAAACTACCTTACACTGGAGCCAACTTCAGCACCCACAATAATATATTTGTGGGGGCTGCCCTCCCAGTCAATGGGCAAAGTTGAAGCCCTTTGTTGCAAGCACCCACAATCTTCAGCACGAGATGGCACCTATGCTACCTCAGGAGCATGATATGTGACCCACCAGAGGTACCACTCCTCCCTTAACACTTCATACAATCTACAAATTCATCACATGCTTCAAAACACACCAAGTGCCAAAAACTGGGTGGAATTTACTTCTAGGTGAGTGTATACTGTATAGGATTGCAACCTATGGATACTTAGACCAGAGCCATCTTTCCTATTGCGCTTACTGGCACGTTGCGCCAAGGCGCTGGCCTCTCGAGTGCCCCAGCGAGTGGGGGAGCTGCGCAGCTTTGCCAGCGGCCTCCCCTTTCCCTGCAAGCCCACCAGCTGTGCCCTATCAACCATATGGCTGGTGGGCATGCAGATTGCCTCCCAAGCCTCCGCGGGAGGAGAGCGATCCCTGCAGAGGCTTAGAATGGAAGCTGCGCCCCGCCAAACTATATGGCTGGCGGGTGTGCCGCTTCCTTACCAAGCCTCTGCAGGAGGAGAGCAACTCTGGGAAACGGGGGGGGGGGCACCAGAGGGATCTTTGAACCATGGCACTGAATATGCTTAAGACGGCCCTGACTTAGACACTTAGCAATGCCAGTTATAAAACTACAAACTATAATGAAATTATTAACACACTCAGAAAGCAAACAAGTCTACAAAAACAAAAAAGTCAAACTAAGGAATGTTATTTTTGTGGTAACCATTGTGCATTATAGTCATTTGTGTGGTTTATACATGCATGGTCCATATCGGTTGGAAAGGTTTTGAAAACCTTGAATTTATGCTACCTGCACAATTTAAAATACAATCCAATCACATCTTATGCACATTTAACTCATCAATTTCAACCATATGTGGTTGAAGACCAACTGGTTGAAATTCCAGAGGTTAAAGGCAAGCAAGGCAGAATGCTTAAAAACTCTTTTTGTGCTAGGTTGGAAGGGACCTAAATGGGACTCTCCTGATCATCCTGCCGAGAGGGCCTCATTCTGCAGAAGGACCCCCTTATCCTTTTCTCAGAGCAAGAGAAGAGGAGGCAGAGAGGAGTAGTGGAAAGGGTAGCAGAGAGCCTGCCCTCACCACCTGGCTGGACAGACAAGAGGTCAATGAGGTGAGAACGTAGCCTGGAGAGCACCAGTTTGTCATGTCCCGCACCAGCCCTCTGTGACAATTGTGTCATTTTGCCAAATTTATTGGGCTGGAACTGGACGAAGGTAGCGCTGTGGTCTAACCACTGAGCCTCTTGGGCTTGCCGATCAGAAGGTCGGCGGTTCGAATATCCGCAACGGGTGAGCTCCCTTTGCTCTGTCCCAGCTCCTGCCAACCTAGCAGTTCAAAAGCACACCAGTACAAGTAGATAAATAGGTACCGCTCTGGTGGGAAGGTAAACGGTGTTTCCACGCGCTCTGGTTTCTGTCATGGTGTTCCATTGCACCAGAAGTTGTTTAGTCATGTTGGCCACATGAGCCAGAAAGCTGTCTGTGGACAAACGCTGGCTCCCTCGGCCTGAAAAGTGAGATGAGTGCTGCACCCCATAGTCGCCTTTGACTGGACATAACCGTCCAGGGGTCCTTTGACCAGCCCTCTGTGACAATTGTATCATTTTGCCATACTATTGGGCTGGCACTGGTAGGACTTAATTCCAGTAAATACTACCTTTTGAAAATCAAGACTTTCCAACTTCAAACAGATTTAATGACATGGGTAATAATGTAATAAAAATTAACCTACTATATTTGCCCGGTACAGCTTTACCTATTCAGCCCCTGACCAGACCGGAATAACATTTCATACTTACCCCCATCAGCAAAGAATATATCCATGTTTTATAACTAAAACACGGATGAAACCTCTTTGATAATTGAAGGTCGCTTGATTTAATATCTGGAACATAATTTCCATTCTCTTGTTTTCCACGCTCCAAGGTTGGCATTCTGTCATAACTAAATTCTTCCCTGTAAGATTCCTCCTTGGTCATGGTGCTTTAAAGTGAAAATAAAATTTCCTTTTATTTCTGAATTTGGCGTTCCCAATAAATCTTACATTGTTTCTATATTTGTTTGGGGATCTTGAGCTAAAAACTTTCTTTTTTACTTCAACGTATGCTTCAAGTTACATATTTCTACTTTCACATTAACATAGCTAGGATCACATTATTAAGCTGTGTTCCTAACAATTTGCATACGGTACTCAAAAGTCCATTCTAAGACAGTAAAAGAGACTGAATTGTGAATTATTAAGTAAATACTATAGACAATTTTAATCACAACACAATCCTATGCATGTCTACTCAGAAGTCCCACTGAGTTAAATGGGTATAATAGGATTGTACAGTGAATAACTATTTTCAAACTAGTGCACAATTCTGCATTCTATATTCTAATCATATTGAGCAACCCCAGTGTGCAAACACATCAACAATTATACTTAAAGTTTCATAGAGGCCAGCATCAATACAACAAATTAAATGAGTATAATTCAATATATCCAAACCATTTAACAACTTCTACTTTTTATAAAGAGCTTGAATAATTTTTTTTAAAAATACAGTTTCCTAACTTTCACTTCTGCATAATTATCAACAGAATGGGGAATAAGCACAATTATGGCAATAGTCCTATACATACTTCAATGGGAGTAAGTCCCATTAAACTCAGTGGGGGCTTACGTCTGAGTAAAAATGTAAAGGATTGCATTAAAAACACACTGGAAACTAGCAGCATACAGTACTTGACATGACAAAATAGTTTGTTGTTATATAAATGCAACTTATTTTACTTATCCATTTTACTTATCCCCCCCCCAACTCATATGGAGTATACCGATTACTATAGCTTAACCAGATAGTTACCAGTCGTTAAAATCTGTTATACTTACATTAAACTGAGAAATTAATATTCAGCTTTGAATAGTTTTGTGAGTAAAGTTGTCCGTGCACTTTGTTATAGTCTCACTGCTTAGTGATTCATGCTGCCTTTGAAAAGTTTGCTCTTCTACTTTGGCTTTCAACAAGGTCTATTCATACGTGGAACAAAAGCACAGCAAAAACCACAGTTAAGCCAGAGAACAGGGAAATGCCAACTGAATTTTAATGAACAGAACATGCTAGAAAATTACTGTACCATATTCTCACAAGGCTGATTCCATAATTGTCTTAGGGAAAGCAAAATTGAAGCAAAAGTTTCAATATGACAAAGATACAAACTATTTTTGATGTTCAGAATACTTAATACACAGTTTAATCAAGTTATATTTTATGATAGTCATGAAGTTGCAATCCTATACACACTTGGGAGTAAGCCTCAATAAGACTTACTTTTGAGTAGACATGTATAGAATTGTACAGTAATTAGCTGTTCTTGCTAAATTATATAACTTTTATCCTCAGAAGCTAGCAACATTGTAAAACGTGTGATCACAGGAGGGGGGGGACTTCAACATAAAAGGTAAAGAAACCCTAAATATGTTCACTTGGAAGTAAGTTTCACAGATTTCAGTGGATGTTCTACGTATCTGGACAAGCTTTTGTAGTAAATCCCATTGAATGCAATGGGTTTTACTAATCCCAAACAAGTGTGCAATTCTATACACACTTTCAATATTTGCTCATTTTACGGGAAACCATTTTTAAATCTTTCTTCTAAAAACAGGACATCTGCCACTATTGCAGCAACAATTGCTTTGAAGATAATTAATACTTCATCAAGTACAAAATACGTTTGGGAGTCCAAAAATTAATTTATCTGTCTCTGTAATGTTGTGACATTAATGAGCTAAACAGTTTCTAAATTTTAGTCAGCTTGTAACAGGCTTAAAAATAAACTTCAGGCTAAAATGTGAAATGTTTGTAAACATCCCGCATTATTATCTTACTTTTTTATTTTATTAAAAGGTTGGTCTTTCTGAATCTATGTAGTTACACCTGAACTAAAACTTGCTACATAAAGTGGCATACATCACACCATCTGAAGGCACCTCATGCACATGGGAATTGTTCCATGCTGCTGGGTTTCTGAGTTTTGTATGCATTTCTCCATTGTAACATTGTGCAGCATGGGGAAAATGCATGACATGCTCATGGGCTGTTCCACAAGATTTTGCATGAGGAACATTGGTTTGTATTCAACAGTGTCAATCAGTTGACAGTAAGATTTCCATCAGAATGAGAGAAACTTTTCTTTGTGGTTTCTGCCACTCTACTACAGCCTCCCCATACCCTCCAACATTTCTCTGATGAAAATAGGGACATCCGACCTATTCCATAATAATAATAATAGTAATATTTTTATTTACACCCTGCCCATTTGACTGGGTGGCCCCAGCCACTCAGGGCAGTTTCCATCATGTATAAAAACATAATAAAACATTAAAACATTTTTTTTAAAAAAACTTGCCTACACAGGGCTGCCTTCAGATGTCTTCTTGTTGTTACCTGTTGTAACTTAAGTATTGTTGTATAGTTACTTATCTCCTTGGCTTATCTCCATACCCTCCAACATTTATCCAATGAAAATAGGGATGTCCTAAGGAAAAGTGGGACATTCCGGGATTAAATCAGAAACCGGGGTGGCTTCTGTAAATCTGGAACTGTCCCTGGAAAATAGGGAGGGTCCTCACTCCCACATTTCCTGAAATCTGTTTTGGAGGGTCCCCCAACCATTTGGAGCAGGTATGGGAGCAAGTTGGAGGGGATATGCCAAAAATTGCACCCGTTCCTTTTTCACTAATGGAAAACCTATTGTCAAGCTTAGCAATATCAAGGGATCCAACCCAGAGGCTAAATCTGGATCCAGTCCAAAGTTTGTACACTTACATACTCACAAGGATCTGATGTGCCCAATGCTACAAAACATGCAGCAATGTATCCATGAGGGAATGTACCCAGACACACACTGCAGACTGACTTACAATGCAGTCCCATGCACTCTATATTCCTCTTTCACCAGGCCTTTGGTTGATTTGATTGGCATCCTATTCCCTTTTAAAATGTAGGGTTTTTTTGGGGGGGGGGGTTGTTATTGGGTTGCTGTTTTTATTTTGATTACTGTATTTTGTGGAACTGCCCTGAGACCTCCGGGTATAGGGTGGTATATAAATTCAAATAATAATAATAATAATAAATTATTATTAATAATAATATTTTGATTTCATTCTGTCAACTGCCCTGAGACCTCTGGGTATAAGATGGTATAAAAATTCAAATAATAATAATACCATATTTTGATTTTATTCTGTCAACCGCCCTGGAGACCTCCAGGTATAGGGTGGTATATAAATAATAATAATACAGTAGTAATAGTAATAATATTAATAATAAATAGCCAACTCCTAGGGCCTGAGGGGACCTCGACCACCCAATAAAATATTTGAGACGGCCACGACCCCCCAAAGTTGATGGATTTTGCCATTCAAAGAGTGTGTCATGTGATCGATTGTGCGGGGCGGGGCTTTCCTGCGCCCCCCCCCAAAAAAAACCGCAATATTTTCTTCGAGTTGGCACCTCGAAGTTGTTAACAATACAGCACACAAATACGTGCTAGTGAGGAAACGTAGAGCTCAACCTCCCGACTGGAAAGGCTTAACAACAAACAACAAAAGACCTGCCCCCGTCAACCGTTCAGCAACGGGAAAAGCGCGAGCGTGAAAACGAAATTGAACGTCGCTGCTGCGCTTGCGCCGGCGCGCGGCTTTATAAGAGCGGGCCCGAGCATGCGCAGTCCGCGTCCCTCTCGAACGGTGCTTTGGTTTCCAGCGCTTCGTGGTGTTGGGCGGAGGCGGACAGGCGCGGGAAGCCCCGCGGGCAGCGCGAGAGAGCCGTCCCGCCGGCTTGTGAGAAGATGTACCACCTGTTGTCCAAAGTCGTCTCTTTTTTCTGGCGAAGGGCTGACGAGGAGATGGAAAGAGGCAGGCGCCGGGCAGCTGGAGGTAGAAGAAGCTGACTCTCCCCCCCCCTCATTCCCTTCCTTCCGAGCTCTGCTTTGTTCACTTCCTTGGGTTCCTTCCTGCAGGGTCTACTCGGAAGTAAGCCCGGTTGAGTTCCCTGGTTCTTATTCCCAGGACAGCGAGCGTGCATAGGACTGGAGCCTTAAACACACACAAAAAGCCTTTGACGTCCCTGCTCAGGCCTTCGCTGATGCCTTTCTTTAAATACTCTGTGTGTGTGTGTGTGTAAATTTTTATATATATATATATATATATATATATATATATATATATATATATATATATATATATATATATATATATATATATATACACGTGCTCGCTTCCTTCGGCAGCACATATACTAAAAAAAATTGGAACAATGCACACACACACACACACACATCTATATATATAATATTAAATTTCCATTTAAACATATATAATCACGTTATTATCCACTTTGGCTCTTTAGAGCCTATCGGCTTCCTTCCCTCCCACCTCTTGGCTTTCAAAATTAACCTTTATATCACAACATTTTATATATTTTCCATTTCTAATAAAACTCATCACAACATACCTCAAAGTTTAAATAAATGTAGAAAGGTAAAACAAAATCTCATTACAAGTCTTTTTTTCAAATACTGTGTAAATTTACTCCAGACTTTTATAATTTGTTATTTATACCCCGCCCATCTGGCTGGGCTTCCAGAAAGTTTTTTGGGAATACTTGATTCATGCTGGTTTCAGGTTTTTCCCGTCAGCTTTGCCAGTCCCCCAGAGTCCATCATTTTCATCTGCCACTCCACTGATAACTTTCTTGGCATTAGTTCCCTCATTACTATTTTTTGGCATCAGTTACAGAAGCGGCTTTGTCATGCCACATGACCTGGAAGCTGTACGCTGGCTCCCTCGGCCAATAATGCGAGATGAGTGCCGCAACCCCAGTCGGTCACGACTGGACCTAATGGTGAGGGGTCCCTTTACCTTTGCCTTTACCTCAATTATTATTTTTTTACAAAAAGGTTTTATAGGGTCACAGAGTTGTAGAGTTGGAAGGGACCACAAGGATCATCTAGTCCAGCCTCATATTTTTGCCTGACCTGAGACTTGAACCCATGACCCTCGGATTGAGAGTCTGTAAACGGGTAAAGTCGTCACTAGGATTGGAATGTCACTTGTTGTTTAATGGTGAATTTTTGACACAATGGAGGGGTAAAAGATTTGGATTATCATAAAAGATGCAGGAGGAAATGATTAACAAAGGGAAGGAGGGAACTGCAAGAGATTCCTTGGAATCTTATTTCTGTGTTATATATAATTTTTACAAATGCTTTCTTTTGGAAATTCCACAGTAAAAAAACAAATAGTTACAATAATACAAAATAAACATTGCTATTACATTTCATTAATTACATTCCATTTATAATTGACCCGCCTAACGACAAATACCTAATTACAATTGCAACAAATAAAGGCTTGACATATCTTGCTTTGCATGTCATGCATCTATCTCATATATTGGTTTCACCTTTTAAGTTGCATTACTGCATAAATGCACTTTTCGATGATATTCTAATTTTCCGAGTTTCACCTGTACTAGCTATTCAGTTTATGTACCAGCCTTTATCCAGGGATCCCAGGTTATTATAATAATGACTGGTTGCATTTAGACTTCTGTCCCAAGAATAGGGGTTCTTGTGTACATCACTTAAAAGTCTTAAGGGGCATTTTAATTTATTACTGTTATTATTAGAAAAGATAATCCATTCATCTGGTAGACAATGCTGTTCCCTCAAATTCTGGACAGCACCTCCCATCAGCCTCAGCTACTGAGGGATCTTTGGCATTGGGATTTCTCCTCTTAAAGAAATACCGTGTTTCCCCGAAAATAAGACACCGTCTTATATTTATTTTTCCTCAAAAAAACAAACACACACTATGGCTTATTCTCAGGGGATGTCTTATTTTTTACCTCTTCCTCCTGCCGCGGCCAGCATTGCTGCTGTGCCTATCACTATGGCTTATTTTCAGGGTATGGCTTATATTCCTTGAATGCTTAAAAATCCTGCTGTGGCTTATTTTATGACTACGTCTTAAAATAGGGGAAACAGGGTATGTGGCGCTCCGAGGCTGTTTAACGTACAAGGGTTTTATGTTTGAGATCATGTCCTGTGTGACTATTCCACACACACACATCTTCACTATATACCAGTCTTTCCCAAACTGGTGAGCTCCAGGTGTATTGGACTATAATTTCTGTCATGATTAACTTTGGCTGTGGGCTGATGAATTTTGCTCTTGTATTCTTGGAGTCTAAACTTACTTGTTGAAAATAAATGAACAACAACAACAGTATTAGGAAATCTGGAATAGATTCCTTTATGAATTTGCTCTTCTTGGCTACAAAAGAGCCTTTCTAAGAAATTACTAACATTTTAGGCTTCTACATTTCTGGGAACGATTCCTACTTGTTGCCTAATTTGTGTTCAACTTTTGTGTGTGTTCTATTTCTTGCGTGATGTTTACTGTTAGTAATCAGTGGATTTCTAAGAAGTATAGTTCTGTGAATATTACTACATACATACCCCACACGAATGGTGACATTTCAAGTGACAACAGAGTCCATGTAAACATTACTTGTTCAAAAAGTGAGTAGCTGTTCGTAAACCAGCCTTGTAAATAAGCCCATTAATGTTACTAGCCTTCCAAAAAAAAAAAAAAAAGAGGCCTGGTTAGCCAGCTGGGAGCTTGTACAAGAGGTATAGAATACTCTGCCCCTTCTCCACTCATTCTCATATATAGAAGTCCATGTACTTGCTTGCATGCAATTCCTTATTGCCCATCACTGCTTAAATACAAGGATATAGTAAACAATAATTTTTATCATACAAATTATGATGTTTTTGAAAGGTGTGTGCTCAAGTTTGAAGCTAGCCTTTTCACTTTACAAAAGGGTTTGAGAAATATCCTCATGCATATTCACTGGGAATTCTCTTCAGTGTTCAACAGTCTTACTTACCGGTAGTTTCTACAGTTCATGGCACTCTTCTAAATCGTGGGCCTTTGTAGTTCTTGCTAGACATTACTTTGTCTAGTGAGATTGGCAGTGTTACCTCAATCTCACACATGTACTCGCCAACCAGGCATAAAAATGACTGTCAACATGAGAATGTCTCAATGCTCAAGTTGATTTAGGGGAAGAAGAATTTATATGAAATTGTTCCTCTTCTGCCTTTTTCCTTTTTCTAATCACTAGGCTGCTAACAATTATGGCAGCTTTATCAGTATATCCGGATTCCAAATGCATTGTCTGTGAATATGTCCTGCTGATTGATATCATGATTACAGAAGGTAGCCACAATCTAAGTGCCGAGGGGTGTATCCAGCTAAGTCCTACTCAGATAAACCTGTTGAAATTGATAAATGTTTACGTTAGTCATGACATTGATTGCAACAACTCTGAGTGCAACACTGAATGCTCTACAAGCCTTTACAAATGATGCACATTGGGGCAAAAAAAAAAAATCCCAATTTTACTTATGTGGTAATGGGGTCTGAACTGGCAGTGACTAAAAAGTAACAAGACTCTGTGGCTGTAGTAGATAGCTTGTTGAAGAAGTTGACCCAATGTGCAGTATGCTGTGAAGAAGATGAATTCCATGTTGGGGTTCATAAAACAAATTTAGGATTACCTCCCCAATGTGGAAAGGATGTGGGTGGCGCTGTGAGTTAAACTACAGAGCCTAGGGCTTGCCGATCAGAAGGTCGGTGGTTCGAATCCCCACAACGGGGTGAGCTCCCATTGTTCGGTCCAAGCTCCTGCCAACCTAGCAGTTCAAAAGCACACAGTGCAAGTAGATAATTAGGTACTGCTCTGGAAGAGTGGCAGACAAAAATGATAGACTATGCAGAATTAGCAGCAAGACTGACTAGCAGGATTCGGAACCAGGGGGAAGCAAGGTTCCAAAGAGACTGGAGTAAATTTGTGGACTATATGGAAAAGAACTGTAGAAGTTTAAAGACACTTGCAGGACTGAAATAAATCCTACGAACTGACATTAAATGGGAAGTAAAAAGGAACTGCGAGATAAGAACTGAATAGAAAACCAAATGAGGGGAGGGAGGGAAGTCAAGCTCGGTGGAGCATTGTTTATGAGAGTTTGGGAGAGAATTGTTTAAAAAGATGGATGTATGTGTGTGATTGTCTCTGTAATGTTTGTTTGTGTAATGTTTTTTAATATGTTTTAATTGGAAAATTTAATAAATTGCTTTAAAAAAAAACTAGGTACTGCTCTGGCGGGAAGGTAAACTGCATTTCCATGCGCTGCTCTGGTTCACCAGAAGCGGCTTAGTCATGCTGGCCACATGACCCAGAAGCTGTATGCCGGCTCCCTCTGCCAGTAAAGCGAGATGAGCGCCGCAACCCCAGAATCGTCCGTGACTGGACCTAATGGTCAGGGGCCCCTTTACCTTTACCCCAATGTGGAAAGGTTACAAGATTTGACACTTAAATTTAGGGAAAAGGTGAGGGGGGCATTCTTTCCTTGCACAATAATATACATGGGGTAGAACAGTGGTTGCCTGTTAGCTAAGTACTGCAGACCCCCTGTTTTTGAAAAGCCAAGCCATGGACTCCCTCCTTTTGAAAATTTTGATATCTCTGTGGTAGTTTTTGTTATGTGAATGGTGTCACGAACCTCGTGGGTAGGTTACCTGGACCCCCTGTGGGCAGTAGACTACCAGCTGGGAACCCCTGCATAGAGAAAACAAATACAGAGTTGTTTTTCTCCCTCTGAATATGCCTCTGAATATCAGTTGCTGAAAGTTGCAGCTGAGAGTGCTCTTGTGCTTGCAGGTTTCCTATAGGCATCTGATCATTCACTGTAAGAACAGGATGCTGGAATAGATAGACCTTTGGCTTATGATCTTAATGTCTGGAGGTCTGCTGGTTCCCACCCTTATATAAATTATTCCCAAGGCTAAGGAAACCCTGTCTGTAAAGTTGTACATAGCTTGCCTCTTTCAGTAGACTTAAAACCTAGTTGTGATTTGCTTTTATTCTGAGGAACTATTGGATATTTTCTCAGTGCTGAATGGGAAGGTCTTCCCCCTCCATGTTGTGGGTTTGATGTTTGTCAAACAAATTTATCTGACCTGATCCCCATTTGGAGATAGCTATTCTCCACAAAATCATAATGTATAGTGAACTGTGGAGAATGTTAGAAACCCTAGGAACATAGGGAAATTGCCATTAAAAATATAGAAACTGGAGTTCCCTTCATTCATCAAGTTCAGCTCAACTAAATTCTCTCTGGTGAAGGCCCTTCCAACACTAGGGCTGTTGGGAAAGTTTCCCAATGTTGGAAAGTTTCCCAATGTTGTATTATCACTTAAATAAACTCAGCAATATTCCTTACCTCCTGTCAAGGAATTAACCAAATTAAGATAATTCAGTTTTCTCTACATTTGACCAAAATGCCAAATTATGGTTTGGCACCACAGGAATAAGCCTGGAAGGAGCTTTAGGCTTGCATGTTAACTTCCTTACTTCCTTACTTCCCTTGCTCAATTGCAAATCATTTGTCAGTTTGGATGTTTTAGTAAATCTATGGTGTGACAAAACCCAGACAATACTCTGAGGTTGTAAAGGTAAAGGACCCCTGGATGGTTAAGTACAGTCAAAGGCGAAAATGGGGTGCGGCACTCATCTCGCTTTTCAGGCCAAGAGAGCCAGTGTTTGTCCACAGACAGCTTTTCAGGTCATGTGGCCAGCATGACTAAATCACTACTGGCACACAGAGGACCATGATGAGTGCCAGAGTGCAGGGAAACGGCGTTTACCTTGCCGCAGTGGTACCTATTTATCTACTTACACTGGTATGCTCTCGAAGTGCTAGGTTAGCAGAAGCTGGGACAGAGCAACGGGAGCTCACCACTGTTACATGTATCAAGCAGCTGACTGTCCGATTGGCAAGCCCAAGAGGCACAGTGGCACTGTGATCTAAACCTCTGAGCCTCTTGGGCTTGCCAATTGGAAGATTGATTCGAATCCGTGTGACAGTGGCTCCTGTTGCTCTGTATGATTGGCAAGCCCAAGAGCAGGCATCCCCAAACTGCGGCACTCCAGATGTTTTGGCCTGCAACTCCCATGATCCCTAGCTAACAGGACCAGTGGTCGGGGAAGATGGGAATTGTAGTCAGTCCAAAACATCTGGGGGGCCGAAATTTGGGGGTGCCTGCCCAAGAGGCTAAGTGGCGCTGTGGTCTAAACCACTGAATCGGCTCCCTCAGTCTCAAGCAGGATGACCACCACACCTTATAATCGGCTTTGACTGGACTTAACCGTCCAGGGGTCCTTTACCTTTACCTTTTTTACTCTGAGCTTGTTAGGAAAGGAATGAAAAGGCAAGTATCGGCTTCATTTGCTCCAATAAGCTAGTCATGAAAAACCACTTTATTTCTATGCTGCTTAAAAATCTAATCATAAGAGGTGTTCATAACATTTATTTTGCTAACAATCTTCATTTATAGAAATCCTTACAGATGTTCTGTTAGAGGTGGCAAGATGCAGCAAGAATAATTTCCCAATGCTGTAGCAAATACAGCAAATTATTCTTGAGACAACTTAAATATATTTTATCTTCTTTTTAGATGGCAGTGAGATAAAAACCGTACATGGTGTAGTGACAAGATTTTGCCTAGACTACGGCTTGATAGATGATTTGATCTGTTTCACCAGCGAAGCTGTGATGAGCAACATTCCACTGCAAGTTGGACAGCAGGTTGTAGCTCTTGTTGAAGAAGATAAAACCTCACATGGATTAAAGGCAATCAGGGTAAGATTCAAATAGCTGTAGATATTGGTCATGTGATTATGTTAACTGTCTGTAAAATAAACTTCAATTTCTATATATAACTGATCTCAGTTGATCAGAATGGGAGACTTTCCTACATATGCCAATTCGGCAAGAAAGCCAAAGTCACTTCAGACTTTTGAACATAGATAGGCTCTTCCTCTACCAATTTAGGGCTTTTGTCAACGCTTCCACTTGTCCCGCCACTTTCCCCTCACCGGGGAAACCCGCTGCTTACTGTTGAATTGGAACAAATGTCAATCAGTTTTTCAGTGGATTGATGTTTGTTCCAACTCAGCAGTAAACAGCAGGTTTTCCTGAGGAAAATGAGGGGACAAAGGGAAAAAAAACCAATCGGGCTTCTGTTTTCTAGGTACAGAACAAGCAGAAGTGTGGAAAACATGATTTAAACAGCCGGTTTTTCTTGCTAATTTAAACCAATCTGCTCTGAAATTCAGCATTTGATTAAATTTTTCCATAAATGGATTTTAGTATTACTGAGCTGAAGCACAAGGAGGCAACCTGGTTTAGTCCAGATAGATTTATTATTTCATAGCATGTAGTTTGGTCCATACACATTTATTAACTGATAGTGAGCTGTCTCAGTTTATACAGAAAATATCATAATTTGGCAGTAGTCTTCAGAAGGCAGTCACTGTTACATTCAGCTACCTATGAAAGAGGATGTCTCCTTTATAAGAACAATGTCTTTGTTCACCTGCTCTAGAAACAGTTTATGCATTTGTAGTGTAGCTAGGCCCCTAACATTCAATTTTTAAAGGATGTATTTGCATGTGATAAAGCATATAAAGTACATCGCTGGTATTCCAGATGAAGGAATACTTACAAGACCCAGTAGGTGGCAGAGCTGTCCCACTGGCTGAAGTTCCAGTAGTTGGTTACAGCCTCCTCTAGAATCAGCAAGGCTGGCAGTAGACAAAATACAACATCAAGAGAGAAGAGAATGTGGAATGAAAAATTAAATGTTAGATGCAAGTACCTCTCCAAAAATGTACAGTAATCATTTCCAGGGATTTGTAGGGGGAAAAAACACTAAACAATGATGCATATGGAAAGATACTGCAGAGAAGCGGCACTTCTTCCCATCCCGCAAATAGGAAAGGTTATTTTCCATTAAACTTGCAGGAAGTTGCCAGCAGATTGCTCCAGAGAGAGAAAGATCAATTCTGTTGAGAGCTGAAAATCAAAGCGAACTCAAAGTGAAGAAAGCTAACATGTACGAATTTGAACAGAAGAGAAACCTAATACATATATGCAGCAGTGTTTTGGTTCTGCTGCAGTTCATATTTGTCTCGTTGTCTGCTGTGGCAAAATTACATAATTTACATTCCGCAATTAATTTTCATTACATTATTCCACCATTTCAGTACAAAGAAAATGCGAGGAGATGGGAGGATAAAATAACTTATATGTCATTTGCAGACTGAAAATAATAACAGCGCTGAATACCAATCATACCTGCTGGATTGATTTCTATTCCAGAAATGGGACAAATAAGGGAACATTGGCAATTTCCATTCATCTTCGTTTTTGTCAGAATTCTCCAACATCCCTAACTGGCAGTAGTTCAGTAACTGCCCAAGATGGAAGGTAATCAGCTAGCATTGAGCAGTAACCCATCCAGCAGAGTACATATTAAGAAGTTTCCTAATACAGTACATGCTTTGGTAGTCTTCACAGTATTGAATTATCTCACCTTGTTCAGGTGGTTGATTTGTATATAAAGAAAAATTTAAGGCGCATTCACAAGCAACTTCCAGTGGTTGTTTTTTTTTAAAATAATTTTTATTAATTTCACATTAAAAAAAAATAAAAAACAAAGCATATCTAACATATATCCACCTTCTTCCAACCCCCCCCCCCTCCACCGACCCCCTCCTGCCACAAGAGAGTCCCATGAAGGTAGGCAGTCGAAGGTGGTCCATTTTATAATTGGGTTTGTCCCCCCTCTCCCCCGCCCCAAAGCCCCCCCCTGCCACCAGGGAGCTCCAGAAAAACAAGGGAGAAAAAAGGGGGGTGTCCACCCAACCATTTACCCAAAACAGCCTCCCCAAAAAAGGAAAAAGGAAAAAAGAGAAAAAAAATTATTATAATCATTCCATTTTCATAGACATTGTGGGGGCTTCCCCAACCCCCCTACCCCGATTTCCATTTTCAATTCTCATTTAACAGATTTCTTATCATCATTCCCATTCTAATTGCCAATTTTTTAACCTTATATTATATAAACTATCCCTTTTTAAATCCTCTTATCACATTCTAAATTTAATATTTCCAAATCCTATCATAATTTCATCTAATCAATCTTACTTTTCTTCCCCTACTTAATTTTTATCCTCCAAAGACCTCCCTTCTTTTTCCATCATTTAATCCTTACGCATTTAAATTTGCTGTATATCTATTTACTAATATATCTATTCTTCCCCTGGCCCCAGCCCACCCCCTTCAGTCCAGCAAGTTCCATAATCATCAAACCAGTTTTCAATCCTTTTGATCCATCCTAATAATAAATTATCCATTCTTCCTTCATCCCACCCCCTTTTTCCAATGTTTTGCACTCCAATCTCCCTTACAGTCCCCCTGGATTTTCCCATTTCCTTGCACGTCCATTTCCTTGTGGGTATTCTGAACTCCAAAAAGTTCCATCATTTCGATCAGTCCGAGAACTTCTTGTCCTTCCCCCAGCATAGGGGGAGTAAATTCCAAATCTTCTTGTTGAGCAGATTCCTCATTTTCTTCCTCTTTCTCTTCCTGTTGGATTTCTTCTTGCTTTACAATGTCACTGTTATTTGATACATTGTTTATATTGTCTTCCTCTGCTGTTACACTGTTAATGTCCTCCGACTGTAAAAGTTGTCTCCATTCTTGCAACTGTACTTCCTCATAGTATAATCCGATTCTCAGTTCCCACAGTCTTCTCAAAACATTTTGCTGGAACCCAGGTGCATATACTTTTGTTGTCATTCTCAGACTCTTTCAAGGTCGCTTGTATTGGGAGTCAGGCAATAGTTAGGTAGTTTCATCAACCACCTCTTGCAAAACTGGCTGTCAT
The DNA here is from genome assembly GCF_963506605.1 of Zootoca vivipara. Taxonomy (NCBI): domain Eukaryota; kingdom Metazoa; phylum Chordata; class Lepidosauria; order Squamata; family Lacertidae; genus Zootoca; species Zootoca vivipara. Next base: position 13,171,193 of record NC_083285.1, read on the forward strand.
ATTTATCAAGTTCTATTGCCTTAAATTTTGAAAAAGTATTTAATATATAATGTTCGAAAGTCTATGCACTCTTTTCCTTCTTTTCTTTTTAATAATACTGTCAGCTCGCTGGTCTGTCAGGGCTGCTGGCTCCAAAGAAAGAGCAGACCTTTCCCAAATTATATCTCACTTTATTATTACAGGGAATTTTAATCAGCACTGTCCATCTCCCCTCTTACCCTGCTTCGAGGGGGGAATCTTTTTTCGTGGTCTTTGAAATTATCCTTAAGAAAGCATACTTCTTGTCCCAATTTTGGGTTCTTTAAATAACTGTTTCTCAGATCAACCGGTGGGAGGAGATGGCTTCCGTATTTTCTATCTATCTCCCGTTTCCAAATTGTAATCCAATAAAAATTTTAGTCCCAATCAATAAATTTTGACTTACTTAGTCCAAGTCTTTACTTTGTCAGGAAGAATCCATCGCTTGCAGGCTGAAGGCTCTGAGCTTCGCTTCTTGGAGGTGACGATGGTGCCCAAAATGGCTCCCGCGACTTCCACTCCGCTGGCTCTCGGGGGCTCTACTGAGCTTCCCGGGCAGCGGAGGAGTCGCGTTTGGAGCTCTTCCGGGCTGCTAAGCCTCCGGGACACTCTACCTGGGGTTTTTACAGGGATCCGCGTGCCCCCGCAGATTCCCCCCCCCTCCGCGAGCTCGAGGTCTCTGCGCCTTCTCGTCAGCGCGGCAGACCGGAAGCCCCAGTGGTTGTTGATAAACTGTGGAAAGTCTTGGAAAGCATATACCTTCTTCTGGTTCAGCCCCCCCCCCCAAAAAAAAACCAGTGTGCACTCTCTCATCTAGTTCTCTTACCAAGCTGGCTTGATTAAATGGGCCTGAGTGGCACACCTGATTCCTTGTTGGGCCCTTACAATCTTGAGTGCATGCTCTAATAGTACGTTCAGCAGAACTTAAGAGTAAATTAATTAAATGATACCAAAACTCTTTTCTTTCTGAAACTCTGTGCTCCTGCTTTCAAAGCTAAGATCTGTGGGCAGTCACCTGCATTTTCACCCTCTCCAATGTCTGCAGCTCAGTGAATTGGATCCTCATGGCTCTCTTTTAGTGCACTCTTCATGGTCAAAATACTGATAAGCTCTCTAATAAAAGGCTGATCCTGGTTGCCCACCTGTAGGGGGAAGCTGGCTTTTGGCCCATTGGTTTGTATTGAGCACACTTCCAGGTTCTGTCCATAAAGATTTGTATTGGTGGAAGGTTAACAGCTGTGTACATGTTTGAAGAAGTTGTGCAGCATTTGGGGAGGGGGCACTCAACAAATGAATCTCAGCCGTAGGTCTCAAATCACATTTGAAGGTCCTGCTAGGATGCCTCCTGTAGGTAATTTTGAATTGTTCTACAGGTAGAAAAGGTATCTGATAAATGGGAAGATGACAGCAAATGTCCTTCTGAATGGGACCAGGACACCAAAACACTCATTGGCAGTATTACATCTCTGACTGCAGCTGGTGGCAGTGTTAATCAGACAACCTCCTTTTCCATGAATGATGTTTGTGAAGGTAACTGTTATGTCTACCTTGATAATTGTTATAAACACAAAGTTGTGATTTTAAGTTCCAAAGGGCTTCTTTTTTTGAAAATTGCTTTAGATGAGTTGACAAAAGGGTTTCTAAGAATATAAATTGGTTTAGAAAACGGCATTTTGTATATGTGAATCTAAGCATCTTTATCATCTCAGTTACATTTCAGAGATGCTTTCTCTTGAGAGTATGGTCTTTATTGTTGAAAAAGCCATGTAATCTTAGATCTGCTCAAAACTTGAATGGACTCTTGAAGTTTGGAGTACTTTCCCTTTTTCCGTTTTGAAACTTTGTTTGACCTCTGGTATTTTGAAGAATAAAACAGTGCAGCAAATAGTCTTGTGATGCCTTGAAAACTAATGAATTTATTACAGCATTTGTAGGTTAAAGTCCTCAAAAGCTTATACCATAATAAATTCGTTAGTCTTTAAGGTGCCAGAAAATTCCTGGGTTTTGCTGCAACAGGCTAATATGGCTACCCTTCTGGTCATTGCTTCAATGAATTCCAATTTTGGTCTAGTAGCTAGGTATATTTGCCTTTTAGTGCTCCAGTACTTTTAACTCTTCTTAAAGTGACTTAACCTTGTTCAAACTGTTTCCATTTTCTTGTGATGTTATTGTTAAGGTTTTGACCCTTGTAAAGGAGATTGGGTGCAAGTAGAATATTTCATTAACCCAACAACCTGGACCAGTGAAGCAGTTTCTGTAAAGCCCTTGAGGTATAAGAGAATTGACAAGGTATGTCTATTGAATGGTTTGATTTTGGGATTTCTTAAAAATATTTTATCAAATACTGTAATGTAAAAGAATGAAGGATGGGTAACTATATAGCTGGAACTGTCTTTGCATGTAAAGCCACCCTGTTTATATATGAAGCATGTTCATTATATTAAAATCTACTGATTTGGGCTTCAACTCTGAAAACCACATTTTGGACTTCAAGTAGTTTAACTGTTAATGGCTCCCTCTATCATCAGGATCCATGACAATTTTAGTTCTGTGGAATCTGTAAAGGAGTCATCAACCCTTCACAAGAGTACAGTTGTAAAGTATTATAGAAAGCCATGACAGGTAAACCACTGTAAAGTTTCAAGATTTTAGTTTAGGGATACCTTTTGACTTGAAGCTTGTCCTGTATATAAAAAACAACAACAGCGAGAGTTAGCTTGTGTCCATTGAATGGATTTCCAAACTTGTCTGAATGTTACTTACACAGTGACATTGGGAGTGTTCCGAGATGTGCATAGAGGCAACCAAAGTATTAACACCTGAATGGAGCTGTAGTTTGGAAATGTTACTATTACTACCATGTTTCTCTGAAAATAAGATACCGTCTTAGATTTAATTTTCCTCAAAAAACCCACACTGGCTTATTTTCAGGGGATGTCTTATTTTTTCCCCTCCTCCTCCTCCTGCGGCCGGCATTGCTGCTGCGCCTATCACTATGTCTTAATTTCGGGTTATGGCTTATATTCCTTGAATGCTTAAAAATCCTGCTGTGGCTTATTTTATGACTTCATCTTAAAATGGAGGAAACAGGGTATGTAATGTTCACTGGCAATTTTTTAAAAATCTAGTTATTGTTTATCACTCCACAGGTGATGTGGAGTGATCATTCACTTTGAATGTAGTGCTCCAAGAGTCAAAGTTAACAAAGTCAATATTTTGGTCAAGCAGCTCATAGAAGATGAATTAGGATATTTGGCAGACGAGAGTTGCTGGAGGAGGAAGGTGGAAGGGGGCAGAAGAGAACGCAGCGAGTGGAAGAAGGAAGGAAGGCAGATGGATGGACTAACAGGGGGGAAGAGGCAGAGCAGAGCTGACTTTTTGAGTTTCTGGCCCATGGTCTCTTCCACCTTCAGAGGCGCTGATACATCTCCTTAACAAGGGAGCCTCTGAGATCATTAGAGTACAATACAACATACGGTTTAAGGTTTAATATATTATGTGGCAGTTTTTAAAGAGTACAGTGGTACCTTGGAACTTGAACAGCTCCGTTCTTGAACATTTCAGCCCCCGAACACCGACAACCCAGAAGTAAGTGCACCAGTTTTGAAATGTTCCAACGTGGCTTTCGCTGCGCAAAAACCTAGCCGTTGGCCAACCGGAACCCGCGCCTTGGAACTCAAACGTTTCGGAAGTTGAATGGTCTTCCAGAACGAATTACGTTCGAGTTCCAAGGTACCACTGTAATTGGATGGCTTGAAGTACAGGGCCCACTCAGTAACCTCAAATGGGTTATGCATGCTTACATTGATTTTATTGCATCTAAAGATAACTACATTTTTTTACAGGTTCGTGTTTCCAGTGTGTGTGGAAGAACTGGTGTAGTCGACGACAGTATCTTTTTCACCCTGGATTTCCTGAAACTTCCTGTTGGTTATTTTCCTCGTAGACATGACCTGGTCAATGTGGTGGTTGTAGAGAGTAACCAATCATGTTATATATGGAGAGCACTTTGTATGGCTCCAACAGAAGATAACTGGTAATAAAAAAAACTTCTTCCCTCAGTCAATGACTGCTTAGAGTTCACTTTTTAAAAATCTACTTTGAAGTGAAGCCAGAAGTATTAAAATTGCATTCATAATTCTCTATGTATGTCTTGAGGAGAAGAGTGGTTTTTTAAAGCATTCTGGTTTTAGCATTTTATGAAAGTTTTGTCAGTTTTAACATTCTAACTTGAGAAAAGAAAAATGTAGATATGTGTTAGCTTTAGACACATGATTGAAATTAATCAGATTGGGCTTTGTTACATAATTGTATATGCATAGTTTTGCAGCATGGTTTCTAATTTTGAAATCTTACAGGTCCCCTCTAACCAATGCAACCAATTTGGATGAATCATACGAAAATTTAATGAAAGACAAAGAAGGCCTAGAGGTATCAAAAATGATAAACTTTGGAACACTAAAATTAGGAATGAATAAAAGCATCAAAGTATGGATAGAGTAAGTTGTAACTTCTTCTTCCCTAGATATTTCCTTTTAAAAGCATTCTGCTGAAACCATGATGTATTTTTTTCTCACAGTTGCTTTTGCAGTTGGGATTTTAGAGTCCATTCAGCCAGGAATTTGGAAGTGGGAGGGTCAAGAAAACTGGTAACATTCCTTTTGTAAATAGCTGCTACATTAGATGCATGAAGCTTTTATGTGAAAAATTAATTTTACAAAAATATTAATTAATGATTGTAAATTTTGTGATTGGTAAGTAGCACACAGACCTCCATTTATTTCTAGCATTCTCCCTACACTTACTGTTTGTTTATTGCACTTACTGGTACATGGCATCTTTTCCCCAAGAAGCTCCCAAGCAGAATACATGCTTTTCTCCTTCTTCATTTAATACTCGCAACAACTGTGTGGAAGGCTAGGCTGAGAGGCAGTGACTGGCCCAAGGTCACCCAGTGAGCTCACCTCAGTTGAGCGGGGATTTGGATCCTGGTTCCCAGGTCCTAGTCTGACACACGAACCACATTTAATTTAATTTCAGTGTTTTTAAATATCATTTAACCATGTAGTTTCTCAGTGATGTACAATGAGGTTACAGAAGGGGTGCAGTAGGAGTAAAATCAGTTGACATGAACCATAATATCAGAAAAGCTTACTTAAGATGGCTGCTGAAATAGAGTCTTCATCAAATGCCAGAATAACAGGAATGCGACCTGTCTGATCTCTGTCTGGAGTTAGCTCCACAAAGCTTGGTCCACAGTACTGTAATCATACCTCCTGGTAGAGATGAGCCATGCATCTGGACCATGGAGGACCCAGGTGATGGGGATTTTAAGTATTTGGTTATATAGCCCCACCCCCCACCCCAAACTGGAAAATGTAAATCTGGTAATGCTGCATCTCATGGCGAAAGGGCAGGTGAAGCCACATCTGTTTCATTACTTAAACTTGATAAATAGAGGAAATAGGTTTAAATTTAAAAAAGAGCATTGTTGCATCTTTAAATAATAACAAATCTTGGCCTGCATCTATTGGTGCTTTTATCAGGCAACAACTGATTTACAGTAAATGACTGCATTACAGCGACCCGGAAGGAGCTGGAAAAGGGGATGGGGTGTGCTTATACGTACTCCACCATTGCACACAATGACCCAGAACGCAACCTCCACACAAATCAGGTGTTGCCTGTATAGTCTTTTCATTTCCTCCTAATATGTTCCACAGGGTCCCCCAATTTCTCTTAACAGATTTTCCAAAGGGTGGGATGAGTTGGTGAAATTAAGCTTCCCCTGTGTTCACGGATTCCTCTGCTAGACCAAGTGCCCTTCTGCAGCTGAAAGGACTTTTTCCATTTGCATAAGGGCAGTATTGGATGCAACCCCTTGTGCCTTGTGGATGTCTTGGAACACAGACATGCTTCTCAGAGCATCTGCTTGCTACTGTCAAATTACAATTTTAGCAGGGTGGGCGTGTGTATCATCTTGCTGCCCTGGGCTCTTGTGGAGGAAGGTGTGGCATGTAAATCTAACAATTATTATAATACAAAAAATTGTAATGTCATTAATTTCTATTGACATATAAACAATGAGGTTTAAATGTGTGTGTCCCCCCTTTTTAGGAATAAAGGGAAATCAGCACATTCTTTAATTAGCTGCAAATTAGGTGGCTGGGATAAAGAGAAGCAATTTTGTCTTCAAGTGCCAGGAACATGTCAGGAGAGTTCTGCAGCATCCCTCGCATCAACTGTGGTCTGTAAAGGGACTCCATCAGGTAAATACAGTATAAGAAAAAGTATATAATATAATAGAAAAAATATAAGCAAAAGGCGCCCCCCCCATTTGATGTGGGGAGCGGTCATTCTGTGTAATTAGAATACAGTAGTGTAATTTGTTTACTTCCATAGAAGTTCAGCCTGTGGATCAAAACAATATTGGAGACAATGACAACTCTGCTAGCAGACAACCTGAGAAACAAGAAAAAGAGCAAAAAGAAAGTGGAGAAGAGAAAACAGCAGAACCCATCAAGGCTATCTCTCTGCCTTCTGGGAGAAAGATTTCTATAGTAGTTACATGCACTGCAAAGTAAGTATGTGTTCTTTATCTTGCCGTTTTAAAATGTTACAAAATAACAGAAAATTATGGGCTTTGGCATTGGTGGACAGAAAGCTAAAAGATACTGTAGTCAGATGGAATTGCAGTCCAGTGTGCAATTTTAGTAATGCAAATCCCTAGGTATGACACAACTTTGGTCTAGCTAAATACCTGTTTTTGACTTCAAAAGATCTGGTTGTCTTAAGAACAGATAATATATTCAACATTTATGCTTTCATATTCCTCCGCCTCACCAGAGGTTTGGCTAGCAGCAGTGAAGGTTGCCTGCAGTGTGGAAAGGAATTGCCTAATTAGCAATTGATCTCATCAGGGAAGTAGCTGTCACCCAAGAGGGAATTCTAGCTCTCTGGAGTACGCACCAATTATTCAGAACAACATTTGAATCTGTCCTAGCTTATATGCAAGGGGATCTGTCTTGGCATGAAATGTCTTACTGTTCAACCAGTTTGATCCATTAAGGTGATGTTTGAAAGAATTTGTAATCAAAGGTTCTGATTTAAAGTAGCCAGAGACATTGGGCATGGCTCTCTGAATTCTTAGGTTATGGCACCAGAACAGCTGAGTTAGTGGCAAAGCAAAGAGGGTGATGAGTATAGAAACTCACTTAATGAGAATAAGAGCAAAATAGGCTGGACAAATGATCAGAGTAGCAGCAGATAATAAAAGATAATAAGTTGCACTTGTGGATGTAATAGGGACAGGTATTCTCCAGAACAGCTGCTATTTGCGTTTTCTTATACAGTACACTCGGCTAAGTTCATTGAAAGAGAAAGAGAGAGTGCTTTCTGTTTCAGTCACTGGAACCTGTTTCACTGTCATGTCTGATGATGACTAGCCCTAATTTTGCACCTTCCAGGTCCAACAGTTTGCAGTCAAGAATGAAAAGTTGACTGTCTCATTCACAGCTTTGCCCCATACATCTCTGTACACACCATTTTCATCATTCACTCCTGTGTTCTCCTTCCAACCTCAAGCTCTGCTGTCCACCAAAGAAGCGGAAAACTGCTCAGATACTCTTTGTTTGGTTCCCTTGTTCGCATGCATGGCACAGAGTAAAATACAACTTTTCTATAGGCTTTGTCTCATTTAGTTTTTTTAATGAAAGTTTTGCCTTGCTTTTGTGCCTTTAAAGGAACCCTGGCCGCTGCAGAGACCTCTTGTTGCTCTGCTTTTCTGACTGTGTTATCGGTCGCTACGTTGAAGCAACTATAGAAACAGAAGAGGAGTCGTTAATAGCTGCCACCCAGCCTTTTTCCCAACGAAAACGTCAAATCACTTTCGACTCTCATAGCGACAGGGCAACAATAGTTTTACCAGACTTGAAAAGGTACTGCCAAGTACACCATGATAATCTGCTTTAAGCAAGCCTTTAGATTTTTAAATTGAAAAATAATAATAATTGGGTGGGGTTATTGTTGTATAATAATTCTGTAATTTAAAGTTGTACTGGCAGCCATGTGAACTACAGTATGACAGTAATGGGGCAAAGTGAGCAGGCCAGCAGAGCAAGGGAGACCTTCCCATGTTCCCTCTGTTGTCGTCATCACTGCTGCCTCTTGCATGTATTCACAACAGCAAGGCAAGCCCGGAGTCCAAGCAAGTGGGCAGCCCCCAGACACATGGGCAGGTGGTCTGGCTGAGCAAACTGGCTAGCAGGAACCATAGAATTGTAGAGCTGGAAAGGACCCTGAGGGTCATCTAGTCCAACCCCCTGCATTGCAGGGATTTTTTTGCCCAAAGTGGGCCTCGAACACACAGCCCTGAGATTACGATCCTCATGCTCTACCAACTGAGCCATTCCAACGGTTAACTAGAGTCTCAGGAAAGCCTTCACACACTCCCCATCATTTTCGCCACCCCTTAGTCCACTGCAGTCAAAAGGAAGCATGCATTTCAGAATACACACTTTCTTCTTTTAGCAGCATGGGGCAGAGGGGGGAAAGACACTCTCCTCTTCCTTTCCCACTATGTGAGTGGCTGCAACGGGGTTCTTGGAATTGGGGTGAGCTGGAGGAGATGGGGGGCTGTAGGGGATAGGGGGTTGAAGAAAGTGTGAAGGGGTTGGCAAGCAGCACGTGCAGAGGCAGCATCCTGAAGTATATACATAAAATCTTAAAGTCTCATTGACTTCATTACCTGATAGATCCCTGTTCCTTGTGGCCATTAGCTTAGCTTGGCAAGCTGAGAAAATTGAGGCTGGAGCTTGTAGTAGAGAAGATAATGTCCTTTACTTTTGTGGGCCAGTTCATTTACGGTTTTCAAGATAAAACCAGCACCTTGAAATGTGGCTGGGAGTGGACAGCAACAAATCTTCAATCTCCATTAAAAAAAATTAATGACCGAGAATTGATTAGATAAATACAATGGGATTTTTAATATTCCTGTGACCTAATCTTTATTCTAAAACCTAATCTTTATTCTAAACTACAATAAAAGGATACTAATTAGGGTGTTTATTCTAGCTGTCCATTTCTTCAGGAAACTGCATCTGTCAGTTTTATCCATTTTACCACTCTTGAGTTGTTTAATTTTCTATCCTTCCCCATGGGAAGAGAAGCAGTTTCTCAAACAACTGTTGTTCCCACTTAAGTTGAATTTTAGAAAAGGACCACCAGACATGTTGCAAATCCATATAAAACAGCACTGCACATGATATAGATCTGTATTAGCAACAGATTTCCCAATATTTAAATGTATTTGCTCTGACATACTATGTTCAATCTTCAAAGGGCCATGTGCCTTCCAGAGCAAATGATTGTGGTTGGAATATGAAGGGGAAGTCATATTGGGCTAGTGGAAGTCCTTGTGGTAATGACCAAGATAGCTCTTTAACATGGATGTTGCATGTTTACTGATAAGGTCTACGGGAACCAACTAATCTAAAATGTTTAAAATTTTAAATCTAGCAGTTCAGCTGGCTGATCAGTGCCTTGCATTTTGTCAAGTCATTCTCTAGTCCAGGCATCCCCAAACTTCGGCCCTCCAGATGTTTTGGACTACAATTCCCATCTTCATATTAGCTAGGAATCATGGGAGTTGTAGGCCAAAACATCTGGAGGGCCACAGTTTGGGGATGCCTGCTCTAGTCCCTATGCATTTTGTGGCTGATACAAGTTTTCTTAATTTGCTAAATGAAATCCCATCCTAACTGGCCAACTTGCAATATGTAAGAATTGATTTGGTATCCTGATGTTAAACTGCTGTTTATTAACTTCTGATACCTTAGACTCTCAAGGAGACAACTACCAAGTTTCCTTCCCCAGTACCCTATTCCAGATAGATTAAGAAAATGTGTGGAAAAGAAAATGGACATACTGATTTTTCAACCAAGTCTTGGAGAGGTAGGATGATATTGCTGTAGCATAGATAACATACATAGCTCAGAGGCAGCTGAAGGGTGGGCTATACTTGCCTATAAATACGTGTTTTCGTTGTGTTCTTAGTTTCTCCAAGCTTTATTCATTTCAGTGGAGGGGTTTTGGGGAAGGGGGATGTTTGTTGCTATTGTTAAACAATATTGAGCCAGAAATCCTTGCTGATCTACGGCAAATCACCCAGAGATATAACAGTAGATCAGATCGACTTTCTGTCCACCCCAGCATTAAATGACCAGCTTGCCCCCATTTGTTACATGGTGGACATCTTAAACTTGTTGTGCCCAGTCAGTACTTAGCTGTTGGAGGGCCTTGGATTCTCTATAAATACTGCCTTGACTTCCATGATGAACGGAAGGGGATATAGATCTACTGTACTAAACAAAGACTTTCAGAAGTGCTTGCAGATGAATTGATGTGCGTTGTGACTTCCTCAAAAGCAATGTTTTCTTGCATTAAGTTCACAGCTCCACAGCCCTTCATTGGTATTTGAGGGCTCTCATGGTTCTGTAACATACATATAAAGGATATGATAAAGCTTCTTTCTTTTCAGGCCCTGACTCTAGCTAATTATAAAGCCAAATTTTCTGCTCTGCTGTGGCTGGAGGAAATCTATGAAGAGATGGAAATCAAAGAATTATCTATGTGTGGAGTCACCTTGGAAAAGAATGCAAATTTGTTGGTACTTCGGGTTCCAGGAGTTACAGAGGGCCGCCCTTCTTTATGTATAGGTGTGGAATTTTCTATTGTCTTAAACACAGTGTTAATATTGCTCTGTCAGCAGAACACTGATCTGAACAGCATTAAGTGGTCCTGCCAATACCTTTTGGCAGGGCTCAGACCTAGTAAAATACTTGTGTTTCTTATACTGTATCGTTTTTAACCAAAAACCTACAGAGAATATACATATAAACATAAACCCTTTTTAATTTTAAAGTGCATCTTTCATCAGAGATCTCAGATATGTATTGCCTATCTGTTTTCATTTATTTCCCAATAAGACAGAAAAATTCAGAAACAGCAGGATAAGTAGGGTATATAAAGCTCTATAGCAGTGTCCTTAAAGTCCTGACAAATACCTGGTTTTTTAAATCACAAATCATAATAATTTTTCATAAAGATGTTGTTTCACAATAGCACTATGCTGATCATTCTCAGTAATCTTTTCTTTCAGTCTCCTGTGTACAGGATAGCCACCTAATTGCTATAATTTGTACAGGACCAATGAAATGATTTATATCTTCTAATTCAGGTGACAGAGTAATATTGAAGACCCAAGATTATTCAGAGCCCATAGTCCACTACATTGCATTTGTCACTGAGGTAAGCTTCCCATATCTTTTGCTCTTTTTGGCTTTTGTCCTGTTTTGTTTTTTAACAGCGGTGCCCTATCCATGTTTACTAAGAAGTAAGTGGGACCTACACCCAGGTGAGCATTCATAGCATGACAGCCTAAGATTTTGAAAGGAAACTAAGTGCAAGAAATACTTTGTTACTGGTATTCCTTGGAATTATTTTACGGTATATCTAAGTTCTTAGATTTGTTCAGTGCTTCTAATCTGAATTTCAACAGTTAAATGCAATTTCTGTTAAAACATTTTTCTTAGAAGCTTAAAAGTTACTGTTCACATAGAACACCCTCCCATCAGATGTCAAGGAGACGAGTAACTATATAACTTTTAGAAGACATCTGAAGGTAGCCCTGTATATGGAAGTTTTTAATGTTATTACGTTTTTATATATGTTGGAAGCCACCCGGAGTGGCTGGGACAACCCAGTCAGATGGGTGGGGTACAAATAATTCATTATCATTATTATTATTATTATTATCATCATCATCATACCATGTTAAGAGTTCTGTCAGTGCTACAACATAATAAATACTTGTTTGTGATCTTTTTCCTTTCTGTATACAGATTCATGATGAAGAAGTTACTCTGAAGCTTAACCCAGAGTTCGAACAGGCATATAATTCTGAACCTATGGATGTGGAATTTACTGTTAGCAGGTATGCTTTTTCTTGAAATTGTATTTCAATTTATTATGAAGCAAAAGGGAACACATTCTTCATGCAACTTAGGAAAGGCTGAATAATACATTTCAGAGTCAGTTTTTCATAGTTGTTAATGTGCATTGGCTTAACAGAACAACTAGCTTATGAAAGTACTATTTTCTTTGTGTAAATATTGCAGCAGCCCTAAAGTATATTAGGTATTGTCACAGTGGCGCTGGTGGCTACTCTAGAGTAACGACTCCTCACAGCTCTGCATTTTATCCTTTTATTTAGTGCAGTCTATTTACAGTGCTGAAACAGTGCTATGTACATGTTGTTAGTCGGGTGCAGAACCTCCGAATGGAGATTCCCGCGTTTTCCTCCAGCAAAGTAGCCTGGGGATACTAAATCTCTGCCCATGACATTTCCTGCGCAATTCCGGGGTCGCTGGGGTCGGTCTTCTTCCCGCGGCTTCCCTGCTTCCCCCTTCCGTTCCCAAGCGGCGCCTTGGCTCAGCTACCTTGCCCGAGCCCTGGCTCCTACTTCCTGATTCCTCACTAGAGACATCCCCCTCCCCGCTCCCACTTGCGCTTGGGGAAGAGCTTGTGGATAAGATGGGAGGCGGCTGTCTATAACTTCTGTCCCTCACAGGTATGTTACGTATGTTGATTATGGATACTATTGTAGTCTCTTACTAGTAATCTGATCTGTTGACAGGACCACCAGCCGAAGATGCCATTTTGCAGTAGAACAAGCCATACATTTAGGAGAAAAAGGTGGGATATTTGTCACATATCAGATCAGTTTTTCTACATTACCATACGCCACTACTGATGTGTCTCGGGGCAGTTTTTTGGTGTAGAACTGGAGTTGAGGTTTGAAGTTGCAAGTCTTTGTGCCCACAGGGGAATAACTAATGCACTTTGGAGAGAGTGTTACTGTTTGAATTTTTGCTGACTTTGTAACTTTGATTCCCCCCTGTCCCCGTGGGCTACTTCAGCTGAAAAAGGGTTAGGCTGAGGGAAGACACTACTGTATTGAAATTCTGGTCCTTAAAAGACTGCAAGTATAAATAATGTTGAGATCTTCTACTGTCAGTTTCTATTAAAGCAATTCAGTGGATCAAATTCTTATTCAGAATTATATACCATTCCCATTTCCCTCTCCTTCCTGTTCCTTCCCAAGTTTTATTTCCAGATCGTGTCACTGTGCAATCTCCACAAGTTGTCAAGCAGTGGCGTGATTCAGAATGTCTTTCCGATGCACAAAAGCAAAACATCACAGAAGAAGATGAGGTATGCCTTTGCCATCCATTTATTATCCGCTTTACAATAAGCTATTTACTACCAAATGGTGTGGCAGTCTGTAAAGTTCATGTATAAGAGAACCTAATTTTGTTCCTTTGCCACTATAAATAGCCTACTTGCCAACATTTTATACTTGGATATTAACGTCAGAATGTCATTTGGGATGTTCCATACAGTAGTTTGTTTTCTGTCTTGAAAATGCAAACCGAAGTTCTGAAATTAATAACTCATACATGTTTTTCTCCATAGCAATTTCACATCTTCACCATCTATGCCTTCTGCCCTTTGTAATGCCTCCGTTATAGTTTTCCCTATAGATGAGTACTAAAGAGATGACCTGCCAGAGGAAACTGATGCAGATTCCTCTTATGCTAGAGCAGCCATAGGGAACCTCCGGCCCCCAGACCAGACCAGTAGTCTGACCTATGAAGCTGTCAGGTGTGGGGTGGGTAAGGCCACAGCTGCAAGGGAATATTCAAGAGTGTTAGTGTGCACTTCCAGTTGCTCCTCTGCAAGCAGGGGTTGCACTCCACACTTCTTAAATTTTGGTGCAAGTGCCACTGGGATCTGCTCCCAAGTGGAACCAATCCCTGTCACAAGGGGGAGGGTTGAATTTAAATTAAGCCCCACCCACCTATCAAAGTGGGGGTCCAGCCTACCAAGCAGATCCTTTTCCCTACCCCTTCATTTCAGCGGGCTTTTTGCATTGTTGCATCCAAGTATGCCAAACACTCTTCTGTAAACATTGCTCGAACGGGTTGGCAGAGTTGATGTGCTATACTCCTAAATTCCTGGTGGGAAAAATATTCAAACCAGAGAAACCTGGAGTTTGGCTGCATGTTTGCATAGCTCTTTTGAATAGCTGCATGACTAAGCTGGGTAGCTGCATGCCCTGTCTGGCCTCTACAGCTCACTGATCTCTCTGGGGAATTTCTATTAAATCTTTATTGGCTTTTTCAGGCCCTGTTTTACTCCTTCCATCATAAACTTTAAATTTTGCTTACCAGAATGGAAAAGGCCCAGAGTAGCTGTACCTGGAGGTTAAGCATGGACATCTTCTCCCTCTTCCAAATTAAGCAACTAATCTCTCTCTTCTTCCCAATGTGTTTAGTTAAGTCAGGGACAGCATGAGGAGAAAAGTGCATTGTCTTCTCTCTTCACATTTTAAGAATGCTTTTCCAAACATTTTTCAAATGTTTTTCCGAGCAGTGTTGTATATGCAAACTGTTTGAAGTCTCTTTGGAATGTACACATGAATAAGCTGTGCCTGAAATTATTAAGTCATGACTTGCATTAGCAATTATCAAATCTAAAATTTGAACAGATGCCACTATTTTTTTAAATACTGTATATTTAAATACTGTTGATCTTCTCTTTTGCTACTTGCAGGATAAGAGGGTACAAAATGGCAATGAAAGAAGGATGCCAAAAGACGAGGCAGCTGTCATTTCTGACGTGGTGACTGTTGCCACACAAACAAGTTAGTACAGTGGTACCTCGGGTTACAGACACTTCAAGTTACAGACGCTTCGGGTTACAGACTCCACTAACCCAGAAATAGTACCTCACGTTAAGAACTTTGCTTCAGGATGAGAACAGAAATTGTGCGGTGGCGGCAGTGGGAGGCCCCATTAGCTAAAGTAGTACCTCAGGTTAAGAACAGTTTCAGGTTAAGAACGGACCTCCAGAACAATTTGTTCTTAACCCCAGGTACCACTGTATAAGCTTAATGCATGGTTTATTTCTGCTTAATATAAAGTGGTTTGGTGGACCTGCTGTATTTTAGGGTAAACTTTCTATATTTGGCTGGTGTTTTTAGATATATTTGTTTCTTTAAGAATATTATAAATAATAGAAAAACGTTTAAATACTGACTTTTAAAAATTATTTGCAAGCCAAAGAAAAACACTTTTTAATATACACAATTTTGAATGTAGTTAATGGAACTTCAATATCCAGTAGAAGAAAGTGTGACTTCTTCAATCCCATGCTGAATGAGCATCAGAAACTAGCAGTGAAAAGGATTCTAAGTGGTGAATGTCGTCCAACTCCTTACATTCTCTTTGGACCACCAGGAACTGGTAAAACTGTCACAGTGATTGAAGCAATTTTGCAGGTAACAGTTAGCAACAATATATTTGGGTTTCGACACTTTTAGCTTTGTCAACTACAGTCGTACCTTGGAAGTCGAATGGAATACGTTTGCCTTCCAAAATATTCAGTGCGGCTTTTTATTGGCTGCAGGAAGCTCCTGCAGCCAATTGGAATCCCTGTCGGACATTCGGCTTCCAAAAATAGTCCGCAAACCAGAACAGTCACTGATTTGCAGCGTTTAGGGGCCAAAACATCTGAGAACTAAGCAGTTTGAAAACCAAGATACGACTGTAATTTGTGTAACAATGAATTAGCTTTGAGGTGCATTTCTATTGCTTGAGAAGGTAGAAAGAGAAAACCAAGGCATTGACTGCAATAGAGTTCTACCACAAGTAATTTCTGATTTGCGGACAGAATGACCTGCCCTGTCTACACTGTAATCATCTGGGTGTGAGACTCAGCACAGTGATGTTGCTCTGATGTAATGAAGGGGTGCAACTAAATGTGTTTCAGAATGGAAACCTTTTATGGCGGATCAATATAAAAAGGGGAAACCCTAATTTGATGCGTAGCCAGTATTCTCACGCCATGGTAACCCATAGTTAGTGGTTTGCTTTGGATGTAGAGATTGTTTGTGCTTTGTATCTCCCCTAGCACAAGTGTGAACAGTAAACTACAAAGCAAACCACAATTCCCAGGTTGGACACAACGCAACGCTAAGCCCAAAGATCATGTTTTGTTGCTCATACTATGGGAGGAATGAAGCAGGCACCATATATGCATTCACAGTGAACCATTAACTGTGGTTTACCATGACATGTGAATGCAGCTGTAATTGGTAGATAATGGAGGTATTTTGAAGGCAGCATTATACCTATCTTAGTCTCTTTTCAAGAAGATTTCATAATAACACGTGAATTTTGGAACTTGAGTGAATAGGGGGAAATCACTATTACAAATGTTGGTCTTTGTTTATTAAATGGCAGATGACATGAATAAATAAAAAAATAGCAAAAAAAATCTGTTCAGTATTTTTAACAATTTGTGATTTTTTAAAATTAAAACTTTAGATACATTACACCTTACCAGACAGCCGAATACTGGTCTGCGCGCCATCAAACAGTGCATCAGATCTAGTTTGTTCACGACTTCATGACAGCAACTTGTTAAAGCCAGGAGTTATGGTCAGAGTTAACGCTTCCAGCAGAAATGAAGAGGTAATTTTTATTTTAAAGCTTGATGTGCCCCATGTGACTTCATTGTATCTTAATTGGATTATGAGGTAGATCATGCACTTAAAACAGGCATCCCCAAACTTCGGCCCTCCAGATGTTTTGGACTACAATTCCCATCATCCCTGACCACTGGTCCTCTTAGCTAGGGATCATGGGAGTTGTAGGCCAAAACATCTGGAGGGCCACAGTTTGGGGATGCTGGACTTAAAAGCTCAGCATTGGCTATATACAATAAGTTTGCTTAGTACTGCATTGGCTATATACAATAAGTTTGTTTAGTTCATTGCTGTTTTTCTCCCTTTATTTGTACTGAGCAGTACTTAGGAACATAGAAAGCTGCCTTATATGGAGTCAAGACATTTGGTCCCATGTAGTTCAGAATTGTTGACTTGCAGTCAGTAAAACTTCCCAGAAAGAAAAACAAGTTATTGGCATCTTTTCCCCCAGTCTTTAAAATTATGCTTTGGTTTTGGCGTATGGTAAGGCCACAACTTACACAGGGGTTAGCTTCCAGGGATTGCACCTAAAGCCAAAATTGCATATAGTCAAAACCCATTGAGTGCAACTGCAGGTAGGATCGCCAAAGTCATTTTTCATGGAACCTTACCCCCCTTTAAAGATTTTTTTTTGCCACTCAAATAAAAGTGAATGCTCACAAGTTAAATGTACGTAAGTTGCAGGCTTACTGTAGTGCCTTCTGTGTACATGAGCTATACGCTGTACATTAACCCTGTGATAAAAATACTTAATGCAGAATTACTGGCTTGTGTTGATAGACTCTCAGTGATGTGATAAAGCTTTACAGCAAAGATGGAGAAGACATTTGGAAAGCATCTCGATTCAGGATCATTATAGTGACATGCAGCAGTGCAGGAATGTTCTACCAAATAGGAATAAGGTATTGCAAATCCATGTTTTTGTGAAACATTCAGAACAAGACAGGGATGTAAAGATGCCCCCAAGGTAGTCACCTGAACCAAAAAAATGAGGAAATTCAAAAACATCCCATCATTCTGTGGTCTTTATTCATAATGTGTTTCACAGTAGAAGCTGAGTCATTGAATATTTTAACATGTCGTTTTAACTATCAAAAAATTCCATGAAACTCACTGAGTGACCTTGTCACCCACTGCTTCTACTGGCAAAAGTTTTCCCATCTCTTCTTCATGAATGAAAGAGGAGGAGAGGGGAGCACATGAGCTCCACGGATTGTAAATGAGCAAAAGAAAGGATTGCACAAGCCTCAAGTCTTGCAAAGTTCGTTCACATATCAGCATGTTAGGTGATTATGTATGTTCACTTTATTGTAACGTATGTGAAGCAGCCCCAAGGCCGCCTGTTTAAACTTGTACAAATTGATAATCAAAGGCTTTAACTGGATTGAAACACTATTCATTCACAAGTATATTATTTCTGGTTTTTTAAATAATTGCTTTGGTACCACCACAGGGTGGCAGAACATGCAACAAGACAGCAATTTCAACTTTTGTTCTATTAACTCTAGGCTTGGACACTTTACACATGCCTTTGTGGATGAAGCAGGACAGGCCAGTGAACCAGAAACCCTCATTCCACTGGGGCTGATTTCAGAAGTCAGTGGGCAGGTGTGTACGTTACTACCGCCTTGGTTGGGTTGAGCCTCTTTCCTTTCCTTTGAGAGTTGTGAAATAAATTTTCTAGAAAGAAGAAAATACTAAATTTTTGGAAGATCTTGTCATATGCTGCTGGTGCATATGATATTAAGGATGTGCTTCTACAAAAGCACTCGCTGCATGCAACTACTTCATTTCTTCCTTTGCCCAAGCTGCAAAACCTGATTGTGACTTCCAGGCTCATTTGCTGGCAAAAACAGAAGCCAAACAGGAGCAAAGGGGATGCGTGAATCTCATGCTTCTTAAGACAAGATTTGATAGTGTGAACATGGTCTAAATGACAATGTATTTGATTTTTAATTGTCATGTTGTTGCAATATTGTAGTTATCAAACACTGTTAAGCCTTAGTAAGGTAATAGGCCACATGGTCACAAATTAATGTTCATGTCTAATTCCAGCATCTCCAGCTAAAAAAAGAAAAGGAAGAGAGGAATTCTTGAGAAGGGCTGGGAAAGATATTGGCCTGAGGTTCCGGTTTCCGCCGGCAGGAATGGCGGACCTGTTTTCCATCCCTCTGACCTTCGTGAGGAATTTGGCGGTTGCTAGGGGAGTAAATGGCAACCCCCTACCCTCTCCGGGGGTTACGGAGAGGGGCCGCTGGCCCGCGATGCCCCCAGACCCACTCCGACTGTTTATGGAGTGGGGGGAGCTTGGGCTGAAAAGCACTTACGAGGGCCAGGACTCCCGGACGCTAATCTGCATGGCGGGGATTTCCATGGTTAAAGAAGATAATTAGGCTTAAAACTATGGACATACTTCAGAAGGAGGGGAAGAAGCGCTGTTTACTGCTGAGAAATTTATGCTGCTGAGGGAGAGGAGTCAAAGGCTGTATATCATCTGGAAGAAGGATTGATGGGGACGGAGCGATAAGGGAATTGAGTTTTTTTTTATTTTTCTTCATACTTCGTACCTTCCCAGACGCGATGTCCTGGCTTGTTTGGAGTGAAAGAGAAGCAAAAGACTGTGTGAGTTGAACTTTATAAACTGTTGTTACTGAGCATATTTTTTAAAGATGTGGAGTTGCCGATGAGAAAAGCCCCCCCCCCTAGTCGGACGGAAGGAGTCCTGGACGCGTTCGGAGGATTTATGAGCTGTGACGCACTTTGAATTGGAGCAGCGACCTGAAGCTAAGTTCAGCTATAGGGCAAGGAGATCCATTAATTTACCAAGAGTTTATGGTTTGATGTTTGGGTCTTCTGCCTGGAAAAGCTGTAAATTCTATAAAGATCGTTAATCTTCATGGCTATGAGAGAAAACGAAAGTGATTTGAGTTTTTTAAGATGGCGCTGCTTCGTGTTGAGAGTCGACGCAACAGGGAGCTCCAGACCAAGAAGATTTATGGGGAGGCTGGACTGATTAACCCACACAGGAGAAAGAACATTTGTGAAACCTTGTTTGATATTTATCTCAGCAGCTGGGAAACAATCGGTTGAAAGTGGAAAACATCTATGTGACTGTAAGGGGAAGATCTGGATTATTATGAACTTGGAGGACGATTTGAACTTTAGAAAAAAGACGGCAGTGGACGGTTGCGAGGAATCCCCAATTTCTTAAAGCATGGGAACCCAAATAAAAAATTCTCTAGACGATTTGGCATAACATTCGGTTTGATTGATATATATATGTGTATAATTTGAAATAATGAATGTGATATAATTGGTTCTAATTGGAAAATTAATAAAAAATATATTTTTTTATAAAAAAAAGGGAAAGATATTGGCCTGAGTAGGAGGAATGACTGAACTGGCTCTTCTTCCATATTGCACATTATTGTTCTCGATATATCTTTCCATAGCAACTCCAGACAGAAGATTTCAGTGACTTAACTGTAGGCAGGAGAACTGTGGGCCCAGTTGACAAATGCTGCCTTTTTGCAAACGTTTCTAGGTGGCTGTCAAAACAATAAAATAGCAGCAACAGGCAGTACAATACAGCAATAAAATCTTGAAACCAGTAGATATTAAAACAATTAATTCAGATTTAGGGAGAAACAAATTACCCATAAACTCAGTTATTCCACTAAGAGCCTGAAAGACTGCCTGGTGCTTCCCAGACCCATATGCTCGATATTGGAAATTCATAATTGGAAGCCATCACGGGGGGGGGGGGCTCTAGTAGTCACCCATCTAATTTCAGAATATGTGAGTACCCAAGAGAATGGCTTCAGACAAAGATCTTAACTGCTCAGCAGGTTAATTTGAAGAAGGGTGGTACTTGAGTTACTTGGGACTCATGCCATTTAGGGCTTTAAAGGTGAAAACCAGCACTGGAGTGTGGAAACAAAGTACTATCCCACTAGCCAGTGAAGCACTCTTAATACTGGCATGATGTGCTCAGAGAGTTCATTCCCACTTAATAGTCCAGCTGTCGTGTTTTAGACCAGCTGTAGTTTCTGAATATGCCATACTGTATACGCAGTGCATTGCAGTAAATCAGTCTAGCTGTGCCTTTCGAATCCAGTCCAGTTGTGCCTTTCAAGCAGGCCCATTTAGCTCTCACCAACCAGAGCTGATAGAAGCCAGTGCAAGCTTTTGCTGCCCACCTGAGCATTTACCAGCAGTGGTGGACCACACAGTACCCCCTCACCCCTCTTCAATTGTGAACGCTGGCCTTAAGAGAGGAGTGGGGATCTAGAGCAGACTGAATACCACTTCCCTAGACTGATAGACCATTCATCAACAGCACCTCTTTTTTAAAAATCTGTATTTAGCCTCACTTTGTTAGCCTTCCTACAGCCCATTACTGGATCCTCTGAACATGTTTTGTAAATATATTGCATGAAAATGTTACATTAAAACTTGATTTTGAGTTTCCCTTTTTAAAATAATAATAAACAATTTTATTTATAGATAGTCCTTTCAGGTGATCCAATGCAGCTAGGTCCAGTAATAAAATCCAGGCTTGCTTCAGTTTATGGATTGCACATTTCCCTGCTGGAGAGACTGATGAGTCGATCTCTATATAAGAGAGATGAGGAGGCTTTTGGTGCTACTGAATCATACAATCCTCTGTTGGTAAGTTAATTGGGGAATGGTGTTAACTGCTCAGTCTTTGAAGTTATTCAGTACAGTCATACCTCTAGATACGAATGCTGCGGGTTGCGTACAACATGGGTTATGTATGCACCAAACCCGAAAGTAACAGAACGGGTTACTTCCGGGTTCGGTGATTCGCGCATGCGCAGACATGCCGAATGACGGCATGCGCAGAAGCGCCAAATCGTACAGGGAGCATGCACAGATTCGGTGCTTCAGGGTAAGTACTGCTCGATGCATACGGGGCTCCGGAACGGATCCCGTTCGTATCCAGAGGTACCACTGTACAATAGTCAACCAGTGGTTTTGCTGATACCGAAAGAATACAAAACAAATGTTATGAATACCAGATAAAACCATGTTTCATCAGAACTTGTCATCCCCATAATACTTGCTTGTATTTATAGAGGACAGAGCAGGGGTGATGGTGGCTGCAGGTGTGTAGAAACTAGCATACTGCACTAAGATAAAATTCATATTTCTTGCCCCTCCCACTTTTGCCTCTGGCCCCACCCACCACTAGCACATGACCCCGGAAGGCTGCCCAGATGAAACACAGCCCTCAACCTGAAAAAGATTCTCCACTCTGATGTATAGTATATAATCTTGTATCTCTTCATTAAATGCAAGCTACTGTATTGTAGGCAATTCCTTCACCTCTCAATAGATATTTTATAGCAGATCTAAGATGCAGTACAAATTCTAACATTGACTCCAGTAGCCTTTTCAAACAGGTGTAATCAGCAAGTAGCATCACATCTTTAAGATTGGAAACATTTGGGGCTCCCCAGCCTAGCGAGTCAGTGCCATTGTGTATGATTGGGGGCATTGATGGAATCTGTCTTGGGGAACTCAAGTTTCTTCTCCCTGGGAAGAATGTGGCCTGCACAGCTCCTGTTCCAGTCTTATTACCTGGGCTGGCAAAGATCAACACAAACTGAACCAATCTATACATCTAAACTAGGGACGTGGTTGGCACTTTTGGGGCTTGCTGATCAGAAGGCCAGCAGTTTGAATTCATGCGATGGGGCGAGCTCCCATTGCTCTGTCCCAGCTTCTGCAAACCTAGCAGTTTGAAAGCATACCAATGTGAGTAGATAAATATTTACCGCTGTGGTGGGAAAGTAAACAGCATTTCTGTATGCTCTGGCACTCGTCACGGTGTTCTATTGTGCCAGAAGCGCTTTAGTAGCATGACAGAAAGCTGTCTGTGGACAAACCCCAGCTCCCCTGGACAAAAGCGAGATGAGCACCGCACCCCATAGTCGCCTTTGACTGGTCTTAACCGTCCAGGGGTCCTTTACCTTTACCTTAAAGGTAAAGGGACCCCTGACCATTAGGTCCAGTCGTGACCGACTCTGGGGTTGCGCGCTCATCTCGCATTATTGGCCGAGGGAGCCGGCGTATAGCTTTCCAGGTCATGTGGCCAGCATGACAAAGCCGCTTCTGGCGAACCAGAGCAGTACACGGAAACGCCGTTTACCTTCCCGCTGTAGCGGTTCCTATTTATCTACTTGCATTTTGACGTGCTTTCGAACTGCTAGGTTGGCAGGAGCTGGGACCGAGCAACGGGAGCTCACCCCATCACAGGGATTCGAACCGCTGACCTTCTGATCAGCAAGCCCTAGGCTCAGTGGTTTAACCCACAGCGCCACCTGGGTCCCACCTTTACCTTACCTTACATCTAAACTACAGACATATTCCCAGTGCAGTCCATCAGGTAGCCACTTCCAGAAGTGACATTCTTTGAAAGGTGGCAAAACTGACCCCATGTACCAATAAGTGTTTGCTTGAGATAATAATGTACAGCTCCCTGTTCTGGATTTTACTTTCTTTGCTTGCAGATTACAAAGCTTGTGAAGAATTACAGGTCACATGCTGCACTGCTCACATTGCCATCTAGACTCTTTTACCATAAGGAGTTGGAAGTGTGTGCTGATCCTTCCGTAACAAACTCTTTGTTGGGATGGAAGCAGCTGCCAAGGAAAGGTTTCCCCCTGATTTTCCATGGAATGAGAGTATGTAAAACATGTTTGTATCCAAAGAACTGGGCAGAGGCTACTTATGTGCGGATCTTGGGTGCGCAAAAGTGTATAAATTGCTATTTGCGCAGGATCATGTAGACACACTTTTGATGCTGTGTGAATTGGATAATGCAGGAAACATATATTAGGTTTGCTTATTGGTGCAAGGGAAGGGTAACAGGTGCTTGGTGAGTGGTAGGGTACTTGCTATACTTGCAGAAGGTCCCAGGTTCAATCTCTAGGCATGGCTTGGAGAGACCCTTGCTAAAACTGCCACTGCCAGCCAGAATCTGCAATACTGGGGTAGATTGCACCACTGGTCTGACTTGGAATAAGGCTGTTTCCTATGAGGGTATTTGGAATATGCTTGTCGAGCTTCAGAAAAACATCAGTGAGCATTTTATAATTTCAGGACACTAGTTTAAACTGACAACCACAGCATCATTCATCCTTGGTTTCTAGGTGTCTTGCAAGCATTAAAAAGCCAGGTATAGAAATGGGCCAATGAGCCCTCTGTGGTCTCCTGCCTTCTTTCAAGAAGCCTAAAACTTACCAAACTAACAGTGGTGTCATTCAGAGGACACCCTATTTTTTCTTCATTGCTAATGCAAACTATATAGTAAAACAATAAAAGGTACATAGTCATAGGAGAGCCTTTACACCTGCAATGTGTACTGCCCCTCCATCTGCACTTCTAGATGGGTGCTACAGAAAAATCCCTTTTGTCAAAAGGCTCTTCCCTTTAACAACAGAGAGATAGAGACCATAGACCAGGCTTCCCCAAACTACGGCCCGGGGGCCAGATGTGGCCCGCGAGGCTCATTTATGTGGCCCCTGGGGACCCCCGCCGCTCGCTGCCGCCACCCGCTCTTACCGGTGCAGCCCGGCGCGGCTGCCCACTTTTGGGTCGCTAAAGCGTCGGAAACAGCTTGTGCACATGTGCAAGTGTCAATTCCGGTGCACTTCCGGGCCGGAGGAGGCCTATGCACATGCGCACAAGCTATTTACGTTTTTCCGGCGACCCAGAAGTGCGCCGAAAATCACATGTGCGCATGCGTATGGACGTGTGCTCCGGCGCGCTCCAAACCGCAGCGCAATTGGCGCTGGCAGCACCAGCCCTCGGCGAGATAAGTTTGGGGGCCCCTGCCATAGACCATGTTCTTTTACATTGCCTGTATTATCAAGATGTCTATACAAAATTATTGCCCCATTGCTTAGAAGAATGCCCATAAGTTCTAGTTTGGAATTGTTCAGTCTACTCATGGAATACTGAAAGCAAGAGATGACAGCATTAATTGCAAAAATTTGTGTAACTAAAATTTGTATTGCAACCAGTCTAGCTGCAACAAAAAAGAAATTTACCTTTAAAGAGAGGTTGGCAAAACTTAGGGTCTAAGCATGCGCATTGCCGGGAAGGGCAGCTGCCCCCCTAAATCAAGTAAATACAAGTACTTAACTAAAAGAAATTGTAGAAAGATTTTGACAGATTTTTCATTAAAAAAAATAATGATTCCAATTTCGTTGAAATACATGACTTTTTCTGGTAAATGCATTATTTGTTTGGTGATAACCACATTAAAGTCACTTTTCTTATCAAAATGGTTATCATGAGAATAAAACAGGCTATCAGATTTTCAGGAAAATAAATATAAAGTGCATTGTTGACGGTCTTCTTTTCTCGCCTCCCAATTGCCAGGGCACTGAAACACGCGAAGGCTATAATCCTTCTTGGTTCAATCCTAAAGAAGCAGTCCAAGTAATGTTTTATTGTTGCCTTGTTGCCAAAAGCATCTACCATACAGTGTCACAGAAAGATATTGGAGTGATTACGCCTTATCAAAAGCAGGTATGGCTTCATGCTATGGATTTCTATTGTGCTAATGCTATTCTTTGTTTTTTGTCTGTTCTTTGTTTTCTTTTTGTATTGAATGTTATTGGTACATGTTTTTGTTGTTACCTGGGGTGGTATTGTAAGCTTACCCTGAGAGGTTCTAAAAGCCATGTTGTGGGATGGCAGTCACAACTATAAAAAACTGTTAAAAGGTTCATAATAATAATAATAATAATAATAATAATAATAATAATTAATGATCGTTATTTATAACACATCTGGCTGGGGACATGTCTGCTAATATTGCTGAAGTTGTTAGAATATTTTCCCCAGACAATAAAGTGTACGTTAGAGATAGGCAAATCTTGTCCATTTTGGTTTCTTTCGGTTTCTTATTTTTCTAGTACTGTATTTAAGTTCAACATTTCCTCATAAAACTGTGATTTGCCCATCCAACAAAAAGTCCCCATGAGAATTCACCGGAATTTTAGAGCTCATTTTGACAAATATACACATTTTTTTTTCTCACATGCTGATTTTTGTTAGCAATTTGCCCTCCTGTAGTGCATTTGCACATGTTATTTTTTTCTAATAAATGTATTTTTAGGCACACTTCCCCTAAGGTGCATGTTTCTATACCCACTATAGAGTTGGAGAACTGCACGTTTTGAAGGATTGCAGTGTTTTGGTTCGCATATTTGAGAAACTGATAATTGGATAGATCTACATCACAGTGTGACCTAACTTTTGCCACTTCCCAAATGCATCTTCTTCCACCAGTAGGGTTGTTTCCTAGATCTCAGTCTCCTCCATGAACATAAAGACTTTTCATTTGCAGAAGCCTTGTTAAGATCCAAGCCAATATGTATGTCCTTTACTACATCACATATAGCTAATAATTTTGAAAGATGCAAGAGTGGATTTAAGTGATGGCGGATCTTAATCTAAAGTTAGTAAAGCATTACATAGGCAACAGGATGTTTTCACATAAGGCCACCTAAATTTACAGTTCTCCTTTATGTTATGTGTTTAGCTCTGGGGAGGTTAACCTTTTTTGGTCTGTGGTCCATATTCAGAGTTGGATTTCAGGAACTGAATTTCTTGCTCATCTGTTTAATGCTAGCTGTGTTGAATGCCATAACCGAAATATAATTGCCATACTGTCTCTACTTTAGGTAGAAAAAATCAGAATTCTCTTGCGCAGTGTGGATTTAACGGACATCAAAGTGGGCTCTGTAGAGGAGTTTCAAGGGCAAGAATTCCTAGTGATCATCCTATCAACAGTATGTAGTGAGATGCTATTTGTGTGTCTGAAGCACCCAAGCGTTGGTCACATTCTCAAGAGCTGCAAGTGGAAGCAACAGAACAATGTGAAAATAGGTGGCATTACTCTTAATGATCAGCAGAGAGTTTAGATAAGCATGTTCAGACAATGTAGTCCTCTGCAGGTTTGCTCAGAAATAAGTCCCACTTGTTACGTGACGCTAACTCCCAGGATGCTTACTCCCAGGAAAGTGTCCAGCTGGTCAGAGCTGGAGAGTGGCAAATCCACAGTCCAAACCATTGGCAGCTCACACTGGCCAGGGCAGAACTTGTGGTTGGGAGGATAGGATTGTGCTCTGTTATATTTCTTAAAATGGCAGTCGTGTTACTGTAACAAAGGCATCCCCAAACTTCGGCCCTCCAGATGTTTTGGACTACAATTCCCATCATCCCTGACCACTGGTCCTCTTAGCTAGGGATCATGGGAGTTGTAGGCCAAAACATCTGGAGGGCCGCAGTTTGGGGATGCCTGCAGTGTAACAGATCTACTGCTAACTCCAATAAAATGTAGCAGATCCCACTGCTAACTGCCTCAGTTAAACCTGTAGCGAACCTACCGCATGGTACTACAATTAATTAAATTTCAAAATTTCCACAGGTTATCTTTTGGAATTCTTGTGTGAGGAAAAACTTAGTGATTTGGAGTCTTAGGCAGAAATTGAACAAATTAGAAAGGTTTTATTTACAAAACAAAGTTGGTAAAAAAAGGATGGGTGTGGAGTTGTGTTCTTTCAGGAAACAGTTAACTTATTAAGTACACTAAGTTTAAGGTGTCAGGCGTTAATGTAGTAAAATGCACAACTTTTCTTAAATGTCAGTTTCTAAAAATCAAGATTTACACTTCCGGTAGATGTTCAGTTTTCTAGAAGAGATGGTAAAATGCTGAACTCAGTTTCTGTTATTTCACTCTCACTCCTTTACTTAGTTATGACAGGTGTTAGAGTAAAATACTTTTGACACAGCACAGCTTTCTTCACAGCTTAATATTTTGGTTCACGAGCAAAGGGCACTTTTTGTCAGTTACCCAACCTCTTAACAATCCTACTCCTGCCTGAGGCATTTCCAAATAGTGTAACAGACCTTGGGGGTGACTACACCCCTTTTAACTGGTTTGGGAGTCTTTTCCTTCTAGAAGATCTCTCTGCTCCTGGCTAGAATAAGACCCAGGTAATCTGTATTCCCACAGTTTCTACCTCTCCTGGCTCACACTCAGCCCTCTAGTTAACTCCTGTCTGTATACCTTCCCCAGACACTCAACCTGGTCTTCCTATCTAAGCCACGAGGCTCTTTCCTCTTGCTATGGATAGTCTCCTCAGTGTGGATGTTCCACTCAGATCAGAATCAGTTCTCCCTCAGTCAGATCCTCTCCTAATCCCTATCTCCCATCTCAAATCAAGCCCTCTCTCTGTCCCTATCTAACTCTCTCCCTCTGAAAATGCTCCTTGTATTCTCCCTTCCAAAGTGCTGTTCACTCCCTTTGGCTAGCTGTCTTGGTAGCCAAACAGAGAGGCTCCAGTACTCTGTTGGGATTTCTGAGGGACTGTATCACCCGACTCTGGTCTGGCTCTGCTGTCCCTCACACATGCTGTTATCATAGGCCCTTGCATCCTAGATGCACTGCAGTAGTTGTGGAATGAGCATTATAGACTTTTGAACTTCTAGCTGGGAGCTCCTGCAACTGCTCCAGCCAATCACAGCAGTCTCAGATGTTGCACAGCTAATGCAATGTGGTTACCTCCTAACACATAGAGTATAGACGACATAGAGTATGTGTGTGTATCAGTGAGTGTATATATGGGCGCGCGCACACACATATACACTTCTGTAGAATTACCTTTGCAGGATTTAATGTTTCTGCTTTCTTCCAGGTTCGGTCAAATGAAACTTCATTTGCTGATGAAAGACAACTCTTAGGTTTCCTTACTAATTCAAAGCGCTTTAATGTGGCAATTACCAGACCCAAGGCATTGCTCATTATAGTGGGGAATCCTCATGTGCTAGTCAGAGTAAGGCTTGCTTACTATCTGCCAATGCAAAATGTTGAATTCATGCTTGCTTCAGTTAAAACTGTTAATTTCAGAGAGGAATGGCAGGTTGCCTGTGGCTATCTAGTATAAATACTGTAAAAGTTATATGCAAGGGCTTTTCATTTAGAATACATTCACACCTGCTCATGTATTCCAGCTTTTCTACTTCAGGCAATATTAACCCATGAGAGAGTGAAAAGGGTCATAATGATATTGAATATGTGGTGAATTCAGCCATGGCTATGTTGAAGATGGAACAGCCTGGGATGCAACAATAATTTCTTGACTGAAGCCAAAAGAACCCAGATTTTTCAGTAGAAATGTAACGCAATCATTTGATTTGATTTTGGTTTAATGTTTCTATTCCACATTTCCAACAACAAATGTTGAGCTCAAAGCAGTTCACAATGACCTCAAAAGCACTGAAACAACGACAACATTACAATCACTATACTATCAAACACAATAACATTTAAATAAAGCAAACAGCAACAAATTCATCAATTCAGTAAAGTCATAGTAATTTAAAATATCAGAAAATATCAGAAATTGTTCATCAAAATCATTAATATGATTCAATAAAGCATTAGCTAAGAAGAAAGGAAGTTTCCATTATGGCATAGATATTAATGATGAGTGGTTTTCATTCTTGGTGTATTTCATACAGTATTTGTAACTTTTGGAGTAAGTTGCAAGCTTAAAGCTATAACAATGGAAACATAAATTAAAACAACAGTTAAAATATAAATATGGCTAAATCATATAAGCTAAGAAACCCCACACATAATAAACTCTTCAAACACCTCATTTTAATAGCTGTTTGTATAGGGACATGGTCTAAACCACTGAGCCTCTTGGGCTTTCCGATCAGAAGGTCGGCGGTTCAAATCCCCAGGACAGGGTGAGCTCCTGTTGCTTAGTCCCAGCTCCTGCCAACCTAGCAGTTCGAAAGCATGTCAAAGTGCAAGTAGATAAATAGGTACTGCTCCGGCAGGAAGGTAAACAGCGTTTTCGTGCACTGCTCTGGTTTTGCCAGAAGCGGTTTAGTCATGCTGGCCACATGATCTGGAAAAACTGTCTGCGGACAAACGCCGGCTTCCTCGGCCTGTAAAGCGAGAAGAGTGCCTCAACCCCAGAGTTGTCTGTGACTGGACTTAACTGTCAGGGGTCCTTTCCCGTTACCTTTTTAAAAGTAACATGCTCATTAAAAATAGACTAGCCGAAGAAACAGATCCATCCCTTCTTGCCGAGCCTGCTCACTTGTCCGCATGAAATTCCTGGTAGTCTGCTAGCAAGCAAGTTTAAATACAAGGCTGTGTTAGAATATGCTTGCTGCAGTCCAGCTCATACAATAGCGTCCTAGGTTTCCTAACAACAGTTTTATATGAAAGTCAGCTACTGAGAATGTTCTAAAGATATTCTTCTTTAGGCATGCTGTTTTCAAATACTGTAAAGTTATAAATTGGTTGCAGGATTACTTTTGTTAAAATTTATATTCATAAATTCTGCAGTTGTTAACAATCTTTTTATTATTATTATTTGGTCAGGATGCCTGCTTTAGTGCTCTGTTGGAATACAGTTTGACAAATGGAGCTTACATTGGCTGTGACTTACCACGAGAACTACAAAATCTAAATCAGTGAGTGTCTTTTCAGCACTTGTGAAGGGAGGGAGGGATAAATCAGCAGTAGCTCTTTTTCCCAAAATCTGCTTTTAAGGATATAATGATAAATCTGCCACTGGTGTTATCATATCTGAAAAAGCATGTGATAAAAATGCATGTTGTGTATAGGAAATATGCAGTTAAAATGTTCAGCTCACAGCCTTAAACTATAAAACTGTAGCATCTTAACAGAATAAGGAAGACAATAATTTACTGCTATTTTCCAGGAATAGATGAGCTTAGAACAGTAAGATGTGTGAAAGGTGTGAGGAACAACTTTAGAATTTGGTGTGGATTTCAACATACAGTATTTGGGTATACATGTGTACTTATAACATTTATAAGTATACATGTGTACTTATAACATTTTATGCCAGTTTAACTTCATAGAACTGTGATTCCCAGTTTTTTGTGGGAATAGGAAACGACTACTACACTAAGGGTGGTATTCAACTTGGGTTTACTTAGAGTGGACCCACTGAAATTAACAAATATGACAAAGCTAGGTCCTTTAATTTTAGTAGGTTGATTCTGAGTAAAACTTAGCTGAATACCACCATTGTGTGTATGCAATTTAAATACAGTACCCTATGTTGTCTTTGGTTGTTGAAACGATTCCCAGTGCTCTTGATCTGGTTATTCAACTAAAAGGGTTATCAATAACAGGGCTATTTCATTACCTGTCTTGCTTGGTTAATCCACAGGTCTGAGTAATTGAAAAGATTTGCTGCACTACCGGCTAAATCTTCCTGACCATGTCCCGATCTGCCCGAAGTTTGGTTAAATAGAAAGCCAGCACTTCCCTGGCAGGTTAAGAACTTTGTATCAAAAGCACTTTAATGTTTATTTCAAAGTTGCTGTATTTTTATGCTGTTAAATATTACTAATTTGAATAAAGTTTTCTGCATGTTGTCTGTCTTGTGGGACTTGTATATATGGAAATAAGAATGATAGTAAGATACTTTGTTCACCGTTTAAAGGTGTGGTGTCAACTTTATGATGTAGTTTAAACTGCACCCCATCCTTCTGCAAATATTGGTAGCATATTTCTGTTACACAACCCTAAAGTTCCTCCCTACCCGTCCTTGCTTTCTGTTTCTTCCTTCCTTTAGGAAGCAGAATGGCAAGCAACTCCCCAACAGATTCCCCACATGTGATTAATAAGCTTACCGGCGGGTCAGGGATTTTTTCAAAAAAATGTTTTTCCGCAGGTTAAGTTGTTGAGGCCTGATTTTATTCCCTATGATAAAAACCCCTCTGTTTCCACCACCAAACGTATCAGGGGAGTCTTTGCAACATTTTGGCACCATTCTTGAGTGAATTGGAGAACGTCAGATTTTTGGTGAAATTCAGACCCGCCGGTCAGGGATTTTTTCAAAAAAATGTTTTCCCGCAGGTTAAGTTGTCGAGGCCTGATTTCATTTCCTATGATAAAAACCCCTCTGTATCTACCGCCAAATGTATCAGGGGAGTCTTTGCAACATCTTGGCAACATTCTTGAGTGAATTGGAGAACGTCAGATTTTTGGTGAAATTCTGACCCGCCGGTCAGGGTTTTTTTTAAAAAAAAAAAGTTTTTCCGCAGGTTAAGTTGTCAAGGTCTGATTTTATTTCCTATGATAAAAAAACCCCTCTGTTTCCTCCGCCCAACGTATCAGGGGAGTCTTTGCAACATTTTGACACCATTCTTGAGTGAATTGGATATCGTCAGATTTTTGGTGAAATTCTGACCCGCCGGTCAGGGATTTTTTCAAAAAAATGTTTTTCCGCAGGTTAAGTTGTCGTGGTCTGATTTTATTTCCTATGATAAAAACCCTTCTGTATCTGCCACCAAACATATCAGGGGAGTCTTTGCAACATTTTGGCACCATTCTTGAGTGAATTGGAGAACGTCAGATTTTTGGTAGAATTCTGACCCGCCGGTCAGGGATTTTTTTTAAAAAAAGTTTTCCCGCAGGTTAAGTTGTCGAGGCCTGATTTTATTTCCTATGATAAAAACCCCTCTGTATTTACCGCCCAACGTATCAGGGGAGTTTTTGCAACATTTTGGCACCATTCTTGAGTGAATTGGATATCGTCAGATTTTTGGTGAAATTCTGACCCGCCGGTCAGGGATTTTTTCAAAAAAATGTTTTTCCACAGGTTAAGTTGTCGAGGTCTGATTTTATTTCCTATGATAAAAACCCCTCTGTATCTACCGCCAAACGTATCAGGGGAGTCTTTGCAACATTTTGGTACCATTCTTGAGTGAATTGGAGAACGTCAGATTTTTGGTGAAATTCTGACCCGCCGGTCAGGGTTTTTTTTCAAAAAAAATGTTTTTCCGCAGATTAAGTTGTCGAGGTCTGATTTTTTTTCCTATGATAAAAACACAGCTGTTTCCACCGCCAAACGTATCAGGGGAGTCTTTGCAACATTTTGGTACCATTCTTGAGGGAATTGGAGAACGTCAGATTTTTGGTGAAATTCTGACCCGCCGGTCAGGGATTTTTTTTAAAAAAATGTTTTTACGCAGGTTAAGTTGTCGAGGTCTGATTTTATTTCCTATGATAAAAACCCCTCTGTTTCCACCGCCAAACGTATCAGGGGAGTCTTTGCATCATTTTGGCAACATTCTTGAGTGAATTGGAGAACATCAGATTTTTGGTGAAATTCTGACCCGCCGGTCAGGTTTTTTTTTTTTAAAAAAAAAGTTTTTCCGCAGGTTAAGTTGTCGAGGCCTGATTTCATTTCCTATGATAAAAACCCCTCTGTATCTACCGCCAAACATATCAGGGGAGTCTTTGCAACATTTTGGCACCATTCTTGAGTGAATTGGAGAACGTCAGATTTTTGGTAGAATTCTGACCCGCCGGTCAGGGATTTTTTTTAAAAAAAGTTTTCCCGCAGGTTAAGTTGTCGAGGCCTGATTTTATTTCCTATGATAAAAACCCCTCTGTATTTACCGCCCAACGTATCAGGGGAGTTTTTGCAACATTTTGGCACCATTCTTGAGTGAATTGGATATCGTCAGATTTTTGGTGAAATTCTGACCCGCCGGTCAGGGATTTTTTCAAAAAAATGTTTTTCCACAGGTTAAGTTGTCGAGGTCTGATTTTATTTCCTATGATAAAAACCCCTCTGTATCTACCGCCAAACGTATCAGGGGAGTCTTTCCAACATTTTGGTACCATTCTTGAGTGAATTGGAGAACGTCAGATTTTTGGTGAAATTCTGACCCGCCGGTCAGCGTTTTTTTTCAAAAAAAATGTTTTTCCGCAGATTAAGTTGTCGAGGTCTGATTTTATTTCCTATGATAAAAACACAGCTGTTTCCACCGCCAAACGTATCAGGGGAGTCTTTGCAACATTTTGGTACCATTCTTGAGGGAATTGGAGAACGTCAGATTTTTGGTGAAATTCTGACCCGCCGGTCAGGGATTTTTTTTAAAAAAATGTTTTTACGCAGGTTAAGTTGTCGAGGCCTGATTTTATTTCCTATGATAAAAACCCCTCTGTATTTACCGCCCAACGTATCAGGGGAGTTTTTGCAACATTTTGGCAGCATTCTTGAGTGAATTGGATATCGTCAGATTTTTGGTGAAATTCTAACCCGCCGGTCAGGGATTTTTTCAAAAAAATGTTTTTCCACAGGTTAAGTTGTCGAGGTCTGATTTTATTTCCTATGATAAAAACCCCTCTGTATCTACCGCCAAACGTATCAGGGGAGTCTTTCCAACATTTTGGTACCATTCTTGAGTGAATTGGAGAACGTCAGATTTTTGGTGAAATTCTGACCCGCCGGTCAGGGTTTTTTTTCAAAAAAAATGTTTTCCCGCAGGTTAAGTTGTCGAGGCCTGATTTCATTTCCTATGATAAAAACACAGCTGTTTCCACCGTCAAACGTATCAGGGGAGTCTTTGCAACCTTTTGGCACCATTCTTGAGTGAATTGGAGAACGTCAGATTTTTGTTGAAATTCTGACCCGCCGGTCAGGGATTTTTTCAAAAAAATGTTTTCCCGCAGGTTAAGTTGTCGAGGCCTGATTTTATTTCCTATGATAGAAACCCCTCTCTTTCCACCACCAAACGTATCAGGGGAGTCTTTGCAACATTTTGGCACCATTCTTGAGTGAATTGGAGAACGTCAAATTTTTGGTGAAATTCTGACCCGCCCGTCAGGGATTTTTTTCAAAAAAATGTTTTTCCGCAGGTTAAGTTGTCGAGGCCTGATTTCATTTCCTATGATAAAAACCCCTCTGTTTCCACCGCCAAACGTATCAGGGGAGTCTTGGCAACATTTTGGGACCATTCCTGAGTTAATTGGAGAACGTCAGATTTTGGGTGAAATTCTGACCTACCGGTCAGGGATTTTTTCAAAAAAATATTTTTCCGCAGGTTAAGTTGTCGAGGCCTGATTTTATTTCCTATGATAAAAACCCCTCTGTATCTACCGCCAAACGTATCAGGGCAGTCTTTGCAGCATTTTGGCACCATTCTTGAGTGAATTGGAGAACGTCAGATTTTTGGTGAAATTCTGACCCGCCGGTCAGTGTTTTTTTCAAAAAAAAAAATTTTTTTCCGCAGGTTAAGTTGTCAAGGTCTGATTTTATTTCCTATGATAAAAACCCCTCTGTTTCCACTGCCAAACGTATCAGGGGAGTCTTGGCAACATTTTGACACCATTCCTGAGTGAATTGGAGAACGTCAGATTTTTGGTGAAATTCTGACCCGCCGGTCAGGGATTATTTTAAAAAAAATATTTTTCCGCAGCTTAAGTTGTCGAGGTCTGACTTTATTTCCTTTGATAAAAACCCCTCTGTTTCCACCGCCAAACGTATCAGGGGAGTCTTTGCAACATTTTGGCACCATTCTTGAGTTAATTGGAGAACGTCAGATTTTTGGTGAAATTCTGACCCGCCGGTCAGGGATTTTTTTCAAAAAAATGTTTTCCCGCAGGTTATGTTGTTGAGGCCTGATTTTATTTCCTATGATAAAAACCCCTCTCTTTCCACCGCCAAATGTATCAGGGGAGTCTTTGCAACATTTTGGCACCATTCTTGAGTGAATTGGAGAACGTCAAATTTTTGGTGAAATTCTGACCCGCCCGTCAGGGATTTTTTTCAAAAAAATGTTTTCTCGCAGGTTAAGTTGTCGAGGCCTGATTTCATTTCCTATGATAAAAACCCCTCTCTTTCCACCGCCAAATGTATCAGGGGAGTTTTTGCAACATTTTGGCACCATTCTTGAGTAAATTGGAGAACGTCAGATTTTTGGTGAAATTCTGACCCGCCCGTCAGGGATTTTTTTCAAAAAAATGTTTTCTCACAGGTTAAGTTGTCGACGCCTGATTTCATTTCCTATGATAAAAACCCCTCTGTTTCCACCGCCAAACGTATCAGGGGAGTCTTTGCAACATTTTGACACCATTCGTGAGTGAAATGGAGAACGTCAGATTTTTGGTGAAATTCTGACCCGCCGGTCAGGGATTTTTTCAAAAAAATGTTTTCCCGCAGGTTAAGTTGTCGAGGCCTGATTTTATTTCCTATGATAAAAACCCCTCTGTTTCCACCGTCAAACGTATCAGGGGAGTCTTTGCAACATTTTGGCACCATTCTTGAGTGAATTGGAGAACGTCAGATTTTTGGTGAAATTCTGACCCGCCGGTCAGGGATTTTTTCAAAAAAATGTTTTCCCGCAGGTTAAGTTGTCGAGGCCTGATTTTATTTCCTATGATAGAAACCCCTCTCTTTCCACCACCAAACGTATCAGGGGAGTCTTTGCAACATTTTGGCACCATTCTTGAGTGAATTGGAGAACGTCAAATTTTTGGTGAAATTCTGACCCGCCGGTCAGGGTTTTTTTTAAAAAAAAAATGTTTTCCCGCAGGTTAAGTTGTCGAGGTCTGATTTCATTTCCTATGATTAAAACCCCTCTGTTTCGACCGCCAAACGTATCAGGGGAGTCTTTGCAACATTTTGGCACCATTCTTGAGTTAATTGGAGAACGTCAGATTTTTGGTGAAATTCTGACCCGCCGGTCAGGGATTTTTTCAAAAAAATGTTTTCCCGCAGGTTATGTTGTTGAGGCCTGATTTTATTTCCTATGATAAAAACCCCTCTCTTTCCACCGCCAAATGTATCAGGGGAGTCTTTGCAACATTTTGGCACCATTCTTGAGTGAATTGGAGAACGTCAAATTTTTGGTGAAATTCTGACCCGCCGGTCAGGGTTTTTTTTTTAAAAAAAATGTTTTCCCGCAGGTTAAGTTGTCGAGGTCTGATTTCATTTCCTATGATTAAAACCCCTCTGTTTCGACCGCCAAACGTATCAGGGGAGTCTTTGCAACATTTTGGCACCATTCTTGAGTTAATTGGAGAACGTCAGATTTTTGGTGAAATTCTGACCCGCCGGTCAGGGATTTTTTTCAAAAAAATGTTTTCCCGCAGGTTATGTTGTTGAGGCCTGATTTTATTTCCTATGATAAAAACCCCTCTCTTTCCACCGCCAAATGTATCAGGGGAGTCTTTGCAACATTTTGGCACCATTCTTGAGTGAATTGGAGAACGTCAAATTTTTGGTGAAATTCTGACCCGCCCGTCAGGGATTTTTTTCAAAAAAATGTTTTTCCGCAGGTTAAGTTGTCGAGGCCTGATTTTATTTCCTATGATAAAAACCCCTCTGTATCTACCGCCAAACGTATCAGGGCAGTCTTTGCAGCATTTTGGCACCATTCTTGAGTGAATTGGAGAACGTCAGATTTTTGGTGAAATTCTGACCCGCCGGTCAGTGTTTTTTTCAAAAAAAAAAAAATTTTTCCGCAGGTTAAGTTGTCAAGGTCTGATTTTATTTCCTATGATAAAAACCCCTCTGTTTCCACTGCCAAACGT
This sequence comes from Zootoca vivipara, assembly GCF_963506605.1. Classification (NCBI taxonomy): domain Eukaryota; kingdom Metazoa; phylum Chordata; class Lepidosauria; order Squamata; family Lacertidae; genus Zootoca; species Zootoca vivipara. The sequence continues at coordinate 13,208,245 of NC_083285.1, forward strand.
ATCAGGGGAGTCTTGGCAACATTTTGACACCATTCCTGAGTGAATTGGAGAACGTCAGATTTTTGGTGAAATTCTGACCCGCCGGTCAGGGATTATTTTAAAAAAAATATTTTTCCGCAGCTTAAGTTGTCGAGGTCTGACTTTATTTCCTTTGATAAAAACCCCTCTGTTTCCACCGCCAAACGTATCAGGGGAGTCTTGGCAACATTTTGACACCATTCCTGAGTGAATTGGAGAACGTCAGATTTTTGGTGAAATTCTGACCCGCCGGTCAGGGTTTTTTTTTTAAAAAAAATGTTTTCCCGCAGGTTAAGTTGTCGAGGTCTGATTTCATTTCCTATGATTAAAACCCCTCTGTTTCGACCGCCAAACGTATCAGGGGAGTCTTTGCAACATTTTGGCACCATTCTTGAGTTAATTGGAGAACGTCAGATTTTTGGTGAAATTCTGACCCGCCGGTCAGGGATTTTTTTCAAAAAAATGTTTTCCCGCAGGTTATGTTGTTGAGGCCTGATTTTATTTCCTATGATAAAAACCCCTCTCTTTCCACCGCCAAATGTATCAGGGGAGTCTTTGCAACATTTTGGCACCATTCTTGAGTGAATTGGAGAACGTCAAATTTTTGGTGAAATTCTGACCCGCCCGTCAGGGATTTTTTTCAAAAAAATGTTTTCTCGCAGGTTAAGTTGTCGAGGCCTGATTTCATTTCCTATGATAAAAACCCCTCTCTTTCCACCGCCAAATGTATCAGGGGAGTTTTTGCAACATTTTGGCACCATTCTTGAGTAAATTGGAGAACGTCAGATTTTTGGTGAAATTCTGACCCGCCCGTCAGGGATTTTTTTCAAAAAAATGTTTTCTCACAGGTTAAGTTGTCGAGGCCTGATTTCATTTCCTATGATAAAAACCCCTCTGTTTCCACCGCCAAACGTATCAGGGGAGTCTTTGCAACATTTTGACACCATTCGTGAGTGAAATGGAGAACGTCAGATTTTTGGTGAAATTCTGACCCGCCGGTCAGGGATTTTTTCAAAAAAATGTTTTCCCGCAGGTTAAGTTGTCGAGGCCTGATTTTATTTCCTATGATAAAAACCCCTCTGTTTCCACCGTCAAACGTATCAGGGGAGTCTTTGCAACATTTTGGCACCATTCTTGAGTGAATTGGAGAACGTCAAATTTTTGGTGAAATTCTGACCCGCCGGTCAGGGTTTTTTTTTTAAAAAAAATGTTTTCCCGCAGGTTAAGTTGTCGAGGTCTGATTTCATTTCCTATGATTAAAACCCCTCTGTTTCGACCGCCAAACGTATCAGGGGAGTCTTTGCAACATTTTGGCACCATTCTTGAGTTAATTGGAGAACGTCAGATTTTTGGTGAAATTCTGACCCGCCGGTCAGGGATTTTTTTCAAAAAAATGTTTTCCCGCAGGTTATGTTGTTGAGGCCTGATTTTATTTCCTATGATAAAAACCCCTCTCTTTCCACCGCCAAATGTATCAGGGGAGTCTTTGCAACATTTTGGCACCATTCTTGAGTGATTTGGAGAACGTCAAATTTTTGGTGAAATTCTGACCCGCCGGTCAGGGTTTTTTTTAAAAAAAAAATGTTTTCCCGCAGGTTAAGTTGTCGAGGTCTGATTTCATTTCCTATGATTAAAACCCCTCTGTTTCGACCGCCAAACGTATCAGGGGAGTCTTTGCAACATTTTGGCACCATTCTTGAGTTAATTGGAGAACGTCAGATTTTTGGTGAAATTCTGACCCGCCGGTCAGGGATTTTTTTCAAAAAAATGTTTTCCCGCAGGTTATGTTGTTGAGGCCTGATTTTATTTCCTATGATAAAAACCCCTCTCTTTCCACCGCCAAATGTATCAGGGGAGTCTTTGCAACATTTTGGCACCATTCTTGAGTGAATTGGAGAACGTCAAATTTTTGGTGAAATTCTGACCCGCCCGTCAGGGATTTTTTTCAAAAAAATGTTTTCTCGCAGGTTAAGTTGTCGAGGCCTGATTTCATTTCCTATGATAAAAACCCCTCTCTTTCCACCGCCAAATGTATCAGGGGAGTTTTTGCAACATTTTGGCACCATTCTTGAGTAAATTGGAGAACGTCAGATTTTTGGTGAAATTCTGACCCGCCCGTCAGGGATTTTTTTCAAAAAAATGTTTTCTCACAGGTTAAGTTGTCGACGCCTGATTTCATTTCCTATGATAAAAACCCCTCTGTTTCCACCGCCAAACGTATCAGGGGAGTCTTTGCAACATTTTGACACCATTCGTGAGTGAAATGGAGAACGTCAGATTTTTGGTGAAATTCTGACCCGCCGGTCAGGGATTTTTTCAAAAAAATGTTTTCCCGCAGGTTAAGTTGTCGAGGCCTGATTTTATTTCCTATGATAAAAACCCCTCTGTTTCCACCGTCAAACGTATCAGGGGAGTCTTTGCAACATTTTGGCACCATTCTTGAGTGAATTGGAGAACGTCAGATTTTTGGTGAAATTCTGACCCGCCGGTCAGGGATTTTTTCAAAAAAATGTTTTCCCGCAGGTTAAGTTGTCGAGGCCTGATTTTATTTCCTATGATAGAAACGCCTCTCTTTCCACCACCAAACGTATCAGGGGAGTCTTTGCAACATTTTGGCACCATTCTTGAGTGAATTGGAGAACGTCAAATTTTTGGTGAAATTCTGACCCGCCCGTCAGGGATTTTTTTCAAAAAAATGTTTTTCCGCAGGTTAAGTTGTCGAGGCCTGATTTCATTTCCTATGATAAAAACCCCTCTGTTTCCACCGCCAAACGTATCAGGGGAGTCTTGGCAACATTTTGGGACCATTCCTAAGTTAATTGGAGAACGTCAGATTTTGGGTGAAATTCTGACCCACCGGTCAGGGATTTTTTCAAAAAAATATTTTTCCGCAGGTTAAGTTGTCGAGGCCTGATTTTATTTCCTATGATAAAAACCCCTCTGTATCTACCGCCAAACGTATCAGGGCAGTCTTTGCAGCATTTTGGCACCATTCTTGAGTGAATTGGAGAACGTCAGATTTTTGGTGAAATTCTGACCCGCCGGTCAGTGTTTTTTTTTAAAAAAAAATGTTTTCCCGCAGGTTAAGTTGTTGAGGCCAGATTTTATTTCCTTTGATAAAAACCCCTCTCTATGTACCGCCAAACGTATCAGGGGAGTCTTTGCAACATTTTGGCACCATTCTTGAGTGAATTGGAGAACGTCAGATTTTTGGTGAAATTCTGACCCGCCGGTCAGGGATTTTTCCCAAAAAAAAGTTTTCCCGCAGGTTAAGTTGTCGAGGCCTGATTTTATTCCCTATGATAAAAACCCCTCTATTTCCACCACCAAACGTATCAGGGGAGTCTTTGCAACATTTTGGCACCATTCTTGAGTGAATTTGAGAACGTCAGATTTTTGGTGAAATTCTGACCCGCCGGTCAGGGATTTTTTCAAAAAAATGTTTTCCCGCAGGTTAAGTTGTCGAGGCCTGATTTTATTCCCTATGATAAAAATCCCTCTGTTTCCACCGCCAAACGTATCAGGGGAGTCTTTGCAACATTTTGACACCATTCGTGAGTGAATTGGAGAACGTCAGATTTTTGGTGAAATTCTGACCCGCCGGTCAGGGATTTTTTCAAAAAAATGTTTTCCCACAGGTTAAGTTGTCGAGGTCTGATTTCATTTCCTATGATAAAAACCCCTCTGTATCGACCGCCAAACATATCAGGGGAGTCTTTGCAACATTTTGGCACCATTCTTGAGTAAATTGGAGAACGTCAGATTTTTGGTGAAATTCTGACCCGCCGGTCAGCGATTTTTTCAAAAAAATGTTTTTACGCAGGTTAAGTTGTCGAGGCCTGATTTTATCTCCTATGATAAAAACCCCTCTCTATGTACCGCCAAACGTATCAGGGGAGTCTTTGCAACATTTTGGCACCATTCTTGAGTGAATTGGAGAACGTCAGATTTTTGGTGAAATTCTGACCTGCCGGTCAGGGATTTTTTCAAAAAAATGTTTTCCCGCAGGTTAAGTTGTTGAGGCCAGATTTTATTTCCTATGATAAAAACCCCTCTGTATCTACCGGGAAACGTATCAGGGCAGTCTTTGCAGCATTTTGGCACCATTCTTGAGTGAATTGGAGAACGTCAGATTTTTGGTGAAATTCTGACCCGCCGGTCAGGGTTTTTTTCAAAAAAATGTTTTCCCGCAGGTTAAGTTGTCGAGGCCTGATTTTATTTCCTATAATAAAAACCCCACTGTTTCCACCGCCAAACATATCAGGGGAGTCTTGGCAACATTTTGACACCATTCCTGAGTGAATTGGAGAACGTCAGATTTTTGGTGAAATTCTGACCCGCCGGTCAGGGATTTTTTTTAAAAAAAAATGTTTTCCCGCAGGTTAAGTTGTTGAGGCCAGATTTTATTTCCTTTGATAAAAACCCCTCTCTATGTACCGTCAAACGTATCAGGGGAGTCTTTGCAACATTTTGGCACCATTCTTGAGTGAATTGGAGAACGTCAGATTTTTGGTGAAATTCTGACCCGCCGGTCAGGGATTTTTTCAAAAAAATGTTTTCCCGCAGGTTAAGTTGTCGAGGCCTGATTTTATTTCCTATGATAGAAACCCCTCTCTTTCCACCACCAAACGTATCAGGGGAGTCTTTGCAACATTTTGGCACCATTCTTGAGTGAATTGGAGAACGTCAAATTTTTGGTGAAATTCTGACCCGCCCGTCAGGGATTTTTTTCAAAAAAATGTTTTTCCGCAGGTTAAGTTGTCGAGGCCTGATTTCATTTCCTATGATAAAAACCCCTCTGTTTCCACCGCCAAACGTATCAGGGGAGTCTTGGCAACATTTTGGGACCATTCCTAAGTTAATTGGAGAACGTCAGATTTTGGGTGAAATTCTGACCCACCGGTCAGGGATTTTTTCAAAAAAATATTTTTCCGCAGGTTAAGTTGTCGAGGCCTGATTTTATTTCCTATGATAAAAACCCCTCTGTATCTACCGCCAAACGTATCAGGGCAGTCTTTGCAGCATTTTGGCACCATTCTTGAGTGAATTGGAGAACGTCAGATTTTTGGTGAAATTCTGACCCGCCGGTCAGTGTTTTTTTTTTTAAAAAAAATGTTTTCCCGCAGGTTAAGTTGTCGAGGCCAGATTTTATTTCCTTTGATAAAAACCCCTCTCTATGTACCGCCAAACGTATCAGGGGAGTCTTTGCAACATTTTGGCACCATTCTTGAGTGAATTGGAGAACGTCAGATTTTTGGTGAAATTCTGACCCGCCGGTCAGGGATTTTTCCCAAAAAAAAGTTTTCCCGCAGGTTAAGTTGTCGAGGCCTGATTTCATTTCCTATGATAAAAACCCCTCTGTTTCCACTGCCAAACGTATCAGGGGAGTCTTGGCAACATTTTGACACCATTCCTGAGTGAATTGGAGAACGTCAGATTTTTGGTGAAATTCTGACCCGCCGGTCAGGGTTTTTTTCAAAAAAAAAAGTTTTTTCGCAGGTTAAGTTGTCGAGGCCTGATTTCATTTCCTATGATAAAAACCCCTCTGTTTCCACTGCCAAACGTATCAGGGGAGTCTTGGCAACATTTTGGCACCATTCTTGAGTGAATTGGAGAACGTCAGATTTTTGGTGAAATTCTGACCCGCCGGTCAGTGTTTTTTTTTAAAAAAAAATGTTTTCCCGCAGGTTAAGTTGTTGAGGCCAGATTTTATTTCCTTTGATAAAAACCCCTCTCTATGTACCGCCAAACGTATCAGGGGAGTCTTTGCAACATTTTGGCACCATTCTTGAGTGAATTGGAGAACGTCAGATTTTTGGTGAAATTCTGACCCGCCGGTCAGGGATTTTTCCCAAAAAAAAGTTTTCCCGCAGGTTAAGTTGTCGAGGCCTGATTTTATTCCCTATGATAAAAACCCCTCTATTTCCACCACCAAACGTATCAGGGGAGTCTTTGCAACATTTTGGCACCATTCTTGAGTGAATTTGAGAACGTCAGATTTTTGGTGAAATTCTGACCCGCCGGTCAGGGATTTTTTCAAAAAAATGTTTTCCCGCAGGTTAAGTTGTCGAGGCCTGATTTTATTCCCTATGATAAAAATCCCTCTGTTTCCACCGCCAAACGTATCAGGGGAGTCTTTGCAACATTTTGACACCATTCGTGAGTGAATTGGAGAACGTCAGATTTTTGGTGAAATTCTGACCCGCCGGTCAGGGATTTTTTCAAAAAAATGTTTTCCCACAGGTTAAGTTGTCGAGGTCTGATTTCATTTCCTATGATAAAAACCCCTCTGTATCGACCGCCAAACATATCAGGGGAGTCTTTGCAACATTTTGGCACCATTCTTGAGTAAATTGGAGAACGTCAGATTTTTGGTGAAATTCTGACCCGCCGGTCAGCGATTTTTTCAAAAAAATGTTTTTACGCAGGTTAAGTTGTCGAGGCCTGATTTTATCTCCTATGATAAAAACCCCTCTCTATGTACCGCCAAACGTATCAGGGGAGTCTTTGCAACATTTTGGCACCATTCTTGAGTGAATTGGAGAACGTCAGATTTTTGGTGAAATTCTGACCTGCCGGTCAGGGATTTTTTCAAAAAAATGTTTTCCCGCAGGTTAAGTTGTTGAGGCCAGATTTTATTTCCTATGATAAAAACCCCTCTGTATCTACCGGCAAACGTATCAGGGCAGTCTTTGCAGCATTTTGGCACCATTCTTGAGTGAATTGGAGAACGTCAGATTTTTGGTGAAATTCTGACCCGCCGGTCAGGGTTTTTTTCAAAAAAATGTTTTCCCGCAGGTTAAGTTGTCGAGGCCTGATTTTATTTCCTATAATAAAAACCCCACTGTTTCCACCGCCAAACGTATCAGGGGAGTCTTGGCAACATTTTGACACCATTCCTGAGTGAATTGGAGAACGTCAGATTTTTGGTGAAATTCTGACCCGCCGGTCAGGGATTTTTTTTAAAAAAAAATGTTTTCCCGCAGGTTAAGTTGTTGAGGCCAGATTTTATTTCCTTTGATAAAAACCCCTCTCTATGTACCGCCAAACGTATCAGGGGAGTCTTTGCAACATTTTGGCACCATTCTTGAGTGAATTGGAGAACGTCAGATTTTTGGTGAAATTCTGACCCGCCGGTCAGGGATTTTTCCCAAAAAAAAGTTTTCCCGCAGGTTAAGTTGTCGAGGCCTGATTTTATTCCCTATGATAAAAACCCCTCTATTTCCACCGCCAAACGTATCAGGGGAGTCTTTGCAACATTTTGGCACCATTCTTGAGTGAATTTGAGAACGTCAGATTTTTGGTGAAATTCTGACCCGCCGGTCAGGGATTTTTTCAAAAAAATGTTTTCCCGCAGGTTAAGTTGTCGAGGCCTGATTTTATTCCCTATGATAAAAACCCCTCTGTTTCCACCGCCAAACGTATCAGGGGAGTCTTTGCAACATTTTGACACCATTCGTGAGTGAATTGGAGAACGTCAGATTTTTGGTGAAATTCTGACCCGCCGCGGCGTGAGGGGTTTTTTTTTAATAAAAAGTTTTTCCGCAGGTTAAGTTGTCAAAGTCTGATTTTATTTCCTATGATAAAAACCCCTCTGTTTCCACCGCCAAACGTATCAGGGGAGTCTTTGCAACATTTTGACACCATTCGTGAGTGAATTGGAGAACGTCAGATTTTTGGTGAAATTCTGACCCGCCGGTCAGGGATTTTTTCAAAAAAATGTTTTCCCGCAGGTTAAGTTGTCGAGGTCTGATTTCATTTCCTATGATAAAACCCCCTCTGTATCCACCGCCAAACATATCAGGGGAGTCTTTGCAACATTTTGGCACCATTCTTGAGTTAATTGGAGAATGTCAGATTTTTGGTGAGATTCTTACCCGCCGGTCAGGGTTTTTTTCAAAAAAATGTTTTCCCGCAGGTTAAGTTGTCGAGGCCTGATTTTATTCCCTATGATAAAAACCCCCTCTGTTTCCACCGCCAAACGTATCAGGGGAGTCTTTGCAGCATTTTGGCACCATTCTTGAGTGAATTGGAGAACGTCAGATTTTTGGTGAAATTCTGACCCGCCGGTCAGGGTTTTTTTCAAAAAAAAAAGTTTTTTCGCAGGTTAAGTTGTCGAGGCCTGATTTCATTTCCTATGATAAAAACCCCTCTGTTTCCACTGCCAAACGTATCAGGGGAGTCTTGGCAACATTTTGACACCATTCCTGAGTGAATTGGAGAACGTCAGATTTTTGGTGAAATTCTGACCCGCCGGTCAGGTTTTTTTTTAAAAAAAAAAATGTTTTCCCGCAGGTTAAGTTGTTGAGGCCAGATTTTATTTCCTTTGATAAAAACCCCTCTCTATGTACCGCCAAACGTATCAGGGGAGTCTTTGCAACATTTTGGCACCATTCTTGAGTGAATTGGAGAACGTCAGATTTTTGGTGAAATTCTGACCCGCCGGTCAGGGATTTTTTCAAAAAAATGTTTTCCCGCAGGTTAAGTTGTCGAGGTCTGATTTCATTTCCTATGATAAAAACCCCTCTGTATCGACCGCCAAACGTATCAGGGGAGTCTTGGCAACATTTTGACACCATTCCTGAGTGAATTGGAGAACGTCAGATTTTTGGTGAAATTCTGACCCGCCGGTCAGGGTTTTTTTTCAAAAAAAAAGTTTTCCCGCAGGTTAAGTTGTAGAGGCCTGATTTTATTTCCTATGATAAAAACCCCTCTCTTTCCACCGCCAAATGTATCAGGGGAGTCTTTGCAACATTTTGGCACCATTCTTGAGTGAATTGGAGAACGTCAGATTTTGGGTGAAATTCTGACCCGCCGGTCAGGGATTTTTTCAAAAAAATGTTTTCCCGCAGGTTAAGTTGTCGAGGCCTTATTTTATTTCCTATGATAAAAACCCCTCTGTATCTACCGCCAAACGTATCAGGGCAGTCTTTGCAGCCTTTTGGCACCATTCTTGAGTGAATTGGAGAACGTCAGATTTTTGGTGAAATTCTGACCCGCCGGTCAGGGTTTTTTTCAAAAAAAAAGTTTTTCCGCAGGTTAAGTTGTTGAGGCCTGATTTTATTTCCTATGATAAAAACCCCTCTGTATCTACCGCCAAATGTATCAGGGCAGTCTTTGCAGCATTTTGGCACCATTCTTGAGTGAATTGGAGAACGTCAGATTTTTGGTGAAATTCTGACCCGCCGGTCAGGGATTTTTTCAAAAAAAGTTTTCCCGCAGGTTAAGTTGTCGAGGCCTGATTTTATTTCCTATGATAAAAACCCCTCTGTATCTACCGCCAAACGTATCAGGGCAGTCTTTGCAGCATTTTGGCACCATTCTTGAGTGAATTGGAGAACGTCAGATTTTTGGTGAAATTCTGACCCGCCGGTCAGGGTTTTTTTCAAAAAAAAAAGTTTTCCGCAGGTTAAGTTGTCGAGGCCTGATTTCATTTCCTATGATAAAAACCCCTCTGTTTCCACTGCCAAACGTATCAGGGGAGTCTTGGCAACATTTTGACACCATTCCTGAGTGAATTGGAGAACGTCAGATTTTTGGTGAAATTCTGACCCGCCGGTCAGGGATTTTTTTTTAAAAAAAATGTTTTCCCGCAGTTTAAGTTGTTGAGGCCAGATTTTATTTCATTTGATAAAAACCCCTCTCTATGTACCGCCAAACGTATCAGGGGAGTCTTTGCAACATTTTGGCACCATTCTTGAGTGAATTGGAGAACGTCAGATTTTTGGTGAAATTCTGACCCGCCGGTCAGGGATTTTTCCAAAAAAAAGTTTTTCCGCAGGTTAAGTTGTTGAGGCCTGATTTTATTTCCTATGATAAAAACCCCTCTGTATCTACCGCCAAATGTATCAGGGCAGTCTTTGCAGCATTTTGGCACCATTCTTGAGTGAATTGGAGAACGTCAGATTTTTGGTGAAATTCTGACCCGCCGGTCAGGGATTTTTTCAAAAAAAGTTTTCCCGCAGGTTAAGTTGTCGAGGCCTGATTTTATTTCCTATGATAAAAACCCCTCTGTATCTACCGCCAAACGTATCAGGGCAGTCTTTGCAGCATTTTGGCACCATTCTTGAGTGAATTGGAGAACGTCAGATTTTTGGTGAAATTCTGACCCGCCGGTCAGGGATTTTTTCAAAAAAATATTTTTCCGCAGGTTAAGTTGTCGAGGCCTGATTTTATTTCCTATGATAAAAACCCCTCTGTATCTACCGCCAAACGTATCAGGGCAGTCTTTGCAGCATTTTGGCACCATTCTTGAGTGAATTGGAGAACGTCAGATTTTTGGTGAAATTCTGACCCGCCGGTCAGGGTTTTTTTCAAAAAAAAAAAGTTTTTCCGCAGGTTAAGTTGTCGAGGCCTGATTTCATTTCCTATGATAAAAACCCCTCTGTTTCCACTGCCAAACGTATCAGGGGAGTCTTGGCAACATTTTGACACCATTCCTGAGTGAATTGGAGAACGTCAGATTTTTGGTGAAATTCTGACCCGCCGGTCAGGGATTTTTTCAAAAAAAGTTTTCCCGCAGGTTAAGTTGTCGAGGCCTGATTTTATTTCCTATGATAAAAACCACTCTGTATCTACCGCCAAACGTATCAGGGCAGTCTTTGCAGCATTTTGGCACCATTCTTGAGTGAATTGGAGAACGTCAGATTTTTGGTGAAATTCTGACCCGCCGGTAAGGGTTTTTTTTTAATAAAAAGTTTTTCCGCAGGTTAAGTTGTCGAGGCCTGATTTTATCTCCTATGATAAAAACCCCTCTCTATGTACCGCCAAACGTATCAGGGGAGTCTTTGCAGCATTTTGGCACCATTCTTGAGTGAATTGGAGAACGTCAGATTTTTGGTGAAATTCTGACCCGCCGGTCAGGGTTTTTTTCAAAAAAAAAAGTTTTTTCGCAGGTTAAGTTGTCGAGGCCTGATTTCATTTCCTATGATAAAAACCCCTCTGTTTCCACTGCCAAACGTATCAGGGGAGTCTTGGCAACATTTTGACACCATTCCTGAGTGAATTGGAGAACGTCAGATTTTTGGTGAAATTCTGACCCGCCGGTCAGGTTTTTTTTTTTAAAAAAAAATGTTTTCCCGCAGGTTAAGTTGTTGAGGCCAGATTTTATTTCCTTTGATAAAAACCCCTCTCTATGTACCGCCAAACGTATCAGGGGAGTCTTTGCAACATTTTGGCACCATTCTTGAGTAAATTGGAGAACGTCAGATTTTTGGTGAAATTCTGACCCGCCGGTCAGGGATTTTTTCAAAAAAATGTTTTCCCGCAGGTTAAGTTGTCGAGGTCTGATTTCATTTCCTATGATAAAAACCCCTCTGTATCGACCGCCAAACGTATCAGGGGAGTCTTGGCAACATTTTGACACCATTCCTGAGTGAATTGGAGAACGTCAGATTTTTGGTGAAATTCTGACCCGCCGGTCAGGGTTTTTTTTCAAAAAAAAAGTTTTCCCGCAGGTTAAGTTGTAGAGGCCTGATTTTATTTCCTATGATAAAAACCCCTCTCTTTCCACCGCCAAATGTATCAGGGGAGTCTTTGCAACATTTTGGCACCATTCTTGAGTGAATTGGAGAACGTCAGATTTTGGGTGAAATTCTGACCCGCCGGTCAGGGATTTTTTCAAAAAAATGTTTTCCCGCAGGTTAAGTTGTCGAGGCCTTATTTTATTTCCTATGATAAAAACCCCTCTGTATCTACCGCCAAACGTATCAGGGCAGTCTTTGCAGCCTTTTGGCACCATTCTTGAGTGAATTGGAGAACGTCAGATTTTTGGTGAAATTCTGACCCGCCGGTCAGGGTTTTTTTAAAAAAAAAAAGTTTTTCCGCAGGTTAAGTTGTTGAGGCCTGATTTTATTTCCTATGATAAAAACCCCTCTGTATCTACCGCCAAATGTATCAGGGCAGTCTTTGCAGCATTTTGGCACCATTCTTGAGTGAATTGGAGAACGTCAGATTTTTGGTGAAATTCTGACCCGCCGGTCAGGGATTTTTTCAAAAAAAGTTTTCCCGCAGGTTAAGTTGTCGAGGCCTGATTTTATTTCCTATGATAAAAACCCCTCTGTATCTACCGCCAAACGTATCAGGGCAGTCTTTGCAGCATTTTGGCACCATTCTTGAGTGAATTGGAGAACGTCAGATTTTTGGTGAAATTCTGACCCGCCGGTCAGGGTTTTTTTCAAAAAAAAAAGTTTTCCGCAGGTTAAGTTGTCGAGGCCTGATTTCATTTCCTATGATAAAAACCCCTCTGTTTCCACTGCCAAACGTATCAGGGGAGTCTTGGCAACATTTTGACACCATTCCTGAGTGAATTGGAGAACGTCAGATTTTTGGTGAAATTCTGACCCGCCGGTCAGGGATTTTTTTTTAAAAAAAATGTTTTCCCGCAGTTTAAGTTGTTGAGGCCAGATTTTATTTCCTTTGATAAAAACCCCTCTCTATGTACCGCCAAACGTATCAGGGGAGTCTTTGCAACATTTTGGCACCATTCTTGAGTGAATTGGAGAACGTCAGATTTTTGGTGAAATTCTGACCCGCCGGTCAGGGATTTTTCCAAAAAAAAGTTTTTCCGCAGGTTAAGTTGTTGAGGCCTGATTTTATTTCCTATGATAAAAACCCCTCTGTATCTACCGCCAAATGTATCAGGGCAGTCTTTGCAGCATTTTGGCACCATTCCTGAGTGAATTGGAGAACGTCAGATTTTTGGTGAAATTCTGACCCGCCGGTCAGGGATTTTTTCAAAAAAAGTTTTCCCGCAGGTTAAGTTGTCGAGGCCTGATTTTATTTCCTATGATAAAAACCCCTCTGTATCTACCGCCAAACGTATCAGGGCAGTCTTTGCAGCATTTTGGCACCATTCTTGAGTGAATTGGAGAACGTCAGATTTTTGGTGAAATTCTGACCCGCCGGTCAGGGATTTTTTCAAAAAAATATTTTTCCGCAGGTTAAGTTGTCGAGGCCTGATTTTATTTCCTATGATAAAAACCCCTCTGTATCTACCGCCAAACGTATCAGGGCAGTCTTTGCAGCATTTTGGCACCATTCTTGAGTGAATTGGAGAACGTCAGATTTTTGGTGAAATTCTGACCCGCCGGTCAGGGTTTTTTTCAAAAAAAAAAAGTTTTTCCGCAGGTTAAGTTGTCGAGGCCTGATTTCATTTCCTATGATAAAAACCCCTCTGTTTCCACTGCCAAACGTATCAGGGGAGTCTTGGCAACATTTTGACACCATTCCTGAGTGAATTGGAGAACGTCAGATTTTTGGTGAAATTCTGACCCGCCGGTCAGGGATTTTTTCAAAAAAAGTTTTCCCGCAGGTTAAGTTGTCGAGGCCTGATTTTATTTCCTATGATAAAAACCCCTCTGTATCTACCGCCAAACGTATCAGGGCAGTCTTTGCAGCATTTTGGCACCATTCTTGAGTGAATTGGAGAACGTCAGATTTTTGGTGAAATTCTGACCCGCCGGTCAGGGATTTTTTCAAAAAAATATTTTTCCGCAGGTTAAGTTGTCGAGGCCTGATTTTATTTCCTATGATAAAAATCCCTCTGTATCTACCGCCAAACGTATCAGGGCAGTCTTTGCAGCATTTTGGCACCATTCTTGAGTGAATTGGAGAACGTCAGATTTTTGGTGAAATTCTGACCCGCCGGTCAGGGTTTTTTTCAAAAAAAAAAAGTTTTTCCGCAGGTTAAGTTGTCGAGGCCTGATTTCATTTCCTATGATAAAAACCCCTCTGTTTCCACTGCCAAACGTATCAGGGGAGTCTTGGCAACATTTTGACACCATTCCTGAGTGAATTGGAGAACGTCAGATTTTTGGTGAAATTCTGACCCGCCGGTCAGGGATTTTTTTTTAAAAAAAATGTTTTCCCGCAGGTTAAGTTGTTGAGGCCAGATTTTATTTCCTTTGATAAAAACCCCTCTCTATGTACCGCCAAACGTATCAGGGGAGTCTTTGCAACATTTTGGCACCATTCTTGAGTGAATTGGAGAACGTCAGATTTTTGGTGAAATTCTGACCCGCCGGTCAGGGATTTTTCCCAAAAAAAGTTTTCCCGCAGGTTAAGTTGTCGAGGCCTGATTTTATTCCCTATGATAAAAACCCCTCTATTTCCACCGCCAAACGTATCAGGGGAGTCTTTGCAACATTTTGGCACCATTCTTGAGTGAATTTGAGAACGTCAGATTTTTGGTGAAATTCTGACCCGCCGGTCAGGGATTTTTTTCAAAAAAATGTTTTCCCGCAGGTTAAGTTGTCGAGGCCTGATTTTATTCCCTATGATAAAAATCCCTCTGTTTCCACCGCCAAACGTATCAGGGGAGTCTTTGCAACATTTTGACACCATTCGTGAGTGAATTGGAGAACGTCAGATTTTTGGTGAAATTCTGACCCGCCGGTCAGGGATTTTTTCAAAAAAATGTTTTCCCACAGGTTAAGTTGTCGAGGTCTGATTTCATTTCCTATGATAAAAACCCCTCTGTATCGACCGCCAAACATATCAGGGGAGTCTTTGCAACATTTTGGCACCATTCTTGAGTAAATTGGAGAACGTCAGATTTTTGGTGAAATTCTGACCCGCCGGTCAGGGATTTTTTCAAAAAAATGTTTTTCCGCAGGTTAAGTTGTCGAGGCCTGATTTTATCTCCTATGATAAAAACCCCTCTCTATGTACCGCCAAACGTATCAGGGGAGTCTTTGCAACATTTTGGCACCATTCTTGAGTGAATTGGAGAACGTCAGATTTTTGGTGAAATTCTGACTCGCCGGTCAGGGATTTTTTCAAAAAAAAGTTTTCCCGCAGGTTAAGTTGTTGAGGCCAGATTTTATTTCCTATGATAAAAACCCCTCTGTATCTACCGGCAAACGTATCAGGGCAGTCTTTGCAGCATTTTGGCACCATTCTTGAGTGAATTGGAGAACGTCAGATTTTTGGTGAAATTCTGACCCGCCTGTCAGGGTTTTTTTCAAAAAAATGTTTTCCCGCAGGTTAAGTTGTCGAGGCCTGATTTTATTTCCTATAATAAAAACCCCTCTGTTTCCACCGCCAAACGTATCAGGGGAGTCTTGGCAACATTTTGACACCATTCCTGAGTGAATTGGAGAACGTCAGATTTTTGAGGAAATTCTGACCCGCCGGTCAGGGATTTTTTTTTAAAAAAAATGTTTTCCCGCAGGTTAAGTTGTTGAGGCCAGATTTTATTTCCTTTGATAAAAACCCCTCTCTATGTACCGCCAAACGTATCAGGGGAGTCTTTGCAACATTTTGGCACCATTCTTGAGTGAATTGGAGAACGTCAGATTTTTGGTGAAATTCTGACCCGCCGGTCAGGGATTTTTCCAAAAAAAAGTTTTCCCGCAGGTTAAGTTGTAGAGGCCTGATTTTATTCCCTATGATAAAAACCCCTCTATTTCCACCGCCAAACGTATCAGGGGAGTCTTTGCAACATTTTGGCACCATTCTTGAGTGAATTTGAGAACGTCAGATTTTTGGTGAAATTCTGACCCGCCGGTCAGGGGTTTTTTTTTAATAAAAAGTTTTTCCGCAGGTTAAGTTGTCAAAGTCTGATTTTATTTCCTATGATAAAAACCCCTCTGTTTCCACCGCCAAACGTATCAGGGGAGTCTTTGCAACATTTTGACACCATTCGTGAGTGAATTGGAGAACGTCAGATTTTTGGTGAAATTCTGACCCGCCGGTCAGGGATTTTTTCAAAAAAATGTTTTCCCGCAGGTTAAGTTGTCGAGGCCTGATTTCATTTCCTATGATAAAACCCCCTCTGTTTCCACCGCCAAACGTATCAGGGGAGTCTTTGCATCATTTTGGCACCATTCTTGAGTGAATTGGAGAACGTCAGATTTTTGGTGAAAATCTGACCCGCCGGTCAGGGTTTTTTTCAAAAAAAAAAGTTTTTCCGCAGGTTAAGTTGTCGAGGCCTGATTTCATTTCCTATGATAAAAACCCCTCTGTTTCCACTGCCAAACGTATCAGGGGAGTCTTGGCAACATTTTGACACCATTCCTGAGTGAATTGGAGAACGTCAGATTTTTGGTGAAATTCTGACCCGCCGGTCAGGTTTTTTTTTAAAAAAAAAAAAATGTTTTCCCGCAGGTTAAGTTGTTGAGGCCAGATTTTATTTCCTTTGATAAAAACCCCTCTCTATGTACCGCCAAACGTATCAGGGGAGTCTTTGCAACATTTTGGCACCATTCTTGAGTGAATTGGAGAACGTCAGATTTTTGGTGAAATTCTGACCCGCCGGTCAGGGATTTTTTCAAAAAAATGTTTTCCCGCAGGTTAAGTTGTCGAGGTCTGATTTCATTTCCTATGATAAAAACCCCTCTGTATCGACCGCCAAACGTATCAGGGGAGTCTTGGCAACATTTTGACACCATTCCTGAGTGAATTGGAGAACGTCAGGTTTTTGGTGAAATTCTGACCCGCCGGTCAGGGTTTTTTTTCAAAAAAAAAGTTTTCCCGCAGGTTAAGTTGTTGAGGCCTGATTTTATTTCCTAAGATAAAAACCCCTCTCTTTCCACCGCCAAATGTATCAGGGGAGTCTTTGCAACATTTTGGCACCATTCTTGAGTGAATTGGAGAACGTCAGATTTTGGGTGAAATTCTGACCCGCCGGTCAGGGATTTTTTCAAAAAAATGTTTTCCCGCAGGTTAAGTTGTCGAGGCCTTATTTTATTTCCTATGATAAAAACCCCTCTGTATCTACCGCCAAACGTATCAGGGCAGTCTTTGCAGCCTTTTGGCACCATTCTTGAGTGAATTGGAGAACGTCAGATTTTTGGTGAAATTCTGACCCGCCGGTCAGGGTTTTTTTCAAAAAAAAAAGTTTTTCCGCAGGTTAAGTTGTTGAGGCCTGATTTTATTTCCTATGATAAAAACCCCTCTGTATCTACCGCCAAATGTATCAGGGCAGTCTTTGCAGCATTTTGGCACCATTCTTGAGTGAATTGGAGAACGTCAGATTTTTGGTGAAATTCTGACCCGCCGGTCAGGGATTTTTTTCAAAAAAATGTTTTCCCGCAGGTTAAGTTGTTGAGGCCTGATTTTATTCCCTATGATAAAAAACCCCTCTATTTCCACCGCCAAACGTATCAGGGGAGTCTTTGCAACATTTTGGCACCATTCTTGAGTGAATTGGAGAACGTCAGATTTTTGGTGAAATTCTGACCCGCCGGTCAGGGATTTTTTTCAAAAAAATGTTTTCCCGCAGGTTAAGTTGTTGAGGCCTGATTTTATTTCCTATGATAAAAACCCCTCTGTATGTACCGCCAAACGTATCAGGGGAGTCTTTGCAACATTTTGGCACCATTCTTGAGTGAATTGGAGAACGTCAGGTTTTTGGTGAAATTCTGACCCGCCGGTCAGGTTTTTTTTTTAAAAAAAAAAAATGTTTTCCCGCAGGTTAAGTTGTTGAGGCCAGATTTTATTTCCTTTGATAAAAACCCCTCTCTATGTACCGCCAAACGTATCAGGGGAGTCTTTGCAACATTTTGGCACCATTCTTGAGTGAATTGGAGAACGTCAGATTTTTGGTGAAATTCTGACCCGCCGGTCAGGGATTTTTTCAAAAAAATGTTTTCCCGCAGGTTAAGTTGTCGAGGTCTGATTTCATTTCCTATGATAAAAACCCCTCTGTATCGACCGCCAAACGTATCAGGGGAGTCTTGGCAACATTTTGACACCATTCCTGAGTGAATTGGAGAACGTCAGGTTTTTGGTGAAATTCTGACCCGCCGGTCAGGGTTTTTTTTCAAAAAAAAAGTTTTCCCGCAGGTTAAGTTGTTGAGGCCTGATTTTATTTCCTAAGATAAAAACCCCTCTCTTTCCACCGCCAAATGTATCAGGGGAGTCTTTGCAACATTTTGGCACCATTCTTGAGTGAATTGGAGAACGTCAGATTTTGGGTGAAATTCTGACCCGCCGGTCAGGGATTTTTTCAAAAAAATGTTTTCCCGCAGGTTAAGTTGTCGAGGCCTTATTTTATTTCCTATGATAAAAACCCCTCTGTATCTACCGCCAAACGTATCAGGGCAGTCTTTGCAGCCTTTTGGCACCATTCTTGAGTGAATTGGAGAACGTCAGATTTTTGGTGAAATTCTGACCCGCCGGTCAGGGTTTTTTTCAAAAAAAAAAGTTTTTCCGCAGGTTAAGTTGTTGAGGCCTGATTTTATTTCCTATGATAAAAACCCCTCTGTATCTACCGCCAAATGTATCAGGGCAGTCTTTGCAGCATTTTGGCACCATTCTTGAGTGAATTGGAGAACGTCAGATTTTTGGTGAAATTCTGACCCGCCGGTCAGGGATTTTTTTCAAAAAAATGTTTTCCCGCAGGTTAAGTTGTTGAGGCCTGATTTTATTCCCTATGATAAAAAACCCCTCTTTTTCCACCGCCAAACGTATCAGGGGAGTCTTTGCAACATTTTGGCACCATTCTTGAGTGAATTGGAGAACGTCAGATTTTTGGTGAAATTCTGACCCGCCGGTCAGGGATTTTTTTCAAAAAAATGTTTTCCCGCAGGTTAAGTTGTCGAGGCCTGATTTTATTTCCTATGATAAAAACCCCTCTGTATGTACCGCCAAACGTATCAGGGGAGCCTTTGCATCATTTTGGCACCATTCTTGAGTGAATTGGAGAACGTCAGATTTTTGGTGAAATTCTGACCCGCCGGTCAGGGTTTTTTTTTTAAAAAAAAGGTTTTCCTCAGGTTAAGTTGTCGAAGCCTGATTTCATTTCCTATGATAAAAACCCCTCTGTTTCCACCGCCAAACGTATCAGGGGAGTCTTGGCAACATTTTGACACCATTCCTGAGTGAATTGGAGAACGTCAGATTTTTGGTGAAATTCTGACCCGCCGGTCAGGGATTTTTTCAAAAAAATGTTTTCCCGCAGGTTAAGTTGTCGAGGCCTGATTTCATTTCCAATGATAAAAACCCCTCTGTTTCCACCGCCAAACGTATCAGGGGAGTCTTTGCAACATTTTAGCACCATTCTTGAGTGAATTGGAGAACGTCAGATTTTTGGTGAAATTCTGACCCGCCGGTCAGGGATTATTTTTTAAAAAATATTTTTCCGCAGCTTAAGTTGTCGAGCTCTGACTTTATTTCCTTTGATAAAAACCCCTCTGTTTCCACCGCCATACGTATCAGGGGAGTCTTGGCAACATTTTGACACCATTCCTGAGTGAATTGGAGAACGTCAGATTTTTGGTGAAATTCTGACCCGCCGGTCAGGGTTTTTTTTTAAAAAAAAAATGCTTTCCCGCAGGTTAAGTTGTCGAGGTCTGATTTCATTTCCTATGATTAAAACCCCTCTGTTTCGACCGCCAAACGTATCAGGGGAGTCTTTGCAACATTTTGGCACCATTCTTGAGTTAATTGGAGAACGTCAGATTTTTGGTGAAATTCTGACCCGCCCGTCAGGGATTTTTTCAAAAAAATGTTTCTCCGCAGGTTAAGTTGTCGAGGCCTGATTTCATTTCCTATGATAAAAACCCCTCTCTTTCCACCGCCAAATGTATCAGGGGAGTCTTTGCAACATTTTGGCACCATTCTTGAGTAAATTGGAGAACGTCAGATTTTTGGTGAAATTCTGACCCGCCCGTCAGGGATTTTTTTCAAAAAAATGTTTTCTCACAGGTTAAGTTGTCGAGGCCTGATTTCATTTCCAATGATAAAAACCCCTCTGTTTCCACCGCCAAACGTATCAGGGGAGTCTTTGCAACATTTTGGCACCATTCTTGAGTGAATTGGAGAACGTCAGATTTTTGGTGAAATTCTGACCCGCCGGTCAGGGATTATTTTTTAAAAAATATTTTTCCGCAGCTTAAGTTGTCGAGCTCTGACTTTATTTCCTTTGATAAAAACCCCTCTGTTTCCACCGCCATACGTATCAGGGGAGTCTTGGCAACATTTTGACACCATTCCTGAGTGAATTGGAGAACGTCAGATTTTTGGTGAAATTCTGACCCGCCGGTCAGGGTTTTTTTTAAAAAAAAAATGCTTTCCCGCAGGTTAAGTTGTCGAGGTCTGATTTCATTTCCTATGATTAAAACCCCTCTGTTTCGACCGCCAAACGTATCAGGGGAGTCTTTGCAACATTTTGGCACCATTCTTGAGTTAATTGGAGAACGTCAGATTTTTGGTGAAATTCTGACCCGCCCGTCAGGGATTTTTTCAAAAAAATGTTTCTCCGCAGGTTAAGTTGTCGAGGCCTGATTTCATTTCCTATGATAAAAACCCCTCTCTTTCCACCGCCAAATGTATCAGGGGAGTCTTTGCAACATTTTGGCACCATTCTTGAGTAAATTGGAGAACGTCAGATTTTTGGTGAAATTCTGACCCGCCCGTCAGGGATTTTTTTCAAAAAAATGTTTTCTCACAGGTTAAGTTGTCGAGGCCTGATTTCATTTCCAATGATAAAAACCCCTCTGTTTCCACTACCAAACGTATCAGGGGAGTCTTTGCAACATTTTGACACCATTCGTGAGTGAAATGGAGAACGTCAGATTTTTGGTGAAATTCTGACCCGCCGGTCAGGGATTTTTTCAAAAAAATGTTTTCCCGCAGGTTAAGTTGTCGAGGCCTGATTTTATTTCCTATGATAAAAACCCCTCTCTTTCCACTACCAAACGTATCAGGGGAGTCTTTGCAACATTTTGGCACCATTCTTGAGTGAATTGGAGAACGTCAGATTTTTGGTGAAATTCTGACCTGCCGGTCAGGGATTTTTTCAAAAAAATGTTTTCCCGCAGGTTAAGTTGTCGAGGCCTGATTTTATTCCCTATGATAAAAACCCCTCTCTATCGACCGCCAAACATATCAGGGGAGTCTTTGCAACATTTTGACACCATTCCTGAGTGAATTGGAGAACGTCAGATTTTTGGTGAAATTCTGACCCGCCGGTCAGGGATTTTTTCAAAAAAATGTTTCCCCGCAGGTTAAGTTGTCGAGGCCTGATTTCATTTCCAATGATAAAAACCCCTCTGTTTCCACCGCCAAACGTATCAGGGGAGTCTTTGCAACATTTTGGCACCATTCTTGAGTGAATTGGAGAACGTCAGATTTTTGGTGAAATTCTGACCCGCCGGTCAGGGATTATTTTTTAAAAAATATTTTTCCGCAGCTTAAGTTGTCGAGCTCTGACTTTATTTCCTTTGATAAAAACCCCTCTGTTTCCACCGCCATACGTATCAGGGGAGTCTTGGCAACATTTTGACACCATTCCTGAGTGAATTGGAGAACGTCAGATTTTTGGTGAAATTCTGACCCGCCGGTCAGGGTTTTTTTTTTTAAAAAAAATGCTTTCCCGCAGGTTAAGTTGTCGAGGTCTGATTTCATTTCCTATGATTAAAACCCCTCTGTTTCGACCGCCAAACGTATCAGGGGAGTCTTTGCAACATTTTGGCACCATTCTTGAGTTAATTGGAGAACGTCAGATTTTTGGTGAAATTCTGACCCGCCCGTCAGGGATTTTTTCAAAAAAATGTTTCTCCGCAGGTTAAGTTGTCGAGGCCTGATTTCATTTCCTATGATAAAAACCCCTCTCTTTCCACCGCCAAATGTATCAGGGGAGTCTTTGCAACATTTTGGCACCATTCTTGAGTAAATTGGAGAACGTCAGATTTTTGGTGAAATTCTGACCCGCCCGTCAGGGATTTTTTTCAAAAAAATGTTTTCTCACAGGTTAAGTTGTCGAGGCCTGATTTCATTTCCAATGATAAAAACCCCTCTGTTTCCACTACCAAACGTATCAGGGGAGTCTTTGCAACATTTTGACACCATTCGTGAGTGAAATGGAGAACGTCAGATTTTTGGTGAAATTCTGACCCGCCGGTCAGGGATTTTTTCAAAAAAATGTTTTCCCGCAGGTTAAGTTGTCGAGGCCTGATTTTATTTCCTATGATAAAAACCCCTCTCTTTCCACTACCAAACGTATCAGGGGAGTCTTTGCAACATTTTGGCACCATTCTTGAGTGAATTGGAGAACGTCAGATTTTTGGTGAAATTCTGACCTGCCGGTCAGGGATTTTTTCAAAAAAATGTTTTCCCGCAGGTTAAGTTGTCGAGGCCTGATTTTATTCCCTATGATAAAAACCCCTCTCTATCGACCGCCAAACATATCAGGGGAGTCTTTGCAACATTTTGACACCATTCCTGAGTGAATTGGAGAACGTCAGATTTTTGGTGAAATTCTGACCCGCCGGTCAGGGATTTTTTCAAAAAAATGTTTCCCCGCAGGTTAAGTTGTCGAGGCCTGATTTCATTTCCAATGATAAAAACCCCTCTGTTTCCACCGCCAAACGTATCAGGGGAGTCTTTGCAACATTTTGGCACCATTCTTGAGTGAATTGGAGAACGTCAGATTTTTGGTGAAATTCTGACCCGCCGGTCAGGGATTATTTTTTAAAAAATATTTTTCCGCAGCTTAAGTTGTCGAGCTCTGACTTTATTTCCTTTGATAAAAACCCCTCTGTTTCCACCGCCATACGTATCAGGGGAGTCTTGGCAACATTTTGACACCATTCCTGAGTGAATTGGAGAACGTCAGATTTTTGGTGAAATTCTGACCCGCCGGTCAGGGTTTTTTTTTTTTAAAAAAATGCTTTCCCGCAGGTTAAGTTGTCGAGGTCTGATTTCATTTCCTATGATTAAAACCCCTCTGTTTCGACCGCCAAACGTATCAGGGGAGTCTTTGCAACATTTTGGCACCATTCTTGAGTTAATTGGAGAACGTCAGATTTTTGGTGAAATTCTGACCCGCCCGTCAGGGATTTTTTCAAAAAAATGTTTCTCCGCAGGTTAAGTTGTCGAGGCCTGATTTCATTTCCAATGATAAAAACCCCTCTGTTTCCACCGCCAAACGTATCAGGGGAGTCTTTGCAACATTTTGACACCATTCGTGAGTGAAATGGAGAACGTCAGATTTTTGGTGAAATTCTGACCCGCCGGTCAGGGATTTTTTCAAAAAAATGTTTTCCCGCAGGTTAAGTTGTCGAGGCCTGATTTTATTTCCTATGATAAAAACCCCTCTCTTTCCACTACCAAACGTATCAGGGGAGTCTTTGCAACATTTTGGCACCATTCTTGAGTGAATTGGAGAACGTCAGATTTTTGGTGAAATTCTGACCTGCCGGTCAGGGATTTTTTCAAAAAAAGTTTTCCCGCAGGTTAAGTTGTCGAGGCCTGATTTTATTTCCTATGATAAAAACTCCTCTGTATCTACCGCCAAACGTATCAGGGCAGTCTTTGCAGCATTTTGGCACCATTCTTGAGTGAAATGGAGAACGTCAGATTTTTGGTGAAATTCTGACCCGCCGGTCAGGGATTTTTTCAAAAAAATGTTTTCCCGCAGGTTAAGTTGTCGAGGCCTGATTTTATTTCCTATGATAAAAACCCCTCTGTTTCCACCGCCAAACGTATCAGGGGAGTCTTGGCAACATTTTGGGACCATTCCTGAGTTAATTGGAGAACGTCAGATTTTGGGTGAAATTCTGACCCACCGGTCAGGGATTTTTTCAAAAAAATGTTTTCCCGCAGGTTAAGTTGTCGAGGCCTGATTTTATTCCCTATGATAAAAACCCCTCTGTTTCCACCGCCAAACGTATCAGGGGAGCCTTTGCATCATTTTGGCACCATTCTTGAGTGAATTGGAGAACGTCAGATTTTTGGTGAAATTCTGACCCGCCGGTCAGGGTTTTTTTTTAAAAAAAAAGGTTTTCCTCAGGTTAAGTTGTCGAAGCCTGATTTCATTTCCTATGATAAAAACCCCTCTGTTTCCACCGCCAAACGTATCAGGGGAGTCTTGGCAACATTTTGACACCATTCCTGAGTGAATTGGAGAACGTCAGATTTTTGGTGAAATTCTGACCCGCCGGTCAGGGATTTTTTCAAAAAAATGTTTTCCCGCAGGTTAAGTTGTCGAGGCCTGATTTCATTTCCAATGATAAAAACCCCTCTGTTTCCACCGCCAAACGTATCAGGGGAGTCTTTGCAACATTTTAGCACCATTCTTGAGTGAATTGGAGAACGTCAGATTTTTGGTGAAATTCTGACCCGCCGGTCAGGGATTATTTTTTAAAAAATATTTTTCCGCAGCTTAAGTTGTCGAGCTCTGACTTTATTTCCTTTGATAAAAACCCCTCTGTTTCCACCGCCATACGTATCAGGGGAGTCTTGGCAACATTTTGACACCATTCCTGAGTGAATTGGAGAACGTCAGATTTTTGGTGAAATTCTGACCCGCCGGTCAGGGTTTTTTTTAAAAAAAAAAATGCTTTCCCGCAGGTTAAGTTGTCGAGGTCTGATTTCATTTCCTATGATTAAAACCCCTCTGTTTCGACCGCCAAACGTATCAGGGGAGTCTTTGCAACATTTTGGCACCATTCTTGAGTGAATTGGAGAACGTCAGATTTTTGGTGAAATTCTGACCCGCCCGTCAGGGATTTTTTCAAAAAAATGTTTCTCCGCAGGTTAAGTTGTCGAGGCCTGATTTCATTTCCTATGATAAAAACCCCTCTCTTTCCACCGCCAAATGTATCAGGGGAGTCTTTGCAACATTTTGGCACCATTCTTGAGTAAATTGGAGAACGTCAGATTTTTGGTGAAATTCTGACCCGCCCGTCAGGGATTTTTTTCAAAAAAATGTTTTCTCACAGGTTAAGTTGTCGAGGCCTGATTTCATTTCCAATGATAAAAACCCCTCTGTTTCCACCGCCAAACGTATCAGGGGAGTCTTTGCAACATTTTGGCACCATTCTTGAGTAAATTGGAGAACGTCAGATTTTTGGTGAAATTCTGACCCGCCGGTCAGGGATTATTTTTTAAAAAATATTTTTCCGCAGCTTAAGTTGTCGAGCTCTGACTTTATTTCCTTTGATAAAAACCCCTCTGTTTCCACCGCCATACGTATCAGGGGAGTCTTGGCAACATTTTGACACCATTCCTGAGTGAATTGGAGAACGTCAGATTTTTGGTGAAATTCTGACCCGCCGGTCAGGGTTTTTTTTAAAAAAAAAAATGCTTTCCCGCAGGTTAAGTTGTCGAGGTCTGATTTCATTTCCTATGATTAAAACCCCTCTGTTTCGACCGCCAAACGTATCAGGGGAGTCTTTGCAACATTTTGGCACCATTCTTGAGTTAATTGGAGAACGTCAGATTTTTGGTGAAATTCTGACCCGCCCGTCAGGGATTTTTTCAAAAAAATGTTTCTCCGCAGGTTAAGTTGTCGAGGCCTGATTTCATTTCCTATGATAAAAACCCCTCTCTTTCCACCGCCAAATGTATCAGGGGAGTCTTTGCAACATTTTGGCACCATTCTTGAGTAAATTGGAGAACGTCAGATTTTTGGTGAAATTCTGACCCGCCCGTCAGGGATTTTTTTCAAAAAAATGTTTTCTCACAGGTTAAGTTGTCGAGGCCTGATTTCATTTCCAATGATAAAAACCCCTCTGTTTCCACTACCAAACGTATCAGGGGAGTCTTTGCAACATTTTGACACCATTCGTGAGTGAAATGGAGAACGTCAGATTTTTGGTGAAATTCTGACCCGCCGGTCAGGGATTTTTTCAAAAAAATGTTTTCCCGCAGGTTAAGTTGTCGAGGCCTGATTTTATTTCCTATGATAAAAACCCCTCTCTTTCCACTACCAAACGTATCAGGGGAGTCTTTGCAACATTTTGGCACCATTCTTGAGTGAATTGGAGAACGTCAGATTTTTGGTGAAATTCTGACCTGCCGGTCAGGGATTTTTTCAAAAAAATGTTTTCCCGCAGGTTAAGTTGTCGAGGCCTGATTTTATTCCCTATGATAAAAACCCCTCTCTATCGACCGCCAAACATATCAGGGGAGTCTTTGCAACATTTTGACACCATTCCTGAGTGAATTGGAGAACGTCAGATTTTTGGTGAAATTCTGACCCGCCGGTCAGGGATTTTTTCAAAAAAATGTTTCCCCGCAGGTTAAGTTGTCGAGGCCTGATTTCATTTCCAATGATAAAAACCCCTCTGTTTCCACCGCCAAACGTATCAGGGGAGTCTTTGCAACATTTTGGCACCATTCTTGAGTGAATTGGAGAACGTCAGATTTTTGGTGAAATTCTGACCCGCCGGTCAGGGATTATTTTTTAAAAAATATTTTTCCGCAGCTTAAGTTGTCGAGCTCTGACTTTATTTCCTTTGATAAAAACCCCTCTGTTTCCACCGCCATACGTATCAGGGTTGTCTTGGCAACATTTTGACACCATTCCTGAGTGAATTGGAGAACGTCAGATTTTTGGTGAAATTCTGACCCGCCGGTCAGGGTTTTTTTTTTTAAAAAAAATGCTTTCCCGCAGGTTAAGTTGTCGAGGTCTGATTTCATTTCCTATGATTAAAACCCCTCTGTTTCGACCGCCAAACGTATCAGGGGAGTCTTTGCAACATTTTGGCACCATTCTTGAGTTAATTGGAGAACGTCAGATTTTTGGTGAAATTCTGACCCGCCCGTCAGGGATTTTTTCAAAAAAATGTTTCTCCGCAGGTTAAGTTGTCGAGGCCTGATTTCATTTCCTATGATAAAAACCCCTCTCTTTCCACCGCCAAATGTATCAGGGGAGTCTTTGCAACATTTTGGCACCATTCTTGAGTAAATTGGAGAACGTCAGATTTTTGGTGAAATTCTGACCCGCCCGTCAGGGATTTTTTTCAAAAAAATGTTTTCTCACAGGTTAAGTTGTCGAGGCCTGATTTCATTTCCAATGATAAAAACCCCTCTGTTTCCACTACCAAACGTATCAGGGGAGTCTTTGCAACATTTTGACACCATTCGTGAGTGAAATGGAGAACGTCAGATTTTTGGTGAAATTCTGACCCGCCGGTCAGGGATTTTTTCAAAAAAATGTTTTCCCGCAGGTTAAGTTGTCGAGGCCTGATTTTATTTCCTATGATAAAAACCCCTCTCTTTCCACTACCAAACGTATCAGGGGAGTCTTTGCAACATTTTGGCACCATTCTTGAGTGAATTGGAGAACGTCAGATTTTTGGTGAAATTCTGACCTGCCGGTCAGGGATTTTTTCAAAAAAATGTTTTCCCGCAGGTTAAGTTGTCGAGGCCTGATTTTATTCCCTATGATAAAAACCCCTCTCTATCGACCGCCAAACATATCAGGGGAGTCTTTGCAACATTTTGACACCATTCCTGAGTGAATTGGAGAACGTCAGATTTTTGGTGAAATTCTGACCCGCCGGTCAGGGATTTTTTCAAAAAAATGTTTCCCCGCAGGTTAAGTTGTCGAGGCCTGATTTCATTTCCAATGATAAAAACCCCTCTGTTTCCACCGCCAAACGTATCAGGGGAGTCTTTGCAACATTTTGGCACCATTCTTGAGTGAATTGGAGAACGTCAGATTTTTGGTGAAATTCTGACCCGCCGGTCAGGGATTATTTTTTAAAAAATATTTTTCCGCAGCTTAAGTTGTCGAGCTCTGACTTTATTTCCTTTGATAAAAACCCCTCTGTTTCCACCGCCATACGTATCAGGGGAGTCTTGGCAACATTTTGACACCATTCCTGAGTGAATTGGAGAACGTCAGATTTTTGGTGAAATTCTGACCCGCCGGTCAGGGTTTTTTTTTTTTTAAAAAAATGCTTTCCCGCAGGTTAAGTTGTCGAGGTCTGATTTCATTTCCTATGATTAAAACCCCTCTGTTTCGACCGCCAAACGTATCAGGGGAGTCTTTGCAACATTTTGGCACCATTCTTGAGTTAATTGGAGAACGTCAGATTTTTGGTGAAATTCTGACCCGCCCGTCAGGGATTTTTTCAAAAAAATGTTTCTCCGCAGGTTAAGTTGTCGAGGCCTGATTTCATTTCCAATGATAAAAACCCCTCTGTTTCCACCGCCAAACGTATCAGGGGAGTCTTTGCAACATTTTGACACCATTCGTGAGTGAAATGGAGAACGTCAGATTTTTGGTGAAATTCTGACCCGCCGGTCAGGGATTTTTTCAAAAAAATGTTTTCCCGCAGTTTAAGTTGTCGAGGCCTGATTTTATTTCCTATGATAAAAACCCCTCTCTTTCCACTACCAAACGTATCAGGGGAGTCTTTGCAACATTTTGGCACCATTCTTGAGTGAATTGGAGAACGTCAGATTTTTGGTGAAATTCTGACCTGCCGGTCAGGGATTTTTTCAAAAAAAGTTTTCCCGCAGGTTAAGTTGTCGAGGCCTGATTTTATTTCCTATGATAAAAACTCCTCTGTATCTACCGCCAAACGTATCAGGGCAGTCTTTGCAGCATTTTGGCACCATTCTTGAGTGAAATGGAGAACGTCAGATTTTTGGTGAAATTCTGACCCGCCGGTCAGGGATTTTTTCAAAAAAATGTTTTCCCGCAGGTTAAGTTGTCGAGGCCTGATTTTATTTCCTATGATAAAAACCCCTCTGTTTCCACCGCCAAACGTATCAGGGGAGTCTTGGCAACATTTTGGGACCATTCCTGAGTTAATTGGAGAACGTCAGATTTTGGGTGAAATTCTGACCCACCGGTCAGGGATTTTTTCAAAAAAATGTTTTCCCGCAGGTTAAGTTGTCGAGGCCTGATTTTATTCCCTATGATAAAAACCCCTCTATTTCCACCGCCAAACGTATCAGGGGAGTCTTTGCAACATTTTGACACCATTCGTGAGTGAAATGGAGAACGTCAGATTTTTGATGAAATTCTGACCCGCCGGTCAGGGATTTTTTCAAAAAAATGTTTTCCCGCAGGTTAAGTTGTCGAGTCCTGATTTTATTTCCTATGATAAAAACCCCTCTCTTTCCACCACCAAACGTATCAGGGGAGTCTTTACAACATTTTGACACCATTCCTGAGTGAATTGGAGAACGTCAGGTTTTTGGTGAAATTCTGACCCGCCGGTCAGGGTTTTTTTTCAAAAAAAAAGTTTTCCCGCAGGTTAAGTTGTTGAGGCCTGATTTTATTTCCTAAGATAAAAACCCCTCTCTTTCCACCGCCAAATGTATCAGGGGAGTCTTTGCAACATTTTGGCACCATTCTTGAGTGAATTGGAGAACGTCAGATTTTGGGTGAAATTCTGACCCGCCGGTCAGGGATTTTTTCAAAAAAATGTTTTCCCGCAGGTTAAGTTGTCGAGGCCTTATTTTATTTCCTATGATAAAAACCCCTCTGTATCTACCGCCAAACGTATCAGGGCAGTCTTTGCAGCCTTTTGGCACCATTCTTGAGTGAATTGGAGAACGTCAGATTTTTGGTGAAATTCTGACCCGCCGGTCAGGGTTTTTTTCAAAAAAAAAAGTTTTTCCGCAGGTTAAGTTGTTGAGGCCTGATTTTATTTCCTATGATAAAAACCCCTCTGTATCTACCGCCAAATGTATCAGGGCAGTCTTTGCAGCATTTTGGCACCATTCTTGAGTCAATTGGAGAACGTCAGATTTTTGGTGAAATTCTGACCCGCCGGTCAGGGATTTTTTTCAAAAAAATGTTTTCCCGCAGGTTAAGTTGTTGAGGCCTGATTTTATTCCCTATGATAAAAAACCCCTCTTTTTCCACCGCCAAACGTATCAGGGGAGTCTTTGCAACATTTTGGCACCATTCTTGAGTGAATTGGAGAACGTCAGATTTTTGGTGAAATTCTGACCCGCCGGTCAGGGATTTTTTTCAAAAAAATGTTTTCCCGCAGGTTAAGTTGTTGAGGCCTGATTTTATTCCCTATGATAAAAAACCCCTCTTTTTCCACCGCCAAACGTATCAGGGGAGTCTTTGCAACATTTTGGCACCATTCTTGAGTGAATTGGAGAACGTCAGATTTTTGGTGAAGTTCTGACCCGCCGGTCAGGGAT
The DNA here is from genome assembly GCF_963506605.1 of Zootoca vivipara. Taxonomy (NCBI): domain Eukaryota; kingdom Metazoa; phylum Chordata; class Lepidosauria; order Squamata; family Lacertidae; genus Zootoca; species Zootoca vivipara. The sequence continues at coordinate 13,238,110 of NC_083285.1, forward strand.
TTTTTCAAAAAAATGTTTTCCCGCAGGTTAAGTTGTCGAGGCCTGATTTTATTCCCTATGATAAAAACCCCTCTGTTTCCACCGCCAAACGTATCAGGGGAGTCTTTGCATCATTTTGGCACCATTCTTGAGTGAATTGGAGAACGTCAGATTTTTGGTGAAATTCTGACCCGCCGGTCAGGGTTTTTTTTTTAAAAAAAAGGTTTTCCTCAGGTTAAGTTGTCGAAGCCTGATTTCATTTCCTATGATAAAAACCCCTCTGTTTCCACCGCCAAACGTATCAGGGGAGTCTTGGCAACATTTTGACACCATTCCTGAGTGAATTGGAGAACGTCAGATTTTTGGTGAAATTCTGACCCGCCGGTCAGGGATTATTTTTTAAAAAATATTTTTCCGCAGCTTAAGTTGTCGAGCTCTGACTTTATTTCCTTTGATAAAAACCCCTCTGTTTCCACCGCCATACGTATCAGGGGAGTCTTGGCAACATTTTGACACCATTCCTGAGTGAATTGGAGAACGTCAGATTTTTGGTGAAATTCTGACCCGCCGGTCAGGGTTTTTTTTTTTTAAAAAAAATGCTTTCCCGCAGGTTAAGTTGTCGAGGTCTGATTTCATTTCCTATGATTAAAACCCCTCTGTTTCGACCGCCAAACGTATCAGGGGAGTCTTTGCAACATTTTGGCACCATTCTTGAGTTAATTGGAGAACGTCAGATTTTTGGTGAAATTCTGACCCGCCCGTCAGGGATTTTTTCAAAAAAATGTTTCTCCGCAGGTTAAGTTGTCGAGGCCTGATTTCATTTCCTATGATAAAAACCCCTCTCTTTCCACCGCCAAACGTATCAGGGGAGTCTTTGCAACATTTTGGCACCATTCTTGAGTAAATTGGAGAACGTCAGATTTTTGGTGAAATTCTGACCCGCCCGTCAGGGATTATTTTTTAAAAAATATTTTTCCGCAGCTTAAGTTGTCGAGCTCTGACTTTATTTCCTTTGATAAAAACCCCTCTGTTTCCACCGCCATACGTATCAGGGGAGTCTTGGCAACATTTTGACACCATTCCTGAGTGAATTGGAGAACGTCAGATTTTTGGTGAAATTCTGACCCGCCGGTCAGGGTTTTTTTTTTAAAAAAAAATGCTTTCCCGCAGGTTAAGTTGTCGAGGTCTGATTTCATTTCCTATGATTAAAACCCCTCTGTTTCGACCGCCAAACGTATCAGGGGAGTCTTTGCAACATTTTGGCACCATTCTTGAGTTAATTGGAGAACGTCAGATTTTTGGTGAAATTCTGACCCGCCCGTCAGGGATTTTTTCAAAAAAATGTTTCTCCGCAGGTTAAGTTGTCGAGGCCTGATTTCATTTCCTATGATAAAAACCCCTCTCTTTCCACCGCCAAATGTATCAGGGGAGTCTTTGCAACATTTTGGCACCATTCTTGAGTAAATTGGAGAACGTCAGATTTTTGGTGAAATTCTGACCCGCCCGTCAGGGATTTTTTTCAAAAAAATGTTTTCTCACAGGTTAAGTTGTCGAGGCCTGATTTCATTTCCAATGATAAAAACCCCTCTGTTTCCACCGCCAAACGTATCAGGGGAGTCTTTGCAACATTTTGACACCATTCGTGAGTGAAATGGAGAACGTCAGATTTTTGGTGAAATTCTGACCCGCCGGTCAGGGATTTTTTCAAAAAAATGTTTTCCCGCAGGTTAAGTTGTCGAGGCCTGATTTTATTTCCTATGATAAAAACCCCTCTCTTTCCACTACCAAACGTATCAGGGGAGTCTTTGCAACATTTTGGCACCATTCTTGAGTGAATTGGAGAACGTCAGATTTTTGGTGAAATTCTGACCTGCCGGTCAGGGATTTTTTCAAAAAAATGTTTTCCCGCAGGTTAAGTTGTCGAGGCCTGATTTTATTCCCTATGATAAAAACTCCTCTGTATCTACCGCCAAACGTATCAGGGCAGTCTTTGCAGCATTTTGGCACCATTCTTGAGTGAAATGGAGAACGTCAGATTTTTGGTGAAATTCTGACCCGCCGGTCAGGGATTTTTTCAAAAAAATGTTTTCCCGCAGGTTAAGTTGTCGAGGCCTGATTTTATTTCCTATGATAAAAACCCCTCTGTTTCCACCGCCAAACGTATCAGGGGAGTCTTGGCAACATTTTGGGACCATTCCTGAGTTAATTGGAGAACGTCAGATTTTGGGTGAAATTCTGACCCACCGGTCAGGGATTTTTTCAAAAAAATGTTTTCCCGCAGGTTAAGTTGTCGAGGCCTGATTTTATTCCCTATGATAAAAACCCCTCTGTTTCCACCGCCAAACGTATCAGGGGAGCCTTTGCATCATTTTGGCACCATTCTTGAGTGAATTGGAGAACGTCAGATTTTTGGTGAAATTCTGACCCGCCGGTCAGGGTTTTTTTTTTTAAAAAAAGGTTTTCCTCAGGTTAAGTTGTCGAAGCCTGATTTCATTTCCTATGATAAAAACCCCTCTGTTTCCACCGCCAAACGTATCAGGGGAGTCTTGGCAACATTTTGACACCATTCCTGAGTGAATTGGAGAACGTCAGATTTTTGGTGAAATTCTGACCCGCCGGTCAGGGATTTTTTCAAAAAAATGTTTTCCCGCAGGTTAAGTTGTCGAGGCCTGATTTCATTTCCAATGATAAAAACCCCTCTGTTTCCACCGCCAAACGTATCAGGGGAGTCTTTGCAACATTTTGGCACCATTCTTGAGTGAATTGGAGAACGTCAGATTTTTGGTGAAATTCTGACCCGCCGGTCAGGGATTATTTTTTAAAAAATATTTTTCCGCAGCTTAAGTTGTCGAGCTCTGACTTTATTTCCTTTGATAAAAACCCCTCTGTTTCCACCGCCATACGTATCAGGGGAGTCTTGGCAACATTTTGACACCATTCCTGAGTGAATTGGAGAACGTCAGATTTTTGGTGAAATTCTGACCTGCCGGTCAGGGTTTTTTTTTTAAAAAAAAATGCTTTCCCGCAGGTTAAGTTGTCGAGGTCTGATTTCATTTCCTATGATTAAAACCCCTCTGTTTCGACCGCCAAACGTATCAGGGGAGTCTTTGCAACATTTTGGCACCATTCTTGAGTTAATTGGAGAACGTCAGATTTTTGGTGAAATTCTGACCCGCCCGTCAGGGATTTTTTCAAAAAAATGTTTCTCCGCAGGTTAAGTTGTCGAGGCCTGATTTCATTTCCTATGATAAAAACCCCTCTCTTTCCACCGCCAAATGTATCAGGGGAGTCTTTGCAACATTTTGGCACCATTCTTGAGTAAATTGGAGAACGTCAGATTTTTGGTGAAATTCTGACCCGCCCGTCAGGGATTTTTTTCAAAAAAATGTTTTCTCACAGGTTAAGTTGTCGAGGCCTGATTTCATTTCCAATGATAAAAACCCCTCTGTTTCCACTACCAAACGTATCAGGGGAGTCTTTGCAACATTTTGACACCATTCGTGAGTGAAATGGAGAACGTCAGATTTTTGGTGAAATTCTGACCCGCCGGTCAGGGATTTTTTCAAAAAAATGTTTTCCCGCAGGTTAAGTTGTCGAGGCCTGATTTTATTTCCTATGATAAAAACCCCTCTCTTTCCACTACCAAACGTATCAGGGGAGTCTTTGCAACATTTTGGCACCATTCTTGAGTGAATTGGAGAACGTCAGATTTTTGGTGAAATTCTGACCTGCCGGTCAGGGATTTTTTCAAAAAAATGTTTTCCCGCAGGTTAAGTTGTCGAGGCCTGATTTCATTTCCAATGATAAAAACCCCTCTGTTTCCACCGCCAAACGTATCAGGGGAGTCTTTGCAACATTTTGGCACCATTCTTGAGTGAATTGGAGAACGTCAGATTTTTGGTGAAATTCTGACCCGCCGGTCAGGGATTATTTTTTAAAAAATATTTTTCCGCAGCTTAAGTTGTCGAGCTCTGACTTTATTTCCTTTGATAAAAACCCCTCTGTTTCCACCGCCATACGTATCAGGGGAGTCTTGGCAACATTTTGACACCATTCCTGAGTGAATTGGAGAACGTCAGATTTTTGGTGAAATTCTGACCCGCCGGTCAGGGTTTTTTTTTTTAAAAAAAATGCTTTCCCGCAGGTTAAGTTGTCGAGGTCTGATTTCATTTCCTATGATTAAAACCCCTCTGTTTCGACCGCCAAACGTATCAGGGGAGTCTTTGCAACATTTTGGCACCATTCTTGAGTTAATTGGAGAACGTCAGATTTTTGGTGAAATTCTGACCCGCCCGTCAGGGATTTTTTCAAAAAAATGTTTCTCCGCAGGTTAAGTTGTCGAGGCCTGATTTCATTTCCAATGATAAAAACCCCTCTGTTTCCACCGCCAAACGTATCAGGGGAGTCTTTGCAACATTTTGACACCATTCGTGAGTGAAATGGAGAACGTCAGATTTTTGGTGAAATTCTGACCCGCCGGTCAGGGATTTTTTCAAAAAAATGTTTTCCCGCAGGTTAAGTTGTCGAGGCCTGATTTTATTTCCTATGATAAAAACCCCTCTCTTTCCACTACCAAACGTATCAGGGGAGTCTTTGCAACATTTTGGCACCATTCTTGAGTGAATTGGAGAACGTCAGATTTTTGGTGAAATTCTGACCTGCCGGTCAGGGATTTTTTCAAAAAACGTTTTCCCGCAGGTTAAGTTGTCGAGGCCTGATTTTATTTCCTATGATAAAAACTCCTCTGTATCTACCGCCAAACGTATCAGGGCAGTCTTTGCAGCATTTTGGCACCATTCTTGAGTGAATTGGAGAACGTCAGATTTTTGGTGAAATTCTGACCCGCCCGTCAGGGATTTTTTTCAAAAAAATGTTTTCTCACAGGTTAAGTTGTCGAGGCCTGATTTCATTTCCAATGATAAAAACCCCTCTGTTTCCACCGCCAAACGTATCAGGGGAGTCTTTGCAACATTTTGACACCATTCGTGAGTGAAATGGAGAACGTCAGATTTTTGGTGAAATTCTGACCCGCCGGTCAGGGATTTTTTCAAAAAAATGTTTTCCCGCAGGTTAAGTTGTCGAGGCCTGATTTTATTTCCTATGATAAAAACCCCTCTCTTTCCACTACCAAACGTATCAGGGGAGTCTTTGCAACATTTTGGCACCATTCTTGAGTGAATTGGAGAACGTCAGATTTTTGGTGAAATTCTGACCTGCCGGTCAGGGATTTTTTCAAAAAAATGTTTTCCCGCAGGTTAAGTTGTCGAGGCCTGATTTTATTCCCTATGATAAAAACTCCTCTGTATCTACCGCCAAACGTATCAGGGCAGTCTTTGCAGCATTTTGGCACCATTCTTGAGTGAAATGGAGAACGTCAGATTTTTGGTGAAATTCTGACCCGCCGGTCAGGGATTTTTTCAAAAAAATGTTTTCCCGCAGGTTAAGTTGTCGAGGCCTGATTTTATTTCCTATGATAAAAACCCCTCTGTTTCCACCGCCAAACGTATCAGGGGAGTCTTGGCAACATTTTGGGACCATTCCTGAGTTAATTGGAGAACGTCAGATTTTGGGTGAAATTCTGACCCACCGGTCAGGGATTTTTTCAAAAAAATGTTTTCCCGCAGGTTAAGTTGTCGAGGCCTGATTTTATTCCCTATGATAAAAACCCCTCTGTTTCCACCGCCAAACGTATCAGGGGAGCCTTTGCATCATTTTGGCACCATTCTTGAGTGAATTGGAGAACGTCAGATTTTTGGTGAAATTCTGACCCGCCGGTCAGGGTTTTTTTTTTAAAAAAAAGGTTTTCCTCAGGTTAAGTTGTCGAAGCCTGATTTCATTTCCTATGATAAAAACCCCTCTGTTTCCACCGCCAAACGTATCAGGGGAGTCTTGGCAACATTTTGACACCATTCCTGAGTGAATTGGAGAACGTCAGATTTTTGGTGAAATTCTGACCCGCCGGTCAGGGATTTTTTCAAAAAAATGTTTTCCCGCAGGTTAAGTTGTCGAGGCCTGATTTCATTTCCAATGATAAAAACCCCTCTGTTTCCACCGCCAAACGTATCAGGGGAGTCTTTGCAACATTTTGGCACCATTCTTGAGTGAATTGGAGAACGTCAGATTTTTGGTGAAATTCTGACCCGCCGGTCAGGGATTATTTTTTAAAAAATATTTTTCCGCAGCTTAAGTTGTCGAGCTCTGACTTTATTTCCTTTGATAAAAACCCCTCTGTTTCCACCGCCATACGTATCAGGGGAGTCTTGGCAACATTTTGACACCATTCCTGAGTGAATTGGAGAACGTCAGATTTTTGGTGAAATTCTGACCTGCCGGTCAGGGTTTTTTTTTAAAAAAAAAATGCTTTCCCGCAGGTTAAGTTGTCGAGGTCTGATTTCATTTCCTATGATTAAAACCCCTCTGTTTCGACCGCCAAACGTATCAGGGGAGTCTTTGCAACATTTTGGCACCATTCTTGAGTTAATTGGAGAACGTCAGATTTTTGGTGAAATTCTGACCCGCCCGTCAGGGATTTTTTCAAAAAAATGTTTCTCCGCAGGTTAAGTTGTCGAGGCCTGATTTCATTTCCTATGATAAAAACCCCTCTCTTTCCACCGCCAAATGTATCAGGGGAGTCTTTGCAACATTTTGGCACCATTCTTGAGTAAATTGGAGAACGTCAGATTTTTGGTGAAATTCTGACCCGCCCGTCAGGGATTTTTTTCAAAAAAATGTTTTCTCACAGGTTAAGTTGTCGAGGCCTGATTTCATTTCCAATGATAAAAACCCCTCTGTTTCCACTACCAAACGTATCAGGGGAGTCTTTGCAACATTTTGACACCATTCGTGAGTGAAATGGAGAACGTCAGATTTTTGGTGAAATTCTGACCCGCCGGTCAGGGATTTTTTCAAAAAAATGTTTTCCCGCAGGTTAAGTTGTCGAGGCCTGATTTTATTTCCTATGATAAAAACCCCTCTCTTTCCACTACCAAACGTATCAGGGGAGTCTTTGCAACATTTTGGCACCATTCTTGAGTGAATTGGAGAACGTCAGATTTTTGGTGAAATTCTGACCTGCCGGTCAGGGATTTTTTCAAAAAAATGTTTTCCCGCAGGTTAAGTTGTCGAGGCCTGATTTTATTCCCTATGATAAAAACCCCTCTCTATCGACCGCCAAACATATCAGGGGAGTCTTTGCAACATTTTGACACCATTCCTGAGTGAATTGGAGAACGTCAGATTTTTGGTGAAATTCTGACCCGCCGGTCAGGGATTTTTTCAAAAAAATGTTTCCCCGCAGGTTAAGTTGTCGAGGCCTGATTTCATTTCCAATGATAAAAACCCCTCTGTTTCCACCGCCAAACGTATCAGGGGAGTCTTTGCAACATTTTGGCACCATTCTTGAGTGAATTGGAGAACGTCAGATTTTTGGTGAAATTCTGACCCGCCGGTCAGGGATTATTTTTTAAAAAATATTTTTCCGCAGCTTAAGTTGTCGAGCTCTGACTTTATTTCCTTTGATAAAAACCCCTCTGTTTCCACCGCCATACGTATCAGGGGAGTCTTGGCAACATTTTGACACCATTCCTGAGTGAATTGGAGAACGTCAGATTTTTGGTGAAATTCTGACCCGCCGGTCAGGGTTTTTTTTTTAAAAAAAAATGCTTTCCCGCAGGTTAAGTTGTCGAGGTCTGATTTCATTTCCTATGATTAAAACCCCTCTGTTTCGACCGCCAAACGTATCAGGGGAGTCTTTGCAACATTTTGGCACCATTCTTGAGTTAATTGGAGAACGTCAGATTTTTGGTGAAATTCTGACCCGCCCGTCAGGGATTTTTTCAAAAAAATGTTTCTCCGCAGGTTAAGTTGTCGAGGCCTGATTTCATTTCCAATGATAAAAACCCCTCTGTTTCCACCGCCAAACGTATCAGGGGAGTCTTTGCAACATTTTGACACCATTCGTGAGTGAAATGGAGAACGTCAGATTTTTGGTGAAATTCTGACCCGCCGGTCAGGGATTTTTTCAAAAAAAATGTTTTCCCGCAGGTTAAGTTGTCGAGGCCTGATTTTATTTCCTATGATAAAAACCCCTCTCTTTCCACTACCAAACGTATCAGGGGAGTCTTTGCAACATTTTGGCACCATTCTTGAGTGAATTGGAGAACGTCAGATTTTTGGTGAAATTCTGACCTGCCGGTCAGGGATTTTTTCAAAAAACGTTTTCCCGCAGGTTAAGTTGTCGAGGCCTGATTTTATTTCCTATGATAAAAACTCCTCTGTATCTACCGCCAAACGTATCAGGGCAGTCTTTGCAGCATTTTGGCACCATTCTTGAGTGAAATGGAGAACGTCAGATTTTTGGTGAAATTCTGACCCGCCGGTCAGGGATTTTTTCAAAAAAATGTTTTCCCGCAGGTTAAGTTGTCGAGGCCTGATTTTATTTCCTATGATAAAAACCCCTCTGTTTCCACCGCCAAACGTATCAGGGGAGTCTTGGCAACATTTTGGGACCATTCCTGAGTTAATTGGAGAACGTCAGATTTTGGGTGAAATTCTGACCCACCGGTCAGGGATTTTTTCAAAAAAATGTTTTCCCGCAGGTTAAGTTGTCGAGGCCTGATTTTATTCCCTATGATAAAAACCCCTCTATTTCCACCGCCAAACGTATCAGGGGAGTCTTGGCAACATTTTGACACCATTCCTGAGTGAATTGGAGAACGTCAGATTTTTGGTGAAATTCTGACCCGCCGGTCAGGGTTTTTTTTTTTAAAAAAAATGCTTTCCCGCAGGTTAAGTTGTCGAGGTCTGATTTCATTTCCTATGATTAAAACCCCTCTGTTTCGACCGCCAAACGTATCAGGGGAGTCTTTGCAACATTTTGGCACCATTCTTGAGTTAATTGGAGAACGTCAGATTTTTGGTGAAATTCTGACCCGCCCGTCAGGGATTTTTTCAAAAAAATGTTTCTCCGCAGGTTAAGTTGTCGAGGCCTGATTTCATTTCCAATGATAAAAACCCCTCTGTTTCCACCGCCAAACGTATCAGGGGAGTCTTTGCAACATTTTGACACCATTCGTGAGTGAAATGGAGAACGTCAGATTTTTGGTGAAATTCTGACCCGCCGGTCAGGGATTTTTTCAAAAAAATGTTTTCCCGCAGGTTAAGTTGTCGAGGCCTGATTTTATTTCCTATGATAAAAACCCCTCTCTTTCCACTACCAAACGTATCAGGGGAGTCTTTGCAACATTTTGGCACCATTCTTGAGTGAATTGGAGAACGTCAGATTTTTGGTGAAATTCTGACCTGCCGGTCAGGGATTTTTTCAAAAAACGTTTTCCCGCAGGTTAAGTTGTCGAGGCCTGATTTTATTTCCTATGATAAAAACTCCTCTGTATCTACCGCCAAACGTATCAGGGCAGTCTTTGCAGCATTTTGGCACCATTCTTGAGTGAAATGGAGAACGTCAGATTTTTGGTGAAATTCTGACCCGCCGGTCAGGGATTTTTTCAAAAAAATGTTTTCCCGCAGGTTAAGTTGTCGAGGCCTGATTTTATTTCCTATGATAAAAACCCCTCTGTTTCCACCGCCAAACGTATCAGGGGAGTCTTGGCAACATTTTGGGACCATTCCTGAGTTAATTGGAGAACGTCAGATTTTGGGTGAAATTCTGACCCACCGGTCAGGGATTTTTTCAAAAAAATGTTTTCCCGCAGGTTAAGTTGTCGAGGCCTGATTTTATTCCCTATGATAAAAACCCCTCTATTTCCACCGCCAAACGTATCAGGGGAGTCTTTGCAACATTTTGACACCATTCGTGAGTGAAATGGAGAACGTCAGATTTTTGATGAAATTCTGACCCGCCGGTCAGGGATTTTTTCAAAAAAATGTTTTCCCGCAGGTTAAGTTGTCGAGTCCTGATTTTATTTCCTATGATAAAAACCCCTCTCTTTCCACCACCAAACGTATCAGGGGAGTCTTTACAACATTTTGACACCATTCCTGAGTGAATTGGAGAACGTCAGGTTTTTGGTGAAATTCTGACCCGCCGGTCAGGGTTTTTTTTCAAAAAAAAAGTTTTCCCGCAGGTTAAGTTGTTGAGGCCTGATTTTATTTCCTAAGATAAAAACCCCTCTCTTTCCACCGCCAAATGTATCAGGGGAGTCTTTGCAACATTTTGGCACCATTCTTGAGTGAATTGGAGAACGTCAGATTTTGGGTGAAATTCTGACCCGCCGGTCAGGGATTTTTTCAAAAAAATGTTTTCCCGCAGGTTAAGTTGTCGAGGCCTTATTTTATTTCCTATGATAAAAACCCCTCTGTATCTACCGCCAAACGTATCAGGGCAGTCTTTGCAGCCTTTTGGCACCATTCTTGAGTGAATTGGAGAACGTCAGATTTTTGGTGAAATTCTGACCCGCCGGTCAGGGTTTTTTTCAAAAAAAAAAGTTTTTCCGCAGGTTAAGTTGTTGAGGCCTGATTTTATTTCCTATGATAAAAACCCCTCTGTATCTACCGCCAAATGTATCAGGGCAGTCTTTGCAGCATTTTGGCACCATTCTTGAGTCAATTGGAGAACGTCAGATTTTTGGTGAAATTCTGACCCGCCGGTCAGGGATTTTTTTCAAAAAAATGTTTTCCCGCAGGTTAAGTTGTTGAGGCCTGATTTTATTCCCTATGATAAAAAACCCCTCTTTTTCCACCGCCAAACGTATCAGGGGAGTCTTTGCAACATTTTGGCACCATTCTTGAGTGAATTGGAGAACGTCAGATTTTTGGTGAAATTCTGACCCGCCGGTCAGGGATTTTTTTCAAAAAAATGTTTTCCCGCAGGTTAAGTTGTTGAGGCCTGATTTTATTCCCTATGATAAAAAACCCCTCTTTTTCCACCGCCAAACGTATCAGGGGAGTCTTTGCAACATTTTGGCACCATTCTTGAGTGAATTGGAGAACGTCAGATTTTTGGTGAAGTTCTGACCCGCCGGTCAGGGATTTTTTCAAAAAAATGTTTTCCCGCAGGTTAAGTTGTCGAGGCCTGATTTTATTCCCTATGATAAAAACCCCTCTGTTTCCACTGCCAAACGTATCAGGGGAGTCTTTGCATCATTTTGGCACCATTCTTGAGTGAATTGGAGAACGTCAGATTTTTGGTGAAATTCTGACCCGCCGGTCAGGGTTTTTTTTTTTAAAAAAAGGTTTTCCTCAGGTTAAGTTGTCGAAGCCTGATTTCATTTCCTATGATAAAAACCCCTCTGTTTCCACCGCCAAACGTATCAGGGGAGTCTTGGCAACATTTTGACACCATTCCTGAGTGAATTGGAGAACGTCAGATTTTTGGTGAAATTCTGACCCGCCGGTCAGGGATTATTTTTTAAAAAATATTTTTCCGCAGCTTAAGTTGTCGAGCTCTGACTTTATTTCCTTTGATAAAAACCCCTCTGTTTCCACCGCCATACGTATCAGGGGAGTCTTGGCAACATTTTGACACCATTCCTGAGTGAATTGGAGAACGTCAGATTTTTGGTGAAATTCTGACCCGCCGGTCAGGGTTTTTTTTTTTAAAAAAAATGCTTTCCCGCAGGTTAAGTTGTCGAGGTCTGATTTCATTTCCTATGATTAAAACCCCTCTGTTTCGACCGCCAAACGTATCAGGGGAGTCTTTGCAACATTTTGGCACCATTCTTGAGTTAATTGGAGAACGTCAGATTTTTGGTGAAATTCTGACCCGCCCGTCAGGGATTTTTTCAAAAAAATGTTTCTCCGCAGGTTAAGTTGTCGAGGCCTGATTTCATTTCCTATGATAAAAACCCCTCTCTTTCCACCGCCAAATGTATCAGGGGAGTCTTTGCAACATTTTGGCACCATTCTTGAGTAAATTGGAGAACGTCAGATTTTTGGTGAAATTCTGACCCGCCCGTCAGGGATTTTTTTCAAAAAAATGTTTTCTCACAGGTTAAGTTGTCGAGGCCTGATTTCATTTCCAATGATAAAAACCCCTCTGTTTCCACCGCCAAACGTATCAGGGGAGTCTTTGCAACATTTTGGCACCATTCTTGAGTGAATTGGAGAACGTCAGATTTTTGGTGAAATTCTGACCCGCCGGTCAGGGATTATTTTTTAAAAAATATTTTTCCGCAGCTTAAGTTGTCGAGCTCTGACTTTATTTCCTTTGATAAAAACCCCTCTGTTTCCACCGCCATACGTATCAGGGGAGTCTTGGCAACATTTTGACACCATTCCTGAGTGAATTGGAGAACGTCAGATTTTTGGTGAAATTCTGACCCGCCGGTCAGGGTTTTTTTTTTTAAAAAAAATGCTTTCCCGCAGGTTAAGTTGTCGAGGTCTGATTTCATTTCCTATGATTAAAACCCCTCTGTTTCGACCGCCAAACGTATCAGGGGAGTCTTTGCAACATTTTGGCACCATTCTTGAGTTAATTGGAGAACGTCAGATTTTTGGTGAAATTCTGACCCGCCCGTCAGGGATTTTTTCAAAAAAATGTTTCTCCGCAGGTTAAGTTGTCGAGGCCTGATTTCATTTCCTATGATAAAAACCCCTCTCTTTCCACCGCCAAATGTATCAGGGGAGTCTTTGCAACATTTTGGCACCATTCTTGAGTGAATTGGAGAACGTCAGATTTTTGGTGAAATTCTGACCCGCCCGTCAGGGATTTTTTTCAAAAAAATGTTTTCTCACAGGTTAAGTTGTCGAGGCCTGATTTCATTTCCAATGATAAAAACCCCTCTGTTTCCACCGCCAAACGTATCAGGGGAGTCTTTGCAACATTTTGACACCATTCGTGAGTGAAATGGAGAACGTCAGATTTTTGGTGAAATTCTGACCCGCCGGTCAGGGATTTTTTCAAAAAAATGTTTTCCCGCAGGTTAAGTTGTCGAGGCCTGATTTTATTTCCTATGATAAAAACCCCTCTCTTTCCAATACCAAACGTATCAGGGGAGTCTTTGCAACATTTTGGCACCATTCTTGAGTGAATTGGAGAACGTCAGATTTTTGGTGAAATTCTGACCTGCCGGTCAGGGATTTTTTCAAAAAAATGTTTTCCCGCAGGTTAAGTTGTCGAGGCCTGATTTTATTCCCTATGATAAAAACCCCTCTCTATCGACCGCCAAACATATCAGGGGAGTCTTTGCAACATTTTGACACCATTCCTGAGTGAATTGGAGAACGTCAGATTTTTGGTGAAATTCTGACCCGCCGGTCAGGGATTTTTTCAAAAAAATGTTTCCCCGCAGGTTAAGTTGTCGAGGCCTGATTTCAATTCCAATGATAAAAACCCCTCTGTTTCCACCGCCAAACGTATCAGGGGAGTCTTTGCAACATTTTGGCACCATTCTTGAGTGAATTGGAGAACGTCACATTTTTGGTGAAATTCTGACCCGCCGGTCAGGGATTATTTTTTAAAAAATATTTTTCCGCAGCTTAAGTTGTCGAGCTCTGACTTTATTTCCTTTGATAAAAACCCCTCTGTTTCCACCGCCATACGTATCAGGGGAGTCTTGGCAACATTTTGACACCATTCCTGAGTGAATTGGAGAACGTCAGATTTTTGGTGAAATTCTGACCCGCCGGTCAGGGTTTTTTTTTGTTAAAAAAATGCTTTCCCGCAGGTTAAGTTGTCGAGGTCTGATTTCATTTCCTATGATTAAAACCCCTCTGTTTCGACCGCCAAACGTATCAGGGGAGTCTTTGCAACATTTTGGCACCATTCTTGAGTTAATTGGAGAACGTCAGATTTTTGGTGAAATTCTGACCCGCCCGTCAGGGATTTTTTCAAAAAAATGTTTCTCCGCAGGTTAAGTTGTCGAGGCCTGATTTCATTTCCTATGATAAAAACCCCTCTCTTTCCACCGCCAAATGTATCAGGGGAGTCTTTGCAACATTTTGGCACCATTCTTGAGTAAATTGGAGAACGTCAGATTTTTGGTGAAATTCTGACCCGCCCGTCAGGGATTTTTTTCAAAAAAATGTTTTCTCACAGGTTAAGTTGTCGAGGCCTGATTTCATTTCCAATGATAAAAACCCCTCTGTTTCCACCGCCAAACGTATCAGGGGAGTCTTTGCAACATTTTGACACCATTCGTGAGTGAAATGGAGAACGTCAGATTTTTGGTGAAATTCTGACCCGCCGGTCAGGGATTTTTTCAAAAAAAAGTTTTCCCGCAGGTTAAGTTGTCGAGGCCTGATTTTATTTCCTATGATAAAAACCCCTCTCTTTCCACTACCAAACGTATCAGGGGAGTCTTTGCAACATTTTGGCACCATTCTTGAGTGAATTGGAGAACGTCAGATTTTTGGTGAAATTCTGACCTGCCGGTCAGGGATTTTTTCAAAAAAATGTTTTCCCGCAGGTTAAGTTGTCGAGGCCTGATTTTATTCCCTATGATAAAAACCCCTCTCTATCGACCGCCAAACATATCAGGGGAGTCTTTGCAACATTTTGACACCATTCCTGAGTGAATTGGAGAACGTCAGATTTTTGGTGAAATTCTGACCCGCCGGTCAGGGATTTTTTCAAAAAAATGTTTCCCCGCAGGTTAAGTTGTCGAGGCCTGATTTCAATTCCAATGATAAAAACCCCTCTGTTTCCACCGCCAAACGTATCAGGGGAGTCTTTGCAACATTTTGGCACCATTCTTGAGTGAATTGGAGAACGTCAGATTTTTGGTGAAATTCTGACCCGCCGGTCAGGGATTATTTTTAAAAAAATATTTTTCCGCAGCTTAAGTTGTCGAGCTCTGACTTTATTTCCTTTGATAAAAACCCCTCTGTTTCCACCGCCATACGTATCAGGGGAGTCTTGGCAACATTTTGACACCATTCCTGAGTGAATTGGAGAACGTCAGATTTTTGGTGAAATTCTGACCCGCCGGTCAGGGTTTTTATTTTTAAAAAAAATGCTTTCCCGCAGGTTAAGTTGTCGAGGTCTGATTTCATTTCCTATGATTAAAACCCCTCTGTTTCGACCGCCAAACGTATCAGGGGAGTCTTTGCAACATTTTGGCACCATTCTTGAGTTAATTGGAGAACGTCAGATTTTTGGTGAAATTCTGACCCGCCCGTCAGGGATTTTTTCAAAAAAATGTTTCTCCGCAGGTTAAGTTGTCGAGGCCTGATTTCATTTCCTATGATAAAAACCCCTCTCTTTCCACCGCCAAATGTATCAGGGGAGTCTTTGCAACATTTTGGCACCATTCTTGAGTAAATTGGAGAACGTCAGATTTTTGGTGAAATTCTGACCCGCCCGTCAGGGATTTTTTTCAAAAAAATGTTTTCTCACAGGTTAAGTTGTCGAGGCCTGATTTCATTTCCAATGATAAAAACCCCTCTGTTTCCACCGCCAAACGTATCAGGGGAGTCTTTGCAACATTTTGACACCATTCGTGAGTGAAATGGAGAACGTCAGATTTTTGGTGAAATTCTGACCCGCCGGTCAGGGATTTTTTCAAAAAAATGTTTTTCCGCAGGTTAAGTTGTCGAGGCCTGATTTTATTTCCTATGATAAAAACCCCTCTCTTTCCACTACCAAACGTATCAGGGGAGTCTTTGCAACATTTTGGCACCATTCTTGAGTGAATTGGAGAACGTCAGATTTTTGGTGAAATTCTGACCTGCCGGTCAGGGATTTTTTCAAAAAAAGTTTTCCCGCAGGTTAAGTTGTCGAGGCCTGATTTTATTTCCTATGATAAAAACTCCTCTGTATCTACCGCCAAACGTATCAGGGCAGTCTTTGCAGCATTTTGGCACCATTCTTGAGTGAAATGGAGAACGTCAGATTTTTGGTGAAATTCTGACCCGCCGGTCAGGGATTTTTTCAAAAAAATGTTTTCCCGCAGGTTAAGTTGTCGAGGCCTGATTTTATTTCCTATGATAAAAACCCCTCTGTTTCCACCGCCAAACGTATCAGGGGAGTCTTGGCAACATTTTGGGACCATTCCTGAGTTAATTGGAGAACGTCAGATTTTGGGTGAAATTCTGACCCACCGGTCAGGGATTTTTTCAAAAAAATGTTTTCCCGCAGGTTAAGTTGTCGAGGCCTGATTTTATTCCCTATGATAAAAACCCCTCTATTTCCACCGCCAAACGTATCAGGGGAGTCTTTGCAACATTTTGACACCATTCGTGAGTGAAATGGAGAACGTCAGATTTTTGATGAAATTCTGACCCGCCGGTCAGGGATTTTTTCAAAAAAATGTTTTCCCGCAGGTTAAGTTGTCGAGTCCTGATTTTATTTCCTATGATAAAAACCCCTCTCTTTCCACCACCAAACGTATCAGGGGAGTCTTTACAACATTTTGGCACCATTCTTGAGTGAATTGGAGAACGTCAGATTTTTGGTGAAATTCTGACCCGCAGGTCAGGGATTTTTTCAAAAAAATGTTTTCCTGCAGGTTAAGTTGTCGAGGCCTGATTTTATTCCCTATGATAAAAACCCCTCTGTTTCCACCGCCAAACGTATCAGGGGAGTCTTTGCAACATTCTGACACCATTCGTGAGTGAATTTGAGAACGTCAGATTTTTGGTGAAATTCTGACCCGCCGGTCAGGGATTTTTTCAAAAAAATGTTTTCCCGCAGGTTAAGTTGTCAAGGCCTGATTTTATTCCCTATGATAAAAACCCCTCTGTTTCCACCACCAAACGTATCAGGGGAGTCTTTGCAACATTTTGACACCATTCGTGAGTGAATTGGAGAACGTCAGATTTTTGGTGAAATTCTGACCCGCCGGTCAGGGTTTTTTTTTAATAAAAAGTTTTTCCGCAGGTTAAGTTGTCAAGGTCTGATTTTATTTCCTATGATAAAAACCTCTCTGTTTCCACCGCCAAACGTATCAGGGGAGTCTTTGCAACATTTGGACACCATTCGTGAGTGAATTGGAGAACGTCAGATTTTTGGTGAAATTCTGACCCGCCGGTCAGGGATTTTTTCAAAAAAATGTTTTCCCGCAGGTTAAGTTGTCGAGGCCTGATTTCATTTCCTATGATAAAAACCCCTCTGTTTCCACTGCCAAACGTATCAGGCGAGTCTTGGCAACATTTTGACACCATTCCTGAGTGAATTGGAGAACGTCAGATTTTTGGTGAAATTCTGACCCGCCGGTCAGGGATTTTTAAAAAAAAATGTTTTCCCGCAGGTTAAGTTGTCGAGGCCTGATTTTATTTCCTATGAAAAAAACCCCTCTGTATCGACCGCCAAACATATCAGGGGATTCTTTGCAACATTTTGGCACCATTCTTGAGTGAATTGGAGAACGTCAGATTTTGGGTGAAATTCTGACCCGCCGGTCAGGGATTTTTTCAAAAAAATGTTTTCCCGCAGGTTAAGTTGTCGAGGTCTGATTTCATTTCCTATGATAAAAACCCCTCTGTATTTACCGCCAAACGTATCAGGGGAGTCTTTGCAACATTTTGGCACCATTCTTGAGTGAATTGGAGAACGTCAGATTTTTGGTGAAATTCTGACCCGCCGGTCAGGGATTTTTTCAAAAAAATGTTTTCCCGCAGGTTAAGTTGTCGAGGCCTGATTTTATTTCCTATGATAAAAACCCCTCTGTTTCCACCGCCAAACGTATCAGGGGAGTCTTGGCAACATTTTGGGACCATTCCTGAGTTAATTGGAGAACGTCAGATTTTGGGTGAAATTCTGACCCACCGGTCAGGGATTTTTTCAAAAAAATGTTTTCCCGCAGGTTAAGTTGTCGAGGCCTGATTTTATTCCCTATGATAAAAACCCCTCTATTTCCACCGCCAAACGTATCAGGGGAGTCTTTGCAACATTTTGACACCATTCGTGAGTGAAATGGAGAACGTCAGATTTTTGATGAAATTCTGACCCGCCGGTCAGGGATTTTTTCAAAAAAATGTTTTCCCGCAGGTTAAGTTGTCGAGTCCTGATTTTATTTCCTATGATAAAAACCCCTCTCTTTCCACCACCAAACGTATCAGGGGAGTCTTTACAACATTTTGGCACCATTCTTGAGTGAATTGGAGAACGTCAGATTTTTGGTGAAATTCTGACCCGCAGGTCAGGGATTTTTTCAAAAAAATGTTTTCCTGCAGGTTAAGTTGTCGAGGCCTGATTTTATTCCCTATGATAAAAACCCCTCTGTTTCCACCGCCAAACGTATCAGGGGAGTCTTTGCAACATTCTGACACCATTCGTGAGTGAATGTGAGAACGTCAGATTTTTGGTGAAATTCTGACCCGCCGGTCAGGGATTTTTTCAAAAAAATGTTTTCCCGCAGGTTAAGTTGTCGAGGCCTGATTTTATTCCCTATGATAAAAACCCCTCTGTTTCCACCGCCAAACGTATCAGGGGAGTCTTTGCAACATTTTGACACCATTCGTGAGTGAATTGGAGAACGTCAGATTTTTGGTGAAATTCTGACCCGCCGGTCAGGGTTTTTTCTTAATAAAAAGTTTTCCCGCAGGTTAAGTTGTCGAGGCCTGATTTCATTTCCTATGATAAAAACCCCTCTGTTTCCACTGCCAAACGTATCAGGCGAGTCTTGGCAACATTTTGACACCATTCCTGAGTGAATTGGAGAACGTCAGATTTTTGGTGAAATTCTGACCCGCCGGTCAGGGATTTTTTTAAAAAAATGTTTTCCCGCAGGTTAAGTTGTCGAGGCCTGATTTTATTTCCTATGAAAAAAACCCCTCTGTATCGACCGCCAAACATATCAGGGGATTCTTTGCAACATTTTGGCACCATTCTTGAGTGAATTGGAGAACGTCAGATTTTGGGTGAAATTCTGACCCGCCGGTCAGGGATTTTTTCAAAAAAATGTTTTCCCGCAGGTTAAGTTGTCGAGGTCTGATTTCATTTCCTATGATAAAAACCCCTCTGTATTTACCGCCAAACGTATCAGGGGAGTCTTTGCAACATTTTGGCACCATTCTTGAGTGAATTGGAGAACGTCAGATTTTTGGTGAAATTCTGACCTGCCGGTCAGGGATTTTTTCAAAAAAAGTTTTCCCGCAGGTTAAGTTGTCGAGGCCTGATTTTATTTCCTATGATAAAAACTCCTCTGTATCTACCGCCAAACGTATCAGGGCAGTCTTTGCAGCATTTTGGCACCATTCTTGAGTGAATTGGAGAACGTCAGATTTTTGGTGAAATTCTGACCCGCCGGTCTGGGTTTTTTTTTTTAAAAAAAGGTTTTCCGCAGGTTAAGTTGTCGAGGCCTGATTTCATTTCCTATAATAAAAACCCCTCTGTTTCCACCGCCAAACGTATCAGGGGAGTCTTGGCAACATTTTGACACCATTCCTGAGTGAATTGGAGAACGTCAGATTTTTGGTGAAATTCTGACCCGCCGGTCAGGGATTTTTTCAAAAAAATGTTTTCCCGCAGGTTAAGTTGTCGAGGCCTGATTTCATTTCCTATGATAAAAACCCCTCTGTATCGACTGCCAAACGTATCAGGGGAGTCTTTGCAACATTTTGGCACCATTCTTGAGTAAATTGGAGAACGTCAGATTTTTGGTGAGATTCTGACCCGCCGGTCAGGGGTTTTTTTCAAAAAAAAAAGTTTTTACGCAGGTTAAGTTGTCGAGGCCTGATTTTATTTCCTATGATAAAAACCCCTCTGTTTCCACCGCCAAACGTATCAGGGGAGTCTTTGCAACATTTTGGCACCATTCTTGAGTGAATTGGAGAACGCCAGATTTTTGGTGAAATTCTGACCCGCCAGTCAGGGATTTTTTCAAAAAAATGTTTCCCCGCAGGTTAATTGTTGAGGCCTGATTTTATTTCCTATGAAAAAAACCCCTCTGTTTCCACCGCCAAACGTATTAGGGGAGTCTTTGCAACATTTTGGCACCATTCTTGAGTGAATTGGAGAACGTCAGATTTTTGGTGAAATTCTGGCCCGCCGGTCAGGGATTTTTTTTAAAAAAAGTTTTCCCGCAGGTTAAGTTGTCGAGGCCTGATTTTATTTCCTATGATAAAAACCCCTCTGTATTTACCGCCCAACGTATCAGGGGAGTCTTTGCAACATTTTGGCACCATTATTGAGTGAATTGGAGAACGTCAGATTTTTGGTGAAATTCTGACCCGCCGGTCAGGGATTTTTTTTAAAAAAATATTTTTCCGCAGCTTAAGTTGTCGAGGCCTGATTTTATTTCCTATGATAAAAACCCCCTTTGTATTGACCGCCAAACATATCAGGGGAGTCTTTGCAACATTTTGGCACCATTCTTGAGTGAATTGGAGAACGTCAGATTTTTGGTGAAATTCTGACCCGCCGGTCAGGGATTTTTTTCAAAAAAATGTTTTCCCGCAGGTTAAGTTGTCGAGGCCTGATTTTATTCCATATGATAAAAACCCCTCTGTTTCCACTGCCAAACGTATCAGGGGAGTCTTTGCATCATTTTGGCACCATTCTTGAGTGAATTGGAGAACGTCAGATTTTTGGTGAAATTCTGACCCGCCGGTCAGGTTTTTTTTTTAAAAAAAAAGTTTTTCCGCAGGTTAAGTTGTCGAGGCCTGATTTCATTTCCTATGATAAAAAACCCCTCTGTTTCCACCGCCAAACGTATCAGGGGAGTCTTGGCAACATTTTGTGACCATTCCTGAGTTATTTGGAGAACGTCAGATTTTTGGTGAAATTCTGACCCGCCGGTCAGGGATTTTTTCAAAAAAATGTTTTCCCGCAGGTTAAGTTGTCGAGGCCTGATTTTATTCCCTATGATAAAAACCCCGCTATTTCCACCGCCAAACGTATCAGGGGAGTCTTTGCAACATTTTGGCACCATTCTTGAGTGAATTTGAGAACGTCAGATTTTTGGTGAAATTCTGACCCGCCGGTCAGGGATTTTTTCAAAAAAATGTTTTCCCGCAGGTTAAGTTGTCGAGGTCTGATTTCATTTCCTATGATTAAAACCCCTCTGTTTCGACCGCCAAACGTATCAGGGGAGTCTTTGCAACATTTTGGCACCATTCTTGAGATAATTGGAGAACGTCAGATTTTTGGTGAAATTCTGACCCGCCCGTCAGGGATTTTTTCAAAAAAATGTTTCTCCGCAGGTTAAGTTGTCGAGGCCTGATTTCATTTCCTATGATAAAAACCCCTCTCTTTCCACCGCCAAATGTATCAGGGGAGTCTTTGCAACATTTTGGCACCATTCTTGAGTAAATTGGAGAACGTCAGATTTTTGGTGAAATTCTGACCCGCCCGTCAGGGATTTTTTTCAAAAAAATGTTTTCTCACAGGTTAAGTTGTCGAGGCCTGATTTCATTTCCAATGATAAAAACCCCTCTGTTTCCACCGCCAAACGTATCAGGGGAGTCTTTGCAACATTTTGACACCATTCGTGAGTGAAATGGAGAACGTCAGATTTTTGGTGAAATTCTGACCCGCCGGTCAGGGATTTTTTCAAAAAAATGTTTTCCCGCAGGTTAAGTTGTCGAGGCCTGATTTTATTTCCTATGATAAAAACCCCTCTCTTTCCACTACCAAACGTATCAGGGGAGTCTTTGCAACATTTTGGCACCATTCTTGAGTGAATTGGAGAACGTCAGATTTTTGGTGAAATTCTGACCTGCCGGTCAGGGATTTTTTCAAAAAAATGTTTTCCCGCAGGTTAAGTTGTCGAGGCCTGATTTTATTCCCTATATTAAAAACCCCTCTGTTTCCACCGCCAAACGTATCAGGGGAGTCTTTGCAACATTTTGGCACCATTCTTGAGTGAATTAGAGAACGTCAAATTTTTGGTGAAATTCTGACCCGCCCATCAGGGATTTTTTTCAAAAAAATGTTTTCTCGCAGGTTAAGTTGTCGAGGCCTGATTTCATTTCCTATGATAAAAACCCCTCTGTTTCCACCGCCAAACGTATCAGGGGAGTCTTGGCAACATTTTGGGACCATTCCTGAGTTAATTGGAGAACGTCAGATTTTGGGTGAAATTCTGACCCACCGGTCAGGGATTTTTTCAAAAAAATGTTTTCCCGCAGGTTAAGTTGTCGAGGCCTGATTTTATTCCCTATGATAAAAACCCCTCTATTTCCACCGCCAAACGTATCAGGGGAGTCTTTGCAACATTTTGACACCATTCGTGAGTGAAATGGAGAACGTCAGATTTTTGATGAAATTCTGACCCGCCGGTCAGGGATTTTTTCAAAAAAATGTTTTCCCGCAGGTTAAGTTGTCGAGTCCTGATTTTATTTCCTATGATAAAAACCCCTCTCTTTCCACCACCAAACGTATCAGGGGAGTCTTTACAACATTTTGGCACCATTCTTGAGTGAATTGGAGAACGTCAGATTTTTGGTGAAATTCTGACCCGCAGGTCAGGGATTTTTTCAAAAAAATGTTTTCCTGCAGGTTAAGTTGTCGAGGCCTGATTTTATTCCCTATGATAAAAACCCCTCTGTTTCCACCGCCAAACGTATCAGGGGAGTCTTTGCAACATTCTGACACCATTCGTGAGTGAATTTGAGAACGTCAGATTTTTGGTGAAATTCTGACCCGCCGGTCAGGGATTTTTTCAAAAAAATGTTTTCCCGCAGGTTAAGTTGTCGAGGCCTGATTTTATTCCCTATGATAAAAACCCCTCTGTTTCCACCGCCAAACGTATCAGGGGAGTCTTTGCAACATTTTGACACCATTCGTGAGTGAATTGGAGAACGTCAGATTTTTGGTGAAATTCTGACCCGCCGGTCAGGGTTTTTTTTTAATAAAAAGTTTTTCCGCAGGTTAAGTTGTCAAGGTCTGATTTTATTTCCTATGATAAAAACCTCTCTGTTTCCACCGCCAAACGTATCAGGGGAGTCTTTGCAACATTTGGACACCATTCGTGAGTGAATTGGAGAACGTCAGATTTTTGGTGAAATTCTGACCCGCCGGTCAGGGACTTTTTCAAAAAAATGTTTTCCCGCAGGTTAAGTTGTCGAGGCCTGATTTCATTTCCTATGATAAAAACCCCTCTGTTTCCACTGCCAAACGTATCAGGCGAGTCTTGGCAACATTTTGACACCATTCCTGAGTGAATTGGAGAACGTCAGATTTTTGGTGAAATTCTGACCCGCCGGTCAGGGATTTTTTAAAAAAAATGTTTTCCCGCAGGTTAAGTTGTCGAGGCCTGATTTTATTTCCTATGAAAAAAACCCCTCTGTATCGACCGCCAAACATATCAGGGGATTCTTTGCAACATTTTGGCACCATTCTTGAGTGAATTGGAGAACGTCAGATTTTGGGTGAAATTCTGACCCGCCGGTCAGGGATTTTTTCAAAAAAATGTTTTCCCGCAGGTTAAGTTGTCGAGGTCTGATTTCATTTCCTATGATAAAAACCCCTCTGTATTTACCGCCAAACGTATCAGGGGAGTCTTTGCAACATTTTGGCACCATTCTTGAGTGAATTGGAGAACGTCAGATTTTTGGTGAAATTCTGACCTGCCGGTCAGGGATTTTTTCAAAAAAAGTTTTCCCGCAGGTTAAGTTGTCGAGGCCTGATTTTATTTCCTATGATAAAAACTCCTCTGTATCTACCGCCAAACGTATCAGGGAAGTCTTTGCAGCATTTTGGCACCATTCTTGAGTGAATTGGAGAACGTCAGATTTTTGGTGAAATTCTGACCCGCCGGTCTGGGTTTTTTTTTAAAAAAAAAGGTTTTCCGCAGGTTAAGTTGTCGAGGCCTGATTTCATTTCCTATAATAAAAACCCCTCTGTTTCCACCGCCAAACGTATCAGGGGAGTCTTGGCAACATTTTGACACCATTCCTGAGTGAATTGGAGAACGTCAGATTTTTGGTGAAATTCTGACCCGCCGGTCAGGGATTTTTTCAAAAAAATGTTTTCCCGCAGGTTAAGTTGTCGAGGTCTGATTTCATTTCCTATGATAAAAACCCCTCTGTATCGACCGCCAAACGTATCAGGGGAGTCTTTGCAACATTTTGGCACCATTCTTGAGTAAATTGGAGAACGTCAGATTTTTGGTGAGATTCTGACCCGCCGGTCAGGGGTTTTTTTCAAAAAAAAAAGTTTTTACGCAGGTTAAGTTGTCGAGGCCTGATTTTATTTCCTATGATAAAAACCCCTCTGTTTCCACCGCCAAACGTATCAGGGGAGTCTTTGCAACATTTTGGCACCATTCTTGAGTGAATTGGAGAACGCCAGATTTTTGGTGAAATTCTGACCCGCCAGTCAGGGATTTTTTCAAAAAAATGTTTCCCCGCAGGTTAATTGTTGAGGCCTGATTTTATTTCCTATGAAAAAAACCCCTCTGTTTCCACCGCCAAACGTATTAGGGGAGTCTTTGCAACATTTTGGCACCATTCTTGAGTGAATTGGAGAACGTCAGATTTTTGGTGAAATTCTGGCCCGCCGGTCAGGGATTTTTTTAAAAAAAAGTTTTCCCGCAGGTTAAGTTGTCGAGGCCTGATTTTATTTCCTATGATAAAAACCCCTCTGTATTTACCGCCCAACGTATCAGGGGAGTCTTTGCAACATTTTGGCACCATTATTGAGTGAATTGGAGAACGTCAGATTTTTGGTGAAATTCTGACCCGCCGGTCAGGGATTTTTTTAAAAAAAATATTTTTCCGCAGCTTAAGTTGTCGAGGCCTGATTTTATTTCCTATGATAAAAACCCCCTTTGTATTGACCGCCAAACATATCAGGGGAGTCTTTGCAACATTTTGGCACCATTCTTGAGTGAATTGGAGAACGTCAGATTTTTGGTGAAATTCTGACCCGCCGGTCAGGGATTTTTTTCAAAAAAATGTTTTCCCGCAGGTTAAGTTGTCGAGGCCTGATTTTATTCCATATGATAAAAACCCCTCTGTTTCCACTGCCAAACGTATCAGGGGAGTCTTTGCATCATTTTGGCACCATTCTTGAGTGAATTGGAGAACGTCAGATTTTTGGTGAAATTCTGACCCGCCGGTCAGGTTTTTTTTCAAAAAAAAAAGTTTTTCCGCAGGTTAAGTTGTCGAGGCCTGATTTCATTTCCTATGATAAAAACCCCTCTGTTTCCACCGCCAAACGTATCAGGGGAGTCTTGGCAACATTTTGTGACCATTCCTGAGTTATTTGGAGAACGTCAGATTTTTGGTGAAATTCTGACCCGCCGGTCAGGGATTTTTTCAAAAAAATGTTTTCCCGCAGGTTAAGTTGTCGAGGCCTGATTTTATTCCCTATGATAAAAACCCCGCTATTTCCACCGCCAAACGTATCAGGGGAGTCTTTGCAACATTTTGGCACCATTCTTGAGTGAATTTGAGAACGTCAGATTTTTGGTGAAATTCTGACCCGCCGGTCAGGGATTTTTTCAAAAAAATGTTTTCCCGCAGGTTAAGTTGTCGAGGCCTGGTTTTATTTCCTTTGATAAAAACCCCTCTCTATGTACCGCCAAACGTATCAGGGGAGTCTTTGCAACATTTTGGCACCATTCTTGAGTGAATTGGAGAACTTCAGATTTTTGGTGAAATTCTGACCCGCCGGTAAGGATTTTTTCAAAAAAATGTTTTCCCGCAGGTTAAGTTGTCGAGGTCTGATTTCATTTCCTATGATAAAAACCCCTCTGTATCGACCGACAAACATATCACGGTAGTCTTTGCAACATTTTGGCACCATTCTTGAGTTAATTGGAGAACGTCAGATTTTTGGTCAGGGATTTTTTCAAAAAAATGTTTTCCCGCAGGTTAAGTTGTCGAGGCCTGATTTTATTCCCTATGATAAAAACCCCTCTGTATCGACCGCCAAACGTATCAGGGGAGTCTTTGCAACATTTTGGCACCATTCTTGAGTGAATTTGAGAACGTCAGATTTTTGGTGAAATTCTGACCCGCCGGTCAGGGATTTTTTGAAAAAAATGTTTTCCCGCAGGTTAAGTTGTCGAGGCCTGATTTTATTTCCTTTGATAAAAACCCCTCTGTATGTACCGACAAACATATCAGGGGAGTCTTTGCAACATTTTGGCACCATTCTTGAGTAAATTGGAGAACGTCAGATTTTTGGTGAAATTCGGACCCGCCGGTCAGGGATTTTTTCAAAAAAATGTTTTTCCGCAGGTTAAGTTGTCGAGGCCTGATTTTATTTCCTATGATAAAAACCCCTCTGTATGTACCGCCAAACGTATCAGGGGAGTCTTTGCAACATTTTGGCACCATTCTTGAGTGAATTGGAGAACGTCAGATTTTTGGTGAAATTCTGACCCGCCGGTCAGGGATTTTTTCAAAAAAAGTTTTCCCGCAGGTTAAGTTGTCGAGGCCTGATTTTATTTCCTATGATAAAAACCCCTCTGTATGTACCGCCAAACGTATCAGGGGAGTCTTTGCATCATTTTGGCACCATTCTTGAGTGAATTGGAGAACGTCAGATTTTTGGTGAAATTCTGACCCGCTGGTCAGGGTTTTTTTTAAAAAAAAAATGTTTTTCCTCAGGTTAAGTTGTCGAGGCCTGATTTCATTTCCTATGATAAAAACCCCTCTGTTTCCACCGCCAAACGTATCAGGGGCGTCTTGGCAACATTTTGGCACCATTCTTGAGTAAATTGGAGAACGTCAGATTTTTGGTGAAATTCGGACCCGCCGGTCAGGGATTTTTTCAAAAAAATGTTTTTCCGCAGGTTAAGTTGTCGAGGCCTGATTTTATTTCCTATGATAAAAACCCCTCTCTATGTACCGCCAAACGTATCAGGGGAGTCTTTGCAACATTTTGGCACCATTCTTGAGTGAATTGGAGAACGTCAGATTTTTGGTGAAATTCTGACCCGCCGGTCAGGGATTTTTTCAAAAAAAGTTTTCCCGCAGGTTAAGTTGTCGAGGCCTGATTTTATTTCCTATGATAAAAACCCCTCTGTATGTACCGCCAAACGTATCAGGGGAGTCTTTGCAACATTTTGGCACCATTCTTGAGTGAATTGGAGAACGTCAGATTTTTGGTGAAGTTCTGACCCGCCGGTCAGGGATTTTTTCAAAAAAATGTTTTCCCGCAGGTTAAGTTGTCGAGGCCTGATTTTATTCCCTATGATAAAAACCCCTCTGTTTCCACCGCCAAACGTATCAGGGGAGTCTTTGCATCATTTTGGCACCATTCTTGAGTGAATTGGAGAACGTCAGATTTTTGGTGAAATTCTGACCCGCCGGTCAGGGTTTTTTTCAAAAAAAAATGTTTTTCCTCAGGTTAAGTTGTCGAGGCCTGATTTCATTTCCTATGATAAAAACCCCTCTGTTTCCACCGCCAAACGTATCAGGGGAGTCTTGGCAACATTTTGACACCATTCCTGAGTGAATTGGAGAACGTCAGATTTTTGGTGAAATTCTGACCCGCCGGTCAGGGATTTTTTTCAAAAAAATGTTTTCCCGCAGGTTATGTTGTTGAGGCCTGATTTTATTTCCTATGATACAAACCCCTCTCTTTCCACCGCCAAATGTATCAGGGGAGTCTTTGCAACATTTTGGCACCATTCTTGAGTGAATTGGAGAACTTCAGATTTTTGGTGAAATTCTGACCCGCCGGTCAGGATTTTTTCAAAAAAATGTTTTCCCGCAGGTTAAGTTGTCGAGGTCTGATTTCATTTCCTATGATAAAAACCCCTCTGTATCGACCGACAAACATATCACGGTAGTCTTTGCAACATTTTGGCACCATTCTTGAGTTAATTGGAGAACGTCAGATTTTTGGTCAGGGATTTTTTCAAAAAAATGTTTTCCCGCAGGTTAAGTTGTCGAGGCCTGATTTTATTCCCTATGATAAAAACCCCTCTGTATCGACCGCCAAACGTATCAGGGGAGTCTTTGCAACATTTTGGCACCATTCTTGAGTGAATTTGAGAACGTCAGATTTTTGGTGAAATTCTGACCCGCCGGTCAGGGATTTTTTGAAAAAAATGTTTTCCCGCAGGTTAAGTTGTCGAGGCCTGATTTTATTTCCTTTGATAAAAACCCCTCTCTATGTACCGACAAACATATCAGGGGAGTCTTTGCAACATTTTGGCACCATTCTTGAGTAAATTGGAGAACGTCAGATTTTTGGTGAAATTCGGACCCGCCGGTCAGGGATTTTTTCAAAAAAATGTTTTTCCGCAGGTTAAGTTGTCGAGGCCTGATTTTATTTCCTATGATAAAAACCCCTCTGTATGTACCGCCAAACGTATCAGGGGAGTCTTTGCAACATTTTGGCACCATTCTTGAGTGAATTGGAGAACGTCAGATTTTTGGTGAAATTCTGACCCGCCGGTCAGGGATTTTTTCAAAAAAAGTTTTCCCGCAGGTTAAGTTGTCGAGGCCTGATTTTATTTCCTATGATAAAAACCCCTCTGTATGTACCGCCAAACGTATCAGGGGAGTCTTTGCATCATTTTGGCACCATTCTTGAGTGAATTGGAGAACGTCAGATTTTTGGTGAAATTCTGACCCGCTGGTCAGGGTTTTTTTTTTAAAAAAAAATGTTTTTCCTCAGGTTAAGTTGTCGAGGCCTGATTTCATTTCCTATGATAAAAACCCCTCTGTTTCCACCGCCAAACGTATCAGGGGAGTCTTGGCAACATTTTGGCACCATTCTTGAGTAAATTGGAGAACGTCAGATTTTTGGTGAAATTCGGACCCGCCGGTCAGGGATTTTTTCAAAAAAATGTTTTTCCGCAGGTTAAGTTGTCGAGGCCTGATTTTATTTCCTATGATAAAAACCCCTCTCTATGTACCGCCAAACGTATCAGGGGAGTCTTTGCAACATTTTGGCACCATTCTTGAGTGAATTGGAGAACGTCAGATTTTTGGTGAAATTCTGACCCGCCGGTCAGGGATTTTTTCAAAAAAAGTTTTCCCGCAGGTTAAGTTGTCGAGGCCTGATTTTATTTCCTATGATAAAAACCCCTCTGTATGTACCGCCAAACGTATCAGGGGAGTCTTTGCAACATTTTGGCACCATTCTTGAGTGAATTGGAGAACGTCAGATTTTTGGTGAAGTTCTGACCCGCCGGTCAGGGATTTTTTCAAAAAAATGTTTTCCCGCAGGTTAAGTTGTCGAGGCCTGATTTTATTCCCTATGATAAAAACCCCTCTGTTTCCACCGCCAAACGTATCAGGGGAGTCTTTGCATCATTTTGGCACCATTCTTGAGTGAATTGGAGAACGTCAGATTTTTGGTGAAATTCTGACCCGCCGGTCAGGGTTTTTTTCAAAAAAAAAATGTTTTTCCTCAGGTTAAGTTGTCGAGGCCTGATTTCATTTCCTATGATAAAAACCCCTCTGTTTCCACCGCCAAACGTATCAGGGGAGTCTTGGCAACATTTTGACACCATTCCTGAGTGAATTGGAGAACGTCAGATTTTTGGTGAAATTCTGACCCGCCGGTCAGGGATTTTTTTCAAAAAAATGTTTTCCCGCAGGTTATGTTGTTGAGGCCTGATTTTATTTCCTATGATACAAACCCCTCTCTTTCCACCGCCAAATGTATCAGGGGAGTCTTTGCAACATTTTGGCACCATTCTTGAGTGAATTGGAGAACGTCAAATTTTTGGTGAAATTCTGACCCGCCCGTCAGGGATTTTTTTCAAAAAAATGTTTTCTCGCAGGTTAAGTTGTCGAGGCCTGATTTTATTCCCTATGATAAAAACCCCTCTGTTTCTACCGCCAAACGTATCAGGGGAGTCTTTGCATCATTTTGACACCATTCGTGAGTGAATTGGAGAACGTCAGATTTTTGGTGAAATTCTGACCCGCCGGTCAGGGATTTTTTCAAAAAAATGTTTTCCCGCAGGTTAAGTTGTCGAGGTCTGATTTCATTTCCTATGATAAAAACCCCTCTGTATCGACCGCCAAACATATCTGGGGAGTCTTTGCAACATTTTGGCACCATTCTTGAGTAAATTGGAGAACGTCAGATTTTTGGTGAAATTCTGACCCGCCAGTCAGGGATTTTTTCAAAAAAATGTTTTCCCGCAGGTTAAGTTGTCGAGGCCTGATTTTATTCCCTATGATAAGAATCCCTCTGTTTCCACCGCCAAACGTATCAGGGGAGTCTTTGCAACATTTTGACAGCATTCCTGAGTGAATTGGAGAACGTCAGATTTTTGGTGAAATTCTGACCCGCCGGTCAGGGATTTTTTCAAAAAAATCTTTTCCCGCAGGTTAAGTTGTCGAGGCCTGTTTTTATTTCCTATGATAAAAAACCCTCTCTTTCCACCGCCAAACATATCAGGGGAGTCTTTGCAACATTTTGGCACCATTCTTGAGTGAATTGGAGAACGTCAGATTTTTGGTGAAATTCTGACCCGCCGGTCAGGGTTTTTATATATAAAAAAAGTTTTTCCGCAGGTTAAGTTGTCGAGGCCTGATTTTATTCCCTATGATAAAAACCCCTCTATTTCCACCGCTAAACGTATCAGGGGAGTCTTTGCAACATTTTGGCACCATTCTTGAGTGAATTGGAGAACGTCAGATTTTTGGTGAAATTCTGACCCGCCGGTCAGGGATTTTTTCAAAAAAATGTTTTCCCGCAGGTTAAGTTGTCGAGGTCTGATTTCATTTCCTATGATAAAACCCCCTCTGTATCGACCGCCAAACATATCAGGGGAGTCTTTGCAACATTTTGGCACCATTCTTGAGTAAATTGGAGAACGTCAGATTTTTGGTGAAATTCTGACGGTCAGGGATTTTTTCAAAAAAAGTTTTCCCGCAGGTTAAGTTGTCGAGGCCTGATTTTATTTCCTATGATAAAAACCCCTCTGTATGTACCGCCAAACGTATCAGGGGAGTCTTTGCAACATTTTGGCACCATTCTTGAGTGAATTGGAGAACGTCAGATTTTTGGTGAAGTTCTGACCCGCCGGTCAGGGATTTTTTCAAAAAAATGTTTCCCCGCAGGTTAATTGTTGAGGCCTGATTTTATTTCCTATGATAAAAACCCCTCTGTTTCCACCGCAAAACGTATCAGGGGAGTCTTTGCATCATTTTGGCACCATTCTTGAGTGAATTGGAGAACGTCAGATTTTTGGTGAAATTCTGACCCGCCGGTCAGGGATTTTTTCAAAAAAATGTTTCCCCACAGGTTAAGTTGTCGAGGCCTGATTTCATTTCCTATTATAAAAACCCCTCTGTTTCCACCGCCAAACGTATCAGGGGAGTCTTTGCAACATTTTGGCACCATTCTTGAGTGAATTGGAGAACGTCAGATTTTGGGTGAAATTCTGACCCGCCGGTCACGGATTTTTTCAAAAAAATGTTTTCCCGCAGGTTAAGTTGTCGAGGCCTGATTTGATTTCCTATGATAAAAACCCCTCTGTTTCCACCGCCAAACGTATCAGGGGAGTCTTTGCATCATTTTGGCACCATTCTTGAGTGAATTGGAGAACGTCAGATTTTTGGTGAAATTCTGACCCGCCGGTCAGGGTTTTTTTTTTTAAAAAAAGTTTTTCCGCAGGTTAAGTTGTCGAGGCCTGATTTCATTTCCTATGATAAAAACCCCTCTGTTTCCACCGCCAAACGTATCAGGGGAGTCTTTGCAACATTTTGGCACCATTCTTGAGTGAATTGGAGAACGTCAGTTTTTTGGTGAAATTCTGACCCGCCGGTCAGGGTTTTTTTCAAAAAAAAAAGTTTTTCCGCAGGTTAAGTTGTAGAGGCCTGATTTCATTTCCTATGATAAAAACCCCTCTGTTTCCACCGCCAAACGTATCAGGGGAGTCTTTGCAACATTTTGGCACCATTCTTGAGTGAATTGGAGAACGTCAGCTTTTTGGTGAAATTCTGACCCGCCGGTCATGGATTTTTTCAAAAAAATGTTTCCCCGCAGGTTAAGTTGTCGAGGCCTGATTTGATTTCCTATGATAAAAACCCCTCTGTTTCTACCGCCAAACGTATCAGGGGAGTCTTTGCATCATTTTGGCACCATTCTTGAGTGAATTGGAGAACGTCAGATTTTTGGTGAAATTCTGACCCGCCGGTCAGGGTTTTTTTTTTAAAAAAAAAGTTTTTCCGCAGGTTAAGTTGTCGAGGCCTGATTTCATTTCCTATGATAAAAACTCCTCTGTTTCCACCGCCAAACGTATCAGGGGAGTCTTTGCATAATTTTGGCACCATTCTTGAGTGAATTGGAGAACTTCAGATTTTTGGTGAAATTCTGACCCGCCGGTCAGGGATTATTTTTAAAAAAATATTTTTCCGCAGCTTAAGTTGTCGAGCTCTGACTTTATTTCCTTTGATAAAAACCCCTCTGTTTCCACCGCCATACGTATCAGGGGAGTCTTGGCAACATTTTGACACCATTCCTGAGTGAATTGGAGAACGTCAGATTTTTGGTGAAATTCTGACCCGCCGGTCAGGGTTTTTTTTTTAAAAAAAAAATGCTTTCCCGCAGGTTAAGTTGTCGAGGTCTGATTTCATTTCCTATGATTAAAACCCCTCTGTTTCGACCGCCAAACGTATCAGGGGAGTCTTTGCAACATTTTGGCACCATTCTTGAGTTAATTGGAGAACGTCAGATTTTTGGTGAAATTCTGACCCGCCCGTCAGGGATTTTTTCAAAAAAATGTTTCTCCGCAGGTTAAGTTGTCGAGGCCTGATTTCATTTCCTATGATAAAAACCCCTCTCTTTCCACCGCCAAATGTATCAGGGGAGTCTTTGCAACATTTTGGCACCATTCTTGAGTAAATTGGAGAACGTCAGATTTTTGGTGAAATTCTGACCCGCCCGTCAGGGATTTTTTTCAAAAAAATGTTTTCCCACAGGTTAAGTTGTCGAGGCCTGATTTCATTTCCAATGATAAAAACCCCTCTGTTTCCACCGCCAAACGTATCAGGGGAGTCTTTGCAACATTTTGACACCATTCATGAGTGAAATGGAGAACGTCAGATTTTTGGTGAAATTCTGACCCGCCGGTCAGGGATTTTTTCAAAAAAATGTTTTCCCGCAGGTTAAGTTGTCGAGGCCTGATTTTATTTCCTATGATAAAAACCCCTCTCTTTCCACTACCAAACGTATCAGGGGAGTCTTTGCAACATTTTGGCACCATTCTTGAGTGAATTGGAGAACGTCAGATTTTTGGTGAAATTCTGACCTGCCGGTCAGGGATTTTTTCAGAAAAATGTTTTCCCGCAGGTTAAGTTGTCGAGGCCTGATTTTATTCCCTATATTAAAAACCCCTCTGTTTCCACCGCCAAACGTATCAGGGGAGTCTTTGCAACATTTTGGCACCATTCTTGAGTGAATTGGAGAACGTCAAATTTTTGGTGAAATTCTGACCCGCCCGTCAGGGATTTTTTTCAAAAAAATGTTTTCTCGCAGGTTAAGTTGTCGAGGCCTGATTTCATTTCCTATGATAAAAACCCCTCTGTTTCCACCGCCAAACGTATCAGGGGAGTCTTGGCAACATTTTGGGACCATTCCTGAGTTAATTGGAGAACGTCAGATTTTGGGTGAAATTCTGACCCACCGGTCAGGGATTTTTTCAAAAAAATGTTTTCCCGCAGGTTAAGTTGTCGAGGCCTGATTTTATTCCCTATGATAAAAACCCCTCTATTTCCACCGCCAAACGTATCAGGGGAGTCTTTGCAACATTTTGACACCATTCGTGAGTGAAATGGAGAACGTCAGATTTTTGATGAAATTCTGACCCGCCGGTCAGGGATTTTTTCAAAAAAATGTTTTCCCGCAGGTTAAGTTGTCGAGTCCTGATTTTATTTCCTATGATAAAAACCCCTCTCTTTCCACCACCAAACGTATCAGGGGAGTCTTTACAACATTTTGGCACCATTCTTGAGTGAATTGGAGAACGTCAGATTTTTGGTGAAATTCTGACCCGCAGGTCAGGGATTTTTTCAAAAAAATGTTTTCCTGCAGGTTAAGTTGTCGAGGCCTGATTTTATTCCCTATGATAAAAACCCCTCTGTTTCCACCGCCAAACGTATCAGGGGAGTCTTTGCAACATTCTGACACCATTCGTGAGTGAATTTGAGAACGTCAGATTTTTGGTGAAATTCTGACCCGCCGGTCAGGGATTTTTTCAAAAAAATGTTTTCCCGCAGGTTAAGTTGTCGAGGCCTGATTTTATTCCCTATGATAAAAACCCCTCTGTTTCCACCGCCAAACGTATCAGGGGAGTCTTTGCAACATTTTGACACCATTCGTGAGTGAATTGGAGAACGTCAGATTTTTGGTGAAATTCTGACCCGCCGGTCAGGGTTTTTTTTAATAAAAAGTTTTTCCGCAGGTTAAGTTGTCAAGGTCTGATTTTATTTCCTATGATAAAAACCTCTCTGTTTCCACCGCCAAACGTATCAGGGGAGTCTTTGCAACATTTGGACACCATTCGTGAGTGAATTGGAGAACGTCAGATTTTTGGTGAAATTCTGACCCGCCGGTCAGGGATTTTTTCAAAAAAATGTTTTCCCGCAGGTTAAGTTGTCGAGGCCTGATTTCATTTCCTATGATAAAAACCCCTCTGTTTCCACTGCCAAACGTATCAGGCGAGTCTTGGCAACATTTTGACACCATTCCTGAGTGAATTGGAGAACGTCAGATTTTTGGTGAAATTCTGACCCGCCGGTCAGGGATTTTTTCAAAAAAATGTTTTCCCGCAGGTTAAGTTGTCGAGGTCTGATTTCATTTCCTATGATAAAAACCCCTCTGTATCGACCGCCAAACGTATCAGGGGAGTCTTTGCAACATTTTGGCACCATTCTTGAGTAAATTGGAGAACGTCAGATTTTTGGTGAGATTCTGACCCGCCGGTCAGGGGTTTTTTTCAAAAAAAAAAGTTTTTACGCAGGTTAAGTTGTCGAGGCCTGATTTTATTTCCTATGATAAAAACCCCTCTGTTTCCACCGCCAAACGTATCAGGGGAGTCTTTGCAACATTTTGGCACCATTCTTGAGTGAATTGGAGAACGCCAGATTTTTGGTGAAATTCTGACCCGCCAGTCAGGGATTTTTTCAAAAAAAATGTTTCCCCGCAGGTTAATTGTTGAGGCCTGATTTTATTTCCTATGAAAAAAACCCCTCTGTTTCCACCGCCAAACGTATTAGGGGAGTCTTTGCAACATTTTGGCACCATTCTTGAGTGAATTGGAGAACGTCAGATTTTTGGTGAAATTCTGGCCCGCCGGTCAGGGATTTTTTTTAAAAAAAGTTTTCCCGCAGGTTAAGTTGTCGAGGCCTGATTTTATTTCCTATGATAAAAACCCCTCTGTATTTACCGCCCAACGTATCAGGGGAGTCTTTGCAACATTTTGGCACCATTATTGATTGAATTGGAGAACGTCAGATTTTTGGTGAAATTCTGACCCGCCGGTCAGGGATTTTTTTACAAAAAATATTTTTCCGCAGCTTAAGTTGTCGAGGCCTGATTTTATTTCCTATGATAAAAACCCCCTTTGTATTGACCGCCAAACATATCAGGGGAGTCTTTGCAACATTTTGGCACCATTCTTGAGTGAATTGGAGAACGTCAGATTTTTGGTGAAATTCTGACCCGCCGGTCAGGGATTTTTTTCAAAAAAATGTTTTCCCGCAGGTTAAGTTGTCGAGGCCTGATTTTATTCCATATGATAAAAACCCCTCTGTTTCCACCGCCAAACGTATCAGGGGAGTCTTTGCATCATTTTGGCACCATTCTTGAGTGAATTGGAGAACTTCAGATTTTTGGTGAAATTCTGACCCGCCAGTCAGGATTTTTTCAAAAAAATGTTTTCCCGCAGGTTAAGTTGTCGAGGTCTGATTTCATTTCCTATGATAAAAACCCCTCTGTATCGACCGACAAACATATCACGGTAGTCTTTGCAACATTTTGGCACCATTCTTGAGTTAATTGGAGAACGTCAGATTTTTGGTCAGGGATTTTTTCAAAAAAATGTTTTCCCGCAGGTTAAGTTGTCGAGGCCTGATTTTATTCCCTATGATAAAAACCCCTCTGTATCGACCGCCAAACGTATCAGGGGAGTCTTTGCAACATTTTGGCACCATTCTTGAGTGAATTGGAGAACGTCAGATTTTTGGTGAAATTCTGACCCGCCGGTCAGGGATTTTTTGAAAAAAATGTTTTCCCGCAGGTTAAGTTGTCGAGGCCTGATTTTATTTCCTTTGATAAAAACCCCTCTCTATGTACCGCCAAACGTATCAGGGGAGTCTTTGCAACATTTTGGCACCATTCTTGAGTGAATTGGAGAACGTCAGATTTTTGGTGAAATTCTGACCCGCCGGTCAGGGATTTTTTCAAAAAAATGTTTTCCCGCAGGTTAAGTTGTCGAGGTCTGATTTCATTTCCTATGATAAAAACCCCTCTGTATCGACCGACAAACATATCACGGGAGTCTTTGCAACATTTTGGCATCATTCTTGAGTTAATTGGAGAACGTCAGATTTTTGGTGAAATTCTGACCCGCCGGTCAGGATTTTTTCAAAAAAATGTTTTCCCGCAGGTTAAGTTGTCAAGGCCTGATTTTATTCCCTATGATAAAAACCCCTCTATTTCCACCGCTAAACGTATCAGGGGAGTCTTTGCAACATTTTGGCACCATTCTTGAGTGAATTTGAGAACGTCAGATTTTTGGTGAAATTCTGACCCGCCGGTCAGGGATTTTTTCAAAAAAATGTTTTCCCGCAGGTTAAGTTGTCGAGGCCTGATTTTATTCCCTATGATAAGAATCCCTCTGTTTCCACCGCCAAACGTATCAGGGGAGTCTTTGCAACATTTTGACACCATTCGTGAGTGAATTGGAGAACGTCAGATTTTTTGTGAAATTCTGACCCGCCGGTCAGGGATTTTTTCAAAAAAATGTTTTCCCGCAGGTTAAGTTGTCGAGGTCTGATTTCATTTCCTATGATAAAAACCCCTCTGTATCGACCGCCAAACATATCAGGGGAGTCTTTGCAACATTTTGGCACCATTCTTGAGTAAATTGGAGAACGTCAGATTTTTGGTGAAATTCGGACCCGCCGGTCAGGGATTTTTTCAAAAAAATGTTTTTCCGCAGGTTAAGTTGTCGAGGCCTGATTTTATTTCCTATGATAAAAACCCCTCTGTATGTACCGCCAAACGTATCAGGGGAGTCTTTGCAACATTTTGGCACCATTCTTGAGTGAATTGGAGAACGTCAGATTTTTGGTGAAATTCTGACCCGCCGGTCAGGGATTTTTTCAAAAAAAGTTTTCCCGCAGGTTAAGTTGTCGAGGCCTGATTTTATTTCCTATGATAAAAACCCCTCTGTATGTACCGCCAAACGTATCAGGGGAGTCTTTGCAACATTTTGGCACCATTCTTGAGTGAATTGGAGAACGTCAGATTTTTGGTGAAATTCTGACCCGCCGGTCAGGGATTTTTTCAAAAAAATGTTTTCCCGCAGGTTAAGTTGTCGAGGCCTGATTTCATTTCCTATGATAAAAACCCCTCTGTTTCCACTGCCAAACGTATCAGGCGAGTCTTGGCAACATTTTGACACCATTCCTGAGTGAATTGGAGAACGTCAGATTTTTGGTGAAATTCTGACCCGCCGGTCAGGGATTTTTTCAAAAAAATGTTTTCCCGCAGGTTAAGTTGTCGAGGTCTGATTTCATTTCCTATGATAAAAACCCCTCTGTATCGACCGCCAAACGTATCAGGGGAGTCTTTGCAACATTTTGGCACCATTCTTGAGTAAATTGGAGAACGTCAGATTTTTGGTGAGATTCTGACCCGCCGGTCAGGGGTTTTTTTTTTTAAAAAAAGTTTTTACGCAGGTTAAGTTGTCGAGGCCTGATTTTATTTCCTATGATAAAAACCCCTCTGTTTCCACCGCCAAACGTATCAGGGGAGTCTTTGCAACCTTTTGGCACCATTCTTGAGTGAATTGGAGAACGCCAGATTTTTGGTGAAATTCTGACCCGCCAGTCAGGGATTTTTTCAAAAAAATGTTTCCCCGCAGGTTAATTGTTGAGGCCTGATTTTATTTCCTATGAAAAAAACCCCTCTGTTTCCACCGCCAAACGTATTAGGGGAGTCTTTGCAACATTTTGGCACCATTCTTGAGTGAATTGGAGAACGTCAGATTTTTGGTGAAATTCTGGCCCGCCGGTCAGGGATTTTTTTTAAAAAAAGTTTTCCCGCAGGTTAAGTTGTCGAGGCCTGATTTTATTTCCTATGATAAAAACCCCTCTGTATTTACCGCCCAACGTATCAGGGGAGTCTTTGCAACATTTTGGCACCATTATTGATTGAATTGGAGAACGTCAGATTTTTGGTGAAATTCTGACCCGCCGGTCAGGGATTTTTTTACAAAAAATATTTTTCCGCAGCTTAAGTTGTCGAGGCCTGATTTTATTTCCTATGATAAAAACCCCCTTTGTATTGACCGCCAAACATATCAGGGGAGTCTTTGCAACATTTTGGCACCATTCTTGAGTGAATTGGAGAACGTCAGATTTTTGGTGAAATTCTGACCCGCCGGTCAGGGATTTTTTTCAAAAAAATGTTTTCCCGCAGGTTAAGTTGTCGAGGCCTGATTTTATTCCATATGATAAAAACCCCTCTGTTTCCACCGCCAAACGTATCAGGGGAGTCTTTGCATCATTTTGGCACCATTCTTGAGTGAATTGGAGAAGGTCAGATTTTTGGTGAAATTCTGACCCGCCGGTCAGGTTTTTTTTCAAAAAAAAAAGTTTTTCCGCAGGTTAAGTTGTCGAGGCCTGATTTTATTCCCTATGATAAAAACCCCGCTATTTCCACCGCCAAACGTATCAGGGGAGTCTTTGCAACATTTTGGCACCATTCTTGAGTGAATTTGAGAACGTCAGATTTTTGGTGAAATTCTGACCCGCCGGTCAGGGATTTTTTCAAAAAAATGTTTTCCCGCAGGTTAAGTTGTCGAGGCCTGGTTTTATTTCCTTTGATAAAAACCCCTCTCTATGTACCGCCAAACGTATCAGGGGAGTCTTTGCAACATTTTGGCACCATTCTTGAGTGAATTGGAGAACTTCAGATTTTTGGTGAAATTCTGACCCGCCGGTCAGGATTTTTTCAAAAAAATGTTTTCCCGCAGGTTAAGTTGTCGAGGTCTGATTTCATTTCCTATGATAAAAACCCCTCTGTATCGACCGACAAACATATCACGGTAGTCTTTGCAACATTTTGGCACCATTCTTGAGTTAATTGGAGAACGTCAGATTTTTGGTCAGGGATTTTTTCAAAAAAATGTTTTCCCGCAGGTTAAGTTGTCGAGGCCTGATTTTATTCCCTATGATAAAAACCCCTCTGTTTCCACCGCCAAACGTATCAGGGGAGTCTTGGCAACATTTTGGGACCATTCCTGAGTTATTTGGAGAACGTCAGATTTTTGGTGAAATTCTGACCCGCCGGTCAGGGATTTTTTCAAAAAAATGTTTTCCCGCAGGTTAAGTTGTCGAGGCCTGATTTTATTCCCTATGATAAAAACCCCGCTATTTCCACCGCCAAACGTATCAGGGGAGTCTTTGCAACATTTTGGCACCATTCTTGAGTGAATTTGAGAACGTCAGATTTTTGGTGAAATTCTGACCCGCCGGTCAGGGATTTTTTCAAAAAAATGTTTTCCCGCAGGTTAAGTTGTCGAGGCCTGGTTTTATTTCCTTTGATAAAAACCCCTCTCTATGTACCGCCAAACGTATCAGGGGAGTCTTTGCAACATTTTGGCACCATTCTTGAGTGAATTGGAGAACGTCAGATTTTTGGTGAAATTCTGACCCGCCGGTCAGGGATTTTTTCAAAAAAATGTTTTCCCGCAGGTTAAGTTGTCGAGGTCTGATTTCATTTCCTATGATAAAAACCCCTCTGTATCGACCGACAAACATATCACGGTAGTCTTTGCAACATTTTGGCACCATTCTTGAGTTAATTGGAGAACGTCAGATTTTTGGTCAGGGATTTTTTCAAAAAAATGTTTTCCCGCAGGTTAAGTTGTCGAGGCCTGATTTTATTCCCTATGATAAAAACCCCTCTGTATCGACCGCCAAACGTATCAGGGGAGTCTTTGCAACATTTTGGCACCATTCTTGAGTGAATTTGAGAACGTCAGATTTTTGGTGAAATTCTGACCCGCCGGTCAGGGATTTTTTCAAAAAAATGTTTTCCCGCAGGTTAAGTTGTCGAGGCCTGATTTTATTCCCTATGATAAGAATCCCTCTGTTTCCACCGCCAAACGTATCAGGGGAGTCTTTGCAACATTTTGACACCATTCGTGAGTGAATTGGAGAACGTCAGATTTTTTGTGAAATTCTGACCCGCCGGTCAGGGATTTTTTCAAAAAAATGTTTTCCCGCAGGTTAAGTTGTCGAGGTCTGATTTCATTTCCTATGATAAAAACCCCTCTGTATCGACCGCCAAACATATCAGGGGAGTCTTTGCAACATTTTGGCACCATTCTTGAGTAAATTGGAGAACGTCAGATTTTTGGTGAAATTCGGACCCGCCGGTCAGGGATTTTTTCAAAAAAATGTTTTTCCGCAGGTTAAGTTGTCGAGGCCTGATTTTATTTCCTATGATAAAAACCCCTCTGTATGTACCGCCAAACGTATCAGGGGAGTCTTTGCAACATTTTGGCACCATTCTTGAGTGAATTGGAGAACGTCAGATTTTTGGTGAAATTCTGACCCGCCGGTCAGGGATTTTTTCAAAAAAATGTTTTCCCGCAGGTTAAGTTGTCGAGGCCTGATTTTATTCCCTATGATAAAAACCCCTCTGTATCGACCGCCAAACGTATCAGGGGAGTCTTTGCAACATTTTGGCACCATTCTTGAGTGAATTTGAGAACGTCAGATTTTTGGTGAAATTCTGACCCGCCGGTCAGGGATTTTTTCAAAAAAATGTTTTCCCGCAGGTTAAGTTGTCGAGGCCTGATTTTATTCCCTATGATAAGAATCCCTCTGTTTCCACCGCCAAACGTATCAGGGGAGTCTTTGCAACATTTTGACACCATTCGTGAGTGAATTGGAGAACGTCAGATTTTTTGTGAAATTCTGACCCGCCGGTCAGGGATTTTTTCAAAAAAATGTTTTCCCGCAGGTTAAGTTGTCGAGGTCTGATTTCATTTCCTATGATAAAAACCCCTCTGTATCGACCGCCAAACATATCAGGGGAGTCTTTGCAACATTTTGGCACCATTCTTGAGTAAATTGGAGAACGTCAGATTTTTGGTGAAATTCGGACCCGCCGGTCAGGGATTTTTTCAAAAAAATGTTTTTCCGCAGGTTAAGTTGTCGAGGCCTGATTTTATTTCCTATGATAAAAACCCCTCTGTATGTACCGCCAAACGTATCAGGGGAGTCTTTGCAACATTTTGGCACCATTCTTGAGTGAATTGGAGAACGTCAGATTTTTGGTGAAATTCTGACCCGCCGGTCAGGGATTTTTTCAAAAAAATGTTTTCCCGCAGGTTAAGTTGTCGAGGCCTGATTTTATTCCCTATGATAAAAACCCCTCTGTTTCCACCGCCAAACGTATCAGGGGAGTCTTTGCATCATTTTGGCACCATTCTTGAGTGAATTGGAGAACGTCAGATTTTTGGTGAAATTCTGACCCGCTGGTCAGGGTTTTTTTTTTAAAAAAAAATGTTTTTCCTCAGGTTAAGTTGTCGAGGCCTGATTTCATTTCCTATGATAAAAACCCCTCTGTTTCCACCGCCAAACGTATCAGGGGAGTCTTGGCAACATTTTGGCACCATTCTTGAGTAAATTGGAGAACGTCAGATTTTTGGTGAAATTCGGACCCGCCGGTCAGGGATTTTTTCAAAAAAATGTTTTTCCGCAGGTTAAGTTGTCGAGGCCTGATTTTATTTCCTATGATAAAAACCCCTCTCTATGTACCGCCAAACGTATCAGGGGAGTCTTTGCAACATTTTGGCACCATTCTTGAGTGAATTGGAGAACGTCAGATTTTTGGTGAAATTCTGACCCGCCGGTCAGGGATTTTTTCAAAAAAATGTTTTCCCGCAGGTTAAGTTGTCGAGGCCTGATTTTATTCCCTATGATAAAAACCCCTCTGTTTCCACCGCCAAACGTATCAGGGGAGTCTTTGCATCATTTTGGCACCATTCTTGAGTGAATTGGAGAACGTCAGATTTTTGGTGAAATTCTGACCCGCCGGTCAGGGTTTTTTTCAAAAAAAAATGTTTTTCCTCAGGTTAAGTTGTCGAGGCCTGATTTCATTTCCTATGATAAAAACCCCTCTGTTTCCACCGCCAAACGTATCAGGGGAGTCTTGGCAACATTTTGACACCATTCCTGAGTGAATTGGAGAACGTCAGATTTTTGGTGAAATTCTGACCCGCCGGTCAGGGATTTTTTTCAAAAAAATGTTTTCCCGCAGGTTATGTTGTTGAGGCCTGATTTTATTTCCTATGATACAAACCCCTCTCTTTCCACCGCCAAATGTATCAGGGGAGTCTTTGCAACATTTTGGCACCATTCTTGAGTGAATTGGAGAACGTCAAATTTTTGGTGAAATTCTGACCCGCCCGTCAGGGATTTTTTTCAAAAAAATGTTTTCTCGCAGGTTAAGTTGTCGAG
This sequence comes from Zootoca vivipara, assembly GCF_963506605.1. NCBI lineage: Eukaryota > Metazoa > Chordata > Lepidosauria > Squamata > Lacertidae > Zootoca > Zootoca vivipara. Next base: position 13,280,554 of record NC_083285.1, read on the forward strand.
GCCTGATTTTATTCCCTATGATAAAAACCCCTCTGTTTCTACCGCCAAACGTATCAGGGGAGTCTTTGCATCATTTTGACACCATTCGTGAGTGAATTGGAGAACGTCAGATTTTTGGTGAAATTCTGACCCGCCGGTCAGGGATTTTTTCAAAAAAATGTTTTCCCGAAGGTTAAGTTGTCGAGGTCTGATTTCATTTCCTATGATAAAAACCCCTCTGTATCGACCGCCAAACATATCTGGGGAGTCTTTGCAACATTTTGGCACCATTCTTGAGTAAATTGGAGAACGTCAGATTTTTGGTGAAATTCTGACCCGCCAGTCAGGGATTTTTTCAAAAAAATGTTTTCCCGCAGGTTAAGTTGTCGAGGCCTGATTTTATTCCCTATGATAAGAATCCCTCTGTTTCCACCGCCAAACGTATCAGGGGAGTCTTTGCAACATTTTGACAGCATTCCTGAGTGAATTGGAGAACGTCAGATTTTTGGTGAAATTCTGACCCGCCGGTCAGGGATTTTTTCAAAAAAATCTTTTCCCGCAGGTTAAATTGTCGAGGCCTGTTTTTATTTCCTATGATAAAAACCCCTCTCTTTCCACCGCCAAACATATCAGGGGAGTCTTTGCAACATTTTGGCACCATTCTTGAGTAAATTGGAGAACGTCAGATTTTTGGTGAAATTCTGACCCGCCGGTCAGGGATTTTTTCAAAAAAAGTTTTCCCGCAGGTTAAGTTGTCGAGGCCTGATTTTATTTCCTATGATAAAAACCCCTCTGTATGTACCGCCAAACGTATCAGGGGAGTCTTTGCAACATTTTGGCACCATTCTTGAGTGAATTGGAGAACGTCAGATTTTTGGTGAAGTTCTGACCCGCCGGTCAGGGATTTTTTCAAAAAAATGTTTTCCCGCAGGTTAAGTTGTCGAGGCCTGATTTTATTCCCTATGATAAAAACCCCTCTGTATCGACCGCCAAACGTATCAGGGGAGTCTTTGCAACATTTTGGCACCATTCTTGAGTGAATTTGAGAACGTCAGATTTTTGGTGAAATTCTGACCCGCCGGTCAGGGATTTTTTCAAAAAAATGTTTTCCCGCAGGTTAAGTTGTCGAGGCCTGATTTTATTCCCTATGATAAGAATCCCTCTGTTTCCACCGCCAAACGTATCAGGGGAGTCTTTGCAACATTTTGACACCATTCGTGAGTGAATTGGAGAACGTCAGATTTTTTGTGAAATTCTGACCCGCCGGTCAGGGATTTTTTCAAAAAAATGTTTTCCCGCAGGTTAAGTTGTCGAGGTCTGATTTCATTTCCTATGATAAAAACCCCTCTGTATCGACCGCCAAACATATCAGGGGAGTCTTTGCAACATTTTGGCACCATTCTTGAGTAAATTGGAGAACGTCAGATTTTTGGTGAAATTCGGACCCGCCGGTCAGGGATTTTTTCAAAAAAATGTTTTTCCGCAGGTTAAGTTGTCGAGGCCTGATTTTATTTCCTATGATAAAAACCCCTCTGTATGTACCGCCAAACGTATCAGGGGAGTCTTTGCAACATTTTGGCACCATTCTTGAGTGAATTGGAGAACGTCAGATTTTTGGTGAAATTCTGACCCGCCGGTCAGGGATTTTTTCAAAAAAATGTTTTCCCGCAGGTTAAGTTGTCGAGGCCTGATTTTATTCCCTATGATAAAAACCCCTCTGTTTCCACCGCCAAACGTATCAGGGGAGTCTTTGCATCATTTTGGCACCATTCTTGAGTGAATTGGAGAACGTCAGATTTTTGGTGAAATTCTGACCCGCTGGTCAGGGTTTTTTTTTTAAAAAAAAATGTTTTTCCTCAGGTTAAGTTGTCGAGGCCTGATTTCATTTCCTATGATAAAAACCCCTCTGTTTCCACCGCCAAACGTATCAGGGGAGTCTTGGCAACATTTTGGCACCATTCTTGAGTAAATTGGAGAACGTCAGATTTTTGGTGAAATTCGGACCCGCCGGTCAGGGATTTTTTCAAAAAAATGTTTTTCCGCAGGTTAAGTTGTCGAGGCCTGATTTTATTTCCTATGATAAAAACCCCTCTCTATGTACCGCCAAACGTATCAGGGGAGTCTTTGCAACATTTTGGCACCATTCTTGAGTGAATTGGAGAACGTCAGATTTTTGGTGAAATTCTGACCCGCCGGTCAGGGATTTTTTCAAAAAAATGTTTTCCCGCAGGTTAAGTTGTCGAGGCCTGATTTTATTCCCTATGATAAAAACCCCTCTGTTTCCACCGCCAAACGTATCAGGGGAGTCTTTGCATCATTTTGGCACCATTCTTGAGTGAATTGGAGAACGTCAGATTTTTGGTGAAATTCTGACCCGCCGGTCAGGGTTTTTTTCAAAAAAAAATGTTTTTCCTCAGGTTAAGTTGTCGAGGCCTGATTTCATTTCCTATGATAAAAACCCCTCTGTTTCCACCGCCAAACGTATCAGGGGAGTCTTGGCAACATTTTGACACCATTCCTGAGTGAATTGGAGAACGTCAGATTTTTGGTGAAATTCTGACCCGCCGGTCAGGGATTTTTTTCAAAAAAATGTTTTCCCGCAGGTTATGTTGTTGAGGCCTGATTTTATTTCCTATGATACAAACCCCTCTCTTTCCACCGCCAAATGTATCAGGGGAGTCTTTGCAACATTTTGGCACCATTCTTGAGTGAATTGGAGAACGTCAAATTTTTGGTGAAATTCTGACCCGCCCGTCAGGGATTTTTTTCAAAAAAATGTTTTCTCGCAGGTTAAGTTGTCGAGGCCTGATTTTATTCCCTATGATAAAAACCCCTCTGTTTCTACCGCCAAACGTATCAGGGGAGTCTTTGCATCATTTTGACACCATTCGTGAGTGAATTGGAGAACGTCAGATTTTTGGTGAAATTCTGACCCGCCGGTCAGGGATTTTTTCAAAAAAATGTTTTCCCGAAGGTTAAGTTGTCGAGGTCTGATTTCATTTCCTATGATAAAAACCCCTCTGTATCGACCGCCAAACATATCTGGGGAGTCTTTGCAACATTTTGGCACCATTCTTGAGTAAATTGGAGAACGTCAGATTTTTGGTGAAATTCTGACCCGCCAGTCAGGGATTTTTTCAAAAAAATGTTTTCCCGCAGGTTAAGTTGTCGAGGCCTGATTTTATTCCCTATGATAAGAATCCCTCTGTTTCCACCGCCAAACGTATCAGGGGAGTCTTTGCAACATTTTGACAGCATTCCTGAGTGAATTGGAGAACGTCAGATTTTTGGTGAAATTCTGACCCGCCGGTCAGGGATTTTTTCAAAAAAATCTTTTCCCGCAGGTTAAATTGTCGAGGCCTGTTTTTATTTCCTATGATAAAAAACCCTCTCTTTCCACCGCCAAACATATCAGGGGAGTCTTTGCAACATTTTGGCACCATTCTTGAGTAAATTGGAGAACGTCAGATTTTTGGTGAAATTCTGACCCGCCGGTCAGGGATTTTTTCAAAAAAAGTTTTCCCGCAGGTTAAGTTGTCGAGGCCTGATTTTATTTCCTATGATAAAAACCCCTCTGTATGTACCGCCAAACGTATCAGGGGAGTCTTTGCAACATTTTGGCACCATTCTTGAGTGAATTGGAGAACGTCAGATTTTTGGTGAAGTTCTGACCCGCCGGTCAGGGATTTTTTCAAAAAAATGTTTTCCCGCAGGTTAAGTTGTCGAGGCCTGATTTTATTCCCTATGATAAAAACCCCTCTGTTTCCACCGCCAAACGTATCGGGAGTCTTTGCAACATTTTGGCACCATTCTTGAGTGAATTGGAGAACGTCAGATTTTTGGTGAAATTCTGACCCGCCGGTCAGGGTTTTTATATATAAAAAAAGTTTTTCCGCAGGTTAAGTTGTCGAGGCCTGATTTTATTCCCTATGATAAAAACCCCTCTATTTCGACCGCTAAACGTATCAGGGGAGTCTTTGCAACATTTTGGCACCATTCTTGAGTGAATTGGAGAACGTCAGATTTTTGGTGAAATTCTGACCCGCCGGTCAGGGATTTTTTCAAAAAAATGTTTTCCCGCAGGTTAAGTTGTCGAGGTCTGATTTCATTTCCTATGATAAAACCCCCTCTGTATCGACCGCCAAACATATCAGGGGAGTCTTTGCAACATTTTGGCACCATTCTTGAGTAAATTGGAGAACGTCAGATTTTTGGTGAAATTCTGACGGTCAGGGATTTTTTCAAAAAAAGTTTTCCCGCAGGTTAAGTTGTCGAGACCTGATTTTATTTCCTATGATAAAAACCCCTCTGTATGTACCGCCAAACGTATCAGGGGAGTCTTTGCAACATTTTGGCACCATTCTTGAGTGAATTGGAGAACGTCAGATTTTTGGTGAAGTTCTGACCCGCCGGTCAGGGATTTTTTCAAAAAAATGTTTTCCCACAGGTTAAGTTGTCGAGGCCTGATTTTATTCCCTATGATAAAAACCCCTCTGTTTCCACCGCCAAACGTATCAGGGGAGTCTTTGCATCATTTTGGCACCATTCTTGAGTGAATTGGAGAACGTCAGATTTCTGGTGAAATTCTGACCCGCCGGTCAGGGTTTTTTTCAAAAAAAAATGTTTTTCCTCAGGTTAAGTTGTCGAGGCCTGATTTCATTTCCTATGATAAAAACCCCTCTGTTTCCACCGCCAAACGTATCAGGGGAGTCTTGGCAACATTTTGACACCATTCCTGAGTGAATTGGAGAACGTCAGATTTTTGGTGACATTCTGACCCGCCGGTCAGGGATTTTTTCAAAAAAATGTTTTCCCGCAGGTTAAGTTGTCGAGGTCTGATTTCATTTCCTATGATAAAAACCCCTCTGTATCGACCGCCAAACATATCAGGGGAGTCTTTGCAACATTTTGGCATCATTCTTGAGTAAATTGGAGAACGTCAGATTTTTGGTGAAATTCTGACCCGCCAGTCAGGGATTTTTTCAAAAAAATGTTTTCCCGCAGGTTAAATTGTCGAGGCCTGATTTTATTCCCTATGATAAGAATCCCTCTCTTTCCACCGCCAAACATATCAGGGGAGTCTTTGCAACATTTTGGCACCATTCTTGAGTAAATTGGAGAACGTCAGATTTTTGGTGAAATTCTGACCCGCCGGTCAGGGATTTTTTCAAAAAAATGTTTTTCCGCAGGTTAAGTTGTCGAGGCCTGATTTTATTTCCTATGATAAAAACCCCTCTCTATGTACCGCCAAACGTATCAGGGGAGTCTTTGCAACATTTTGGCACCATTCTTGAGTGAATTGGAGAACGTCAGATTTTTGGTGAAATTCTGACCCGCCGGTCAGGGATTTTTTCAAAAAAAGTTTTCCCGCAGGTTAAGTTGTCGAGGCCTGATTTTATTTCCTATGATAAAAACCCCTCTGTATGTACCGCCAAACGTATCAGGGGAGTCTTTGCAACATTTTGGCACCATTCTTGAGTGAATTGGAGAACGTCAGATTTTTGGTGAAGTTCTGACCCGCCGGTCAGGGATTTTTTCAAAAAAATGTTTTCCCACAGGTTAAGTTGTCGAGGCCTGATTTTATTCCCTATGATAAAAACCCCTCTGTTTCCACCGCCAAACGTATCGGGAGTCTTTGCAACATTTTGGCACCATTCGTGAGTGAAATGGAGAACGTCAGATTTTTGATGAAATTCTGACCCGCCGGTCAGGGTTTTTATATATAAAAAAAGTTTTTCCGCAGGTTAAGTTGTCGAGGCCTGATTTTATTCCCTATGATAAAAACCCCTCTATTTCCACCGCTAAACGTATCAGGGGAGTCTTTGCAACATTTTGGCACCATTCTTGAGTGAATTGGAGAACGTCAGATTTTTGGTGAAATTCTGACCCGCAGGTCAGGGATTTTTTCAAAAAAATGTTTTCCTGCAGGTTAAGTTGTCGAGGCCTGATTTTATTCCCTATGATAAAAACCCCTCTGTTTCCACCGCCAAACGTATCAGGGGAGTCTTTGCAACATTCTGACACCATTCGTGAGTGAATTTGAGAACGTCAGATTTTTGGTGAAATTCTGACCCGCCGGTCAGGGATTTTTTCAAAAAAATGTTTTCCCGCAGGTTAAGTTGTCGAGGCCTGATTTTATTCCCTATGATAAAAACCCCTCTGTTTCCACCGCCAAACGTATCAGGGGAGTCTTTGCAACATTTTGACACCATTCGTGAGTGAATTGGAGAACGTCAGATTTTTGGTGAAATTCTGACCCGCCGGTCAGGGTTTTTTTTAATAAAAAGTTTTTCCGCAGGTTAAGTTGTCAAGGTCTGATTTTATTTCCTATGATAAAAACCTCTCTGTTTCCACCGCCAAACGTATCAGGGGAGTCTTTGCAACATTTGGACACCATTCGTGAGTGAATTGGAGAACGTCAGATTTTTGGTGAAATTCTGACCCGCCGGTCAGGGATTTTTTCAAAAAAATGTTTTCCCGCAGGTTAAGTTGTCGAGGCCTGATTTCATTTCCTATGATAAAAACCCCTCTGTTTCCACTGCCAAACGTATCAGGCGAGTCTTGGCAACATTTTGACACCATTCCTGAGTGAATTGGAGAACGTCAGATTTTTGGTGAAATTCTGACCCGCCGGTCAGGGATTTTTTCAAAAAAATGTTTTCCCGCAGGTTAAGTTGTCGAGGTCTGATTTCATTTCCTATGATAAAAACCCCTCTGTATCGACCGCCAAACGTATCAGGGGAGTCTTTGCAACATTTTGGCACCATTCTTGAGTAAATTGGAGAACGTCAGATTTTTGGTGAGATTCTGACCCGCCGGTCAGGGGTTTTTTTCAAAAAAAAAAGTTTTTACGCAGGTTAAGTTGTCGAGGCCTGATTTTATTTCCTATGATAAAAACCCCTCTGTTTCCACCGCCAAACGTATCAGGGGAGTCTTTGCAACATTTTGGCACCATTCTTGAGTGAATTGGAGAACGCCAGATTTTTGGTGAAATTCTGACCCGCCAGTCAGGGATTTTTTCAAAAAAATGTTTCCCCACAGGTTAATTGTTGAGGCCTGATTTTATTTCCTATGAAAAAAACCCCTCTGTTTCCACCGCCAAACGTATCAGGGGAGTCTTTGCAACATTTTGGCACCATTATTGATTGAATTGGAGAACGTCAGATTTTTGGTGAAATTCTGACCCGCCGGTCAGGGATTTTTTTACAAAAAATATTTTTCCGCAGCTTAAGTTGTCGAGGCCTGATTTTATTTCCTATGATAAAAACCCCCTTTGTATTGACCGCCAAACATATCAGGGGAGTCTTTGCAACATTTTGGCACCATTCTTGAGTGAATTGGAGAACGTCAGATTTTTGGTGAAATTCTGACCCGCCGGTCAGGGATTTTTTTCAAAAAAATGTTTTCCCGCAGGTTAAGTTGTCGAGGCCTGATTTTATTCCATATGATAAAAACCCCTCTGTTTCCACCGCCAAACGTATCAGGGGAGTCTTTGCATCATTTTGGCACCATTCTTGAGTGAATTGGAGAACGTCAGATTTTTGGTGAAATTCTGACCCGCCGGTCAGGTTTTTTTTCAAAAAAAAAAGTTTTTCCGCAGGTTAAGTTGTCGAGGCCTGATTTCATTTCCTATGATAAAAACCCCTCTGTTTCCACCGCCAAACGTATCAGGGGAGTCTTGGCAACATTTTGGGACCATTCCTGAGTTATTTGGAGAACGTCAGATTTTTGGTGAAATTCTGACCCGCCGGTCAGGGATTTTTTCAAAAAAATGTTTTCCCGCAGGTTAAGTTGTCGAGGCCTGATTTTATTCCCTATGATAAAAACCCCGCTATTTCCACCGCCAAACGTATCAGGGGAGTCTTTGCAACATTTTGGCACCATTCTTGAGTGAATTTGAGAACGTCAGATTTTTGGTGAAATTCTGACCCGCCGGTCAGGGATTTTTTCAAAAAAATGTTTTCCCGCAGGTTAAGTTGTCGAGGCCTGGTTTTATTTCCTATGATAAAAACCCCTCTGTTTCCACCGCCAAACGTATCAGGGGAGTCTTTGCAACATTTTGACAGCATTCCTGAGTGAATTGGAGAACGTTAGATTTTTGGTGAAATTCTGACCCGCCGGTCAGGGATTTTTTCAAAAAAATGTTTCCCCGCAGGTTAAGTTGTCGAGGCCTGATTTCATTTCCTATGATAAAAACCCCTCTGTTTCCACCGCCAAACGTATCAGGGGAGTCTTTGCAACATTTTGGCACCATTCTTGAGTGAATTGGAGAACGTCAGATTTTTGGTGAAATTCTGACCCGCCGGTCAGGGTTTTTTTAAAAAAAAAAGTTATTCCGCAGGTTAAGTTGTCGAGGCCTGATTTCATTTCCTATGACAAAAACCCCTCTGTTTCCACCGCCAAACGTATAAGGGGAGTCTTTGCAACATTTTGGCACCATTCTTGAGTGAATTGGAGAACGTCAGATTTTTGGTGAAATTCTGACCCGCCGGTCAGGGATTTTTTCAAAAAAATGTTTCCCCGCAGGTTAAGTTGTCGAGGCCTGATTTCATTTCCTATGATAAAAACCCCTCTGTTTCCACCGCCAAACGTATCAGGGGAGTCTTTGCAACATTTTGGCACCATTCTTGAGTGAATTGGAGAACGTCAGATTTTTGGTGAAATTCTGACCCGCCGGTCAGGGATTTTTTCAAAAAAAGGTTTCCCCGCAGGTTAAGTTGTCGAGGCCTGATTTTATTTCCTATGATAAAAACCCGTCTGTTTCCACCGCCAAACGTATCAGGGGAGTCTTTGCAACATTTTGGCACCATTCTTGAGTGAATTGGAGAACGTCAGATTTTTGGTGAAATTCTGACCCGCCGGTCAGGGATTTTTTCAAAAAAAAAAATTTTCCTGCAGGTTCTGTTGTCGAGCTCTGCTTTTATTTCCTATGATAAAAACCCCTCTGTTTCCACCGCCAAACGTATCAGGGGAGTCTTTGCAACATTTTGGCACCAATCTTGAGTGAATTGGAGAACGTTAGATTTTTGGTGAAATTCTGACCCGCCGGTCAGGGATTTTTTCAAAAAAATGTTTCCCCGCAGGTTAAGTTGTCGAGGCCTGATTTCATTTCCTATGATAAAAACCCCTCTGTTTCCACCGCCAAACGTATCAGGGGAGTCTTTACAACATTTTGGCACCATTCTTGAGTGAATTGGAGAACGTCAGATTTTTGGTGAAATTCTGAACCGCCGGTCAGGGCTTTTTTCAAAAAAATATTTCCCCGCATGTTAAGTTGTCGAGGCCTGATTTCATTTCCTATGATAAAAACCCCTTTGTTTCCACCGCCAAACGTATCAGGGGAGTCTTTGCAACATTTTGGCACCATTCTTGAGTGAATTGGAGAACGTCAGATTTTTGGTGAAATTCTGACCCGCCGGTCAGGGCTTTTTTCAAAAAAATGTTTCCCCGCAGGTTAAGTTGTCGAGGCCTGATTTCATTTCCTATGATAAAAACCCCTCTGTTTCCACCGCCAAACGTATCAGGGGAGTCTTTGCAACATTTTGGCATCATTCTTGAGTGAATTGGAGAACGTCAGATTTTCGGTGAAATTCTGACCCGCCTGTCAGGGATTTTTTCAAAAAAAAAAATTCCTGCAGGTTAAGTTGTCGTGGTCTGTTTTTATTTCCTATGATAAAAACCCCTCTGTTTCCACCGCCAAACGTATTAGGGGAGTGTTTGCAACATTTTGGCACCATTCTTGAGTGAATTGGAGAATGTCAGATTTTTGGTGAAATTCTGACCCGCCTGTCAGGGATTTTTTCAAAAAAATGTTTTCCCCGCAGGTTAAGTTGTCTAGGCCTGATTTTATTTCCTATGATAAAAACCCCTCTGTTTCCCCCGCCAAACAGATCAGGGGAGTCTTTGCAACATTTTGGCACCATTCTTGAGTGAATTGGAGAACGTCAGATTTTTGGTGAAATTCTGACCCGCCGGTCAGGGATTTTTTCAAAAAAATGTTTCTCCGCAGGTTAAGTTGTCGAGGCCTGATTTCATTTCCTATGATAAAAACCCCTCTGTTTCCACCGCCAAACGTATCAGGGGAGTCTTTGCAACATTTTGGCACCATTCTTGAGTGAATTGGAGAACGTTAGATTTTTGGTGAAATTCTGACCCGCCGGTCAGGGATTTTTTCAAAAAAATGTTTCCCCGCAGGTTAAGTTGTCGAGGCCTGATTTCATTTCCTATGATAAAAACCCGTCTGTTTCCACCGCCAAACGTATCAGGGGAGTCTTTGCAACATTTTGGCACCATTCTTGAGTGAATTGGAGAACGTCAGATTTTTGGTGAAATTCTGACCCGCCGGTCAGGGATTTTTTCAAAAAAAAAAATTTTTCCTGCAGGTTCTGTTGTCGAGGTCTGCTTTTATTTCCTATGATAAAAACCCCTCTGTTTCCACCGCCAAACGTATCAGGGGAGTCTTTGCAACATTTTGGCACCAATCTTGAGTGAATTGGAGAACGTTAGATTTTTGGTGAAATTCTGACCCGCCGGTCAGGGATTTTTTCAAAAAAATGTTTCCCCGCAGGTTAATTTGTCGAGGCCTTATTTCATTTCCTATGATAAAAACCCCTCTGTTTCCACCGCCAAACGTATCAGGGGAGTCTTTGCAACATTTTGGCACCATTCTTGAGTGAATTGGAGAACGTCAGATTTTTGGTGAAATTCTGACCCGCCGGTCAGGGTTTTTTTTTAAAAAAAAGTTATTCCGCAGGTTAAGTTGTCGAGGCCTGATTTCATTTCCTATGACAAAAACCCCTCTGTTTCCACCGCCAAACGTATCAGGGGAGTCTTTGCAACATTTTGGCACCATTCTTGAGTGAATTGGAGAACGTCAGATTTTTGGTGAAATTCTGACCCGCCGGTCAGGGATTTTTTCAAAAAAATGTTTTTCCGCAGGTTAAGTTGTCGAGGTCTGTTTTTATTTCCTATGATAAAAACCCCTCTGTTTCCACCGCCAAACGTATCAGGGGAGTCTTTGCAACATTTTGGCACCATTCTTGAGTGAATTGGAGAACGTCAGATTTTTGGTGAAATTCTGACCCGCCGGTCAGGGATTTTTTCAAAAAAATGTTTCCCCGCAGGTTAAGTTGTCGAGGTCTGATTTCATTTCCTATGATAAAAACCCCTCTGTTTCCACCGCCAAACGTATCAGGGGAGTCTTTGCAACATTTTGGCACCATTCTTGAGTGAATTGGAGAACGTCAGATTTTTGGTGAAATTCTGACCCGCCGGTCAGGGATTTTTTCAAAAAAAGGTTTCCCCGCAGGTTAAGTTGTCGAGGCCTGATTTTATTTCCTATGATAAAAACCCGTCTGTTTCCACCGCCAAACGTATCAGGGGAGTCTTTGCAACATTTTGGCACCATTCTTGAGTGAATTGGAGAACGTCAGATTTTTGGTGAAATTCTGACCCGCCGGTCAGGGATTTTTTCAAAAAAAAAATTTTTCCTGCAGGTTCTGTTGTCGAGGTCTGCTTTTATTTCCTATGATAAAAACCCCTCTGTTTCCACCGCCAAACGTATCAGGGGAGTCTTTGCAACATTTTGGCACCAATCTTGAGTGAATTGGAGAACGTCAGATTTTTGGTGAAATTCTGACCCGCCGGTCAGGGATTTTTTCAAAAAAATGTTTCCCCGCAGGTTAAGTTGTCGAGGCCTGATTTCATTTCCTATGATAAAAACCCCTCTGTTTCCACCGCCAAACGTATCAGGGGAGTCTTTGCAACATTTTGGCACCATTCTTGAGTGAATTGGAGAACGTCAGATTTTTGGTGAAATTCTGACCCGCCGGTCAGGGATTTTTTCAAAAAAATGTTTTTCCGCAGGTTAAGTTGTCGAGGCCTGATTTTATTTCCTATGATAAAAACCCCTCTGTTTCCACCGCCAAAAGTATCAGGGGAGTCTTTACAACATTTTGGCACCATTCTTGAGTGAATTGGAGAACGTCAGATTTTTGGTGAAATTCTGAACCGCCGGTCAGGGCTTTTTTCAAAAAAATATTTCCCCGCATGTTAAGTTGTCGAGGCCTGATTTCATTTCCTATGATAAAAACCCCTTTGTTTCCACCGCCAAACGTATCAGGGGAGTCTTTGCAACATTTTGGCACCATTCTTGAGTGAATTGGAGAACGTCAGATTTTTGGTGAAATTCTGACCCGCCGGTCAGGGCTTTTTTCAAAAAAATGTTTCCCCGCAGGTTAAGTTGTCGAGGCCTGATTTCATTTCCTATGATAAAAACCCCTCTGTTTCCACCGCCAAACGTATCAGGGGAGTCTTTGCAACATTTTGGCATCATTCTTGAGTGAATTGGAGAACGTCAGATTTTCGGTGAAATTCTGACCCGCCTGTCAGGGATTTTTTCAAAAAAAAAATTTCCTGCAGGTTAAGTTGTCGTGGTCTGTTTTTATTTCCTATGATAAAAACCCCTCTGTTTCCACCGCCAAACGTATTAGGGGAGTGTTTGCAACATTTTGGCACCATTCTTGAGTGAATTGGAGAATGTCAGATTTTTGGTGAAATTCTGACCCGCCTGTCAGGGATTTTTTCAAAAAAATGTTTTCCCCGCAGGTTAAGTTGTCTAGGCCTGATTTTATTTCCTATGATAAAAACCCCTCTGTTTCCCCCGCCAAACAGATCAGGGGAGTCTTTGCAACATTTTGGCACCATTCTTGAGTGAATTGGAGAACGTCAGATTTTTGGTGAAATTCTGACCCGCCGGTCAGGGATTTTTTCAAATAAATGTTTCTCCGCAGGTTAAGTTGTCGAGGCCTGATTTCATTTCCTATGATAAAAACCCCTCTGTTTCCACCGCCAAACGTATCAGGGGAGTCTTTGCAACATTTTGGCACCATTCTTGAGTGAATTGGAGAACGTCAGATTTTTGGTGAAATTCTGACCCGCCGGTCAGGGATTTTTTCAAAAAAATGTTTCCCCGCAGGTTAAGTTGTCGAGGCCTGATTTTATTTCCTATGATAAAAACCCCTCTGTTTCCACCGCCAAACGTATCAGGGGAGTCTTTGCAACATTTTGGCACGATTCTTGAGTGAATTGGAGAACGTCAGATTTTTGGTGAAATTCTGACCCGCCGGTCAGGGTTTTTTTTTTAATAAAAAGTTTTTCCGCAGGTTAAGTTGTCGAGGTCTGATTTTATTTCCTATGATAAAAACCCCTCTGTTTCAACCGCCAAACGTATCAGGGGAGTCTTTGCAACATTTTGGCACCATTCCTGAGTGAATTGGAGAACATCAGATTTTTGGTGAAATTCTGACCCGCCGGTCAGGGATTTTTTCAAAAAAATGTTTCCCCGCAGGTTAAGTTGTCGAGGCCTGATTTCATTTCCTATGATAAAAACCCCTCTGTTTCCACCGCCAAACGTATCAGGGGAGTCTTTGCAACATTTTGGCACCATTCTTGAGTGAATTGGAGAACGTCAGATTTTTGGTGAAATTCTGACCCGCCGGTCAGGGTTTTTTTTTTTAAAAAAAAGTTATTCCGCAGGTTAAGTTGTCGAGGCCTGATTTCATTTCCTATGACAAAAACCCCTCTGTTTCCACCGCCAAACGTATCAGGGGAGTCTTTGCAACATTTTGGCACCATTCTTGAGTGAATTGGAGAACGTCAGATTTTTGGTGAAATTCTGACCCGCCGGTCAGGGATTTTTTCAAAAAAATGTTTTTCCGCAGGTTAAGTTGTCGAGGTCTGTTTTTATTTCCTATGATAAAAACCCCTCTGTTTCCACCGCCAAACGTATCAGGGGAGTCTTTGCAACATTTTGGCACCATTCTTGAGTGAATTGGAGAACGTCAGATTTTTGGTGAAATTCTGACCCGCCGGTCAGGGATTTTTTCAAAAAAATGTTTCCCCGCAGGTTAAGTTGTCGAGGCCTGATTTCATTTCCTATGATAAAAACCCCTCTGTTTCCACCGCCAAACGTATCAGGGGAGTCTTTGCAACATTTTGGCACCATTCTTGAGTGAATTGGAGAACGTCAGATTTTTGGTGAAATTCTGACCCGCCGGTCAGGGATTTTTTCAAAAAAAGGTTTCCCCGCAGGTTAAGTTGTCGAGGCCTGATTTTATTTCCTATGATAAAAACCCGTCTGTTTCCACCGCCAAACGTATCAGGGGAGTCTTTGCAACATTTTGGCACCATTCTTGAGTGAATTGGAGAACGTCAGATTTTTGGTGAAATTCTGACCCGCCGGTCAGGGATTTTTTCAAAAAAAAAAATTTTCCTGCAGGTTCTGTTGTCGAGGTCTGCTTTTATTTCCTATGATAAAAACCCCTCTGTTTCCACCGCCAAACGTATCAGGGGAGTCTTTGCAACATTTTGGCACCATTCTTGAGTGAATTGGAGAACGTCAGATTTTTGGTGAAATTCTGACCCGCCGGTCAGGGTTTTTTTTTTAAAAAAAAGTTATTCCGCAGGTTAAGTTGTCGAGGCCTGATTTCATTTCCTATGACAAAAACCCCTCTGTTTCCACCGCCAAACGTATCAGGGGAGTCTTTGCAACATTTTGGCACCATTCTTGAGTGAATTGGAGAACGTCAGATTTTTGGTGAAATTCTGACCCGCCGGTCAGGGATTTTTTCAAAAAAATGTTTTTCCGCAGGTTAAGTTGTCGAGGTCTGTTTTTATTTCCTATGATAAAAACCCCTCTGTTTCCACCGCCAAACGTATCAGGGGAGTCTTTGCAACATTTTGGCACCATTCTTGAGTGAATTGGAGAACGTCAGATTTTTGGTGAAATTCTGACCCGCCGGTCAGGGATTTTTTCAAAAAAATGTTTCCCCGCAGGTTAAGTTGTCGAGGCCTGATTTCATTTCCTATGATAAAAACCCCTCTGTTTCCACCGCCAAACGTATCAGGGGAGTCTTTGCAACATTTTGGCACCATTCTTGAGTGAATTGGAGAACGTCAGATTTTTGGTGAAATTCTGACCCGCCGGTCAGGGATTTTTTCAAAAAAAGGTTTCCCCGCAGGTTAAGTTGTCGAGGCCTGATTTTATTTCCTATGATAAAAACCCGTCTGTTTCCACCGCCAAACGTATCAGGGGAGTCTTTGCAACATTTTGGCACCATTCTTGAGTGAATTGGAGAACGTCAGATTTTTGGTGAAATTCTGACCCGCCGGTCAGGGATTTTTTCAAAAAAAAAAATTTTCCTGCAGGTTCTGTTGTCGAGGTCTGCTTTTATTTCCTATGATAAAAACCCCTCTGTTTCCACCGCCAAACGTATCAGGGGAGTCTTTGCAACATTTTGGCACCAATCTTGAGTGAATTGGAGAACGTTAGATTTTTGGTGAAATTCTGACCCGCCGGTCAGGGATTTTTTCAAAAAAATGTTTCCCCGCAGGTTAAGTTGTCGAGGCCTGATTTCATTTCCTATGATAAAAACCCCTCTGTTTCCACCGCCAAACGTATCAGGGGAGTCTTTGCAACATTTTGGCACCATTCTTGAGTGAATTGGAGAACGTCAGATTTTTGGTGAAATTCTGACCTGCCGGTCAGGGATTTTTTCAAAAAAATGTTTTCCCCGCAGATTAAGTTGTCGAGGCCTGATTTTATTTCCTATGATAAAAACCCCTCTGTTTCCACCGCCAAACGTATCAGGGGAGTCTTTGCAACATTTTGGCACCATTCTTGAGTGAATTGGAGAACGTCAGATTTTTGGTGAAATTCTGACCTGCCGGTCAGGGATTTTTTCAAAAAAATGTTTTCCCCGCAGATTAAGTTGTCGAGGCCTGATTTTATTTCCTATGATAAAAACCCCTCTGTTTCCACCGCCAAACGTATCAGGGGAGTCTTTGCAACATTTTGGCACCATTCTTGAGTGAATTGGAGAACGTCAGATTTTTGGTGAAATTCTGACCCGCCGGTCAGGGATTTTTTCAAAAAAAATGTTTCCCCGCAGGTTAAGTTGTCGAGGCCTGATTTCATTTCCTATGATAAAAACCCCTCTTTTTGCACCGCCAAACGTATCAGGGGAGTCTTTGCAACATTTTGGCACCATTCTTGAGTGAATTGGAGAACGTCAGATTTTTGGTGAAATTCTGACCCGCCGGTCAGGGATTTTTTCAAAAAAAAATTTCCCCGCAGGTTAAGTTGTCGAGGCCTGATTCCATTTCCTATGATAAAAACCCCTCTGTTTCCACCGCCAAACGTATCAGGGGAGTCTTTGCAACATTTTGGCCCCATTCTTGAGTGAATTGGAGAACGTCAGATTTTTGGTGAAATTCTGACCCGCCGGTCAGGGATTTTTTTAAAAAAATGTGTCCCCGCAGGTTAAGTTGTCGAGGCGTGATTTTATTTCCTATGATAAAAACCCCTCTGTTTCCACCGCCAAACGTATCAGGGGAGTCTTTGCAACATTTTGGCACGATTCCTGAGTGAATTGGAGAACGTCAGATTTTTGGTGAAATTCTGACCCGCCGGTCAGGGTTTTTCTTTTAATAAAAAGTTTTTCCGCAGGTTAAGTTGTCGAGGCCTGATTTTATTTCCTATGATAAAAACCCCTCTGTTTCCACCGCCAAACGTATCAGGGGAGTCTTTGCAACATTTTGGCACCATTCTTGAGTGAATTGGAGAACGTCAGATTTTTGGTGAAATTCTGACCCGCCGGTCAGGGTTTTTTTTTTAAAAAAATGTTTTTCCGCAGGTTAAGTTGTCGAGGCCTGATTTTATTTCCTATGATAAAAACCCGTCTGTTTCCACCGCCAAACGTATCAGGGGAGTCTTTGCAACATTTTGGCACCATTCTTGAGTGAATTGGAGAACGTCAGATTTTTGGTGAAATTCTGACCTGCCGGTCAGGGATTTTTTCAAAAAAATGTTTTCCCCGCAGGTTAAGTTGTCGAGGCCTGATTCCATTTCCTATGATAAAAACCCCTCTGTTTCCACCGCCAAATGTATCAGGGGAGTCTTTGCAACATTTTGGCCCCATTCTTGAGTGAATTGGAGAACGTCAGATTTTTGGTGAAATTCTGACCCGCCGGTCAGGGATTTTTTTAAAAAAATGTGTCCCCGCAGGTTAAGTTGTCGAGGCGTGATTTTATTTCCTATGATAAAAACCCCTCTGTTTCCACCGCCAAACGTATCAGGGGAGTCTTTGCAACATTTTGGCATGATTCCTGAGTGAATTGGAGAACGTCAGATTTTTGGTGAAATTCTGACCCGCCGGTCAGGGTTTTTCTTTTAATAAAAAGTTTTTCCGCAGGTTAAGTTGTCGAGGCCTGATTTTATTTCCTATGATAAAAACCCCTCTGTTTCCACCGCCAAACGTATCAGGGGAGTCTTTGCAACATTTTGGCACCATTCTTGAGTGAATTGGAGAACGTCAGATTTTTGGTGAAATTCTGACCCGCCGGTCAGGGTTTTTTTTTTAAAAAAAATGTTTTTCCGCAGGTTAAGTTGTTGAGGTCTGTTTTTATTTCCTATGATAAAAACCCCTCTGTTTCCACCGCCAAACGTATTAGGGGAGTCTTTGCAACATTTTGGCACCATTCTTGAGTGAATTGGAGAACGTCAGATTTTTGGTGAAATTCTGACCTGCCGGTCAGGGATTTTTCAAAAAAATGTTTTCCCCGCAGGTTAATTTGTCGAGGCCTCATTTTATTTCCTATGATAAAAACCCCTCTGTTTCCACCGCCAAACGTATCAGGGGAGTCTTTGCAACATTTTGGCACCATTCTTGAGTGAATTGGAGAACGTCAGATTTTTGGTGAGATTCTGACCCGCCGGTCAGGTTTTTTTTTCAAAAAAAAAGTTATTCCGCAGGTTAAATTGTCAAGGCCTGATTTCATTTCCTATGATAAAAACCCCTCTGTTTCCACCGCCAAACGTATCAGGGGAGTCTTTGCAACATTTTGGCACCATTCCTGAGTGAATTGGAGAACGTCAGATTTTTGGTGAAATTCTGACCCGCCGGTCAGGGATTTTTTTTAAAAAAAAAATTCCTGCAGGTTAAGTTGTCGTGGTCTGTTTTTATTTCCTATGATAACAACCCCTCTGTTTCCACCGCCAAACGTATTAGGGGAGTGTTTGCAACATTTTGGCACCATTCTTCAGTGAATTGGAGAATGTCAGATTTTTGGTGAAATTCTGACCCGCCGGTCAGGGATTTTTTCAAAAAAATGTTTCCCCGCAGGCTAAGTTGTCGAGGCCTGATTTTATGTCCTATGATAAAAACCCCTCTGTTTCCACCGCCAAACGTATCAGGGGAGTCTTTGCAACATTTTGGCACCATTCTTGAGTGAATTGGAGAACGTCAGATTTTTGGTGAAATTCTGACCCGCCGGTCAGGGCTTTTTTCAAAAAAATGTTTCCCCGCAGGTTAAGTTGTCGAGGCCTGATTTCATTTCCTATGATAAAAACCCCTCTGTTTCCACCGCCAAACGTATCAGGGGAGTCTATGCAACATTTTGGCACCATTCTTGAGTGAATTGGAGAACGTCAGATTTTTGGTGAAATTCTGACCCGCCGGTCAGGGATTTTTTCAAAAAAAATTTTTCCTGCAGGTTCAGTTGTCGAGGTCTGTTTTTATTTCCTATGATAAAAACCCCTCTGTTTCCACCGCCAAACGTATCAGGGGAGTCTTTGCAACATTTTGGCACCATTCTTGAGTGAATTGGAGAACGTCAGATTTTTGGTGAAATTCTGACCCGCCGGTCAGGGATTTTTTCAAAAAAATGTTTCCCCGCAGGTTAAGTTGTCGAGGCCTGATTTTATTTCCTATTATAAAAACCCCTCTGTTTCCACCGCCAAACCTATCAGGGGAGTCTTTGCAACATTTTGGCACCATTCTTGAGTGAATTGGAGAACGTCAGATTTTTGGTGAAATTCTGACCCGCCGGTCAGGGATTTTTTCAAAAAAAATTTTTTTTCCGCAGGCTAAGTTGTCGAGGCCTGATTTTATTTGCTATGATAAAACCCCTCTGTTTCCACGGCCAAACGTATCAGGGGAGTCTTTGCAACATTTTGGCACCATTCTTGAGTGAATTGGAGAACGTCAGATTTTTGGTGAAATTCTGACCCGCCGGTCAGGGATTTTTTCAAAAAAATGTTTTCCCGCAGGTTAAGTTATCGAGGCCTGATTTTATTTCCTATGATAAAAACCCCTCTGTTTCCACCGCCAAACGTATCAGGGGAGTCTTTGCATCATTTTGGCACCATTCTTGAGGGAATTGGAGAACGTCAGATTTTTGGTGAAATTCTGACCCGCCGGTAAGGGTTTTTTTTTAATAAAAAGTTTTTCCGCAGGTTAAGTTGTCGAGGTCTGATTTTATTTCCTATGATAAAAACCCCTCTGTTTCCACCGCCAAACGTATCAGGGGAGTCTTTGCAACATTTTGGCACCATTCTTGAGTGAATTGGAGAATGTCAGATTTTTGGTGAAATTCTGACCCGCCGGTTAGGGCTTTTTTCAAAAAAATGTTTCCCCGCAGGTTAAGTTGTCGAGGCCTGATTTCATTTCCTATGATAAAAACCCCTCTGTTTCCACCGCCAAACGTATCAGGGGAGTCTTTGCAACATTTTGGCACCATTCTTGAGTGAATTGGAGAACGTCAGATTTTTGGTGAAATTCTGACCCGCCGGTCAGGGATTTTTTTCAAAAAAATGTTTTCCCGCAGGTTAAGTTGTCGAGGCCTGATTTTATTTCCTATGATAAAAACCCCTCTGTTTCCACCGCCAAACGTATCAGGGGAGTCTTTGCAACATTTTGGCACCATTCTTGAGTGAATTGGAGAACGTCAGATTTTTGGTGAAATTCTGACCCGCCGGTCAGGGATTTTTTCAAAAAAATGTTTCCCCACAGGTTAAGTTGTCGAGGCCTGATTTTATTTCCTATGATAAAAACCCCTCTGTTTCCACCGGCAAACGTATCAGGGGAGTCTTTGCAACATTTTGGCACCATTCTTGAGTGAATTGGAGAACGTCAGATTTTTGGTGAAATTCTGACCTGCCGGTCAGGGATTTTTTCAAAAAAATGTTTTCCCGCAGGCTAAGTTTTCGAGGCCTGATTTTATTTCCTATGATAAAAACCCCTCTGTTTCCACCGCCAAACGTATCAGGGGAGTCTTTGCAACATTTTGGCACCATTCTTGAGTGAATTGGAGAACGTCAGATTTTTGGTGAAATTATGACCCGCCGGTCAGGGCTTTTTTCAAAAAAATGTTTCCCCGCAGGTTAAGTTGTCGAGGCCTGATTTCATTTCCTATGATAAAAACCCCTCTGTTTCCACCGCCAAACGTATCAGGGGAGTCTATGCAACATTTTGGCACCATTCTTGAGTGAATTGGAGAACGTCAGATTTTTGGTGAAATTCTGACCCGCCGGTCAGGGATTTTTTTTAAAAAAAAATTTCCTGCAGGTTCAGTTGTCGAGGTCTGTTTTTATTTCCTATGATAAAAACCCCTCTGTTTCCACCGCCAAACGTATCAGGGGAGTCTTTGCAACATTTTGGCACCATTCTTGAGTGAATTGGAGAACGTCAGATTTTCGGTGAAATTCTGACCCGCCTGTCAGGGATTTTTTCAAAAAAAAAATTTCCTGCAGGTTAAGTTGTCGAGGCCTGATTTTATTTCCTATGATAAAAACCCCTCTGTTTCCACCGCCAAACGTATCAGGGGAGTCTTTGCAACATTTTGGCACCATTCCTGAATGAATTGGAGAACGTCAGATTTTTGGTGAAATTCTGACCCGCCGGTCAGGGTTTTTTTTTTAATAAAAAGTTTTTCCGCAGGTTAAGTTGTCGAGGCCTGATTTTATTTCCTATGATAAAAACCCCTCTGTTTCCACCGCCAAACGTATCAGGGGAGTCTTTGCAACATTTTGGCACGATTCTTAGTGAATTGGAGAACGTCAGATTTTTGGTGAAATTCTGACCCGCCGGTCAGGGATTTTTTCAAAAAAATGTTTCCCCGCAGGTTAAGTTGTCGAGGCCTGATTTCATTTCCTATGATAAAAACCCCTCTGTTTCCACCGCCAAACGTATCAGGGGAGTCTTTGCAACATTTTGGCACCATTCTTGAGTAAATTGGAGAACGTCAGATTTTTGGTGAAATTCTGACCCGCCGGTCAGGGTTTTTTTTTAAAAAAAAGTTATTCCGCAGGTTAAGTTGTCGAGGCCTGATTTCATTTCCTATGACAAAAACCCCTCTGTTTCCACCGCCAAACGTATCAGGGGAGTCTTTGCAACATTTTGGCACCATTCTTGAGTGAATTGGAGAACGTCAGATTTTTGGTGAAATTCTGACCCGCCGGTCAGGGATTTTTTCAAAAAAATGTTTTTCCGCAGGTTAAGTTGTCGAGGTCTGTTTTTATTTCCTATGATAAAAACCCCTCTGTTTCCACCACCAAACGTATCAGGGGAGTCTTTGCAACATTTTGGCACCATTCTTGAGTGAATTGGAGAACGTCAGATTTTTGGTGAAATTCTGACCCGCCGGTCAGGTTTTTTTTCAAAAAAAAATGTTTCCCCGCAGGTTAAGTTGTCGAGGCCTGATTTCATTTCCTATGATAAAAACCCCTCTGTTTCCACCGCCAAACGTATCAGGGGAGTCTTGGCAACATTTTGGCACCATTCTTGAGTGAATTGGAGAACGTCAGATTTTTGGTGAAATTCTGACCCGCCGGTCAGGGATTTTTTCAAAAAAATGTTTTCCCGCAGGTTAAGTTATCGAGGCCTGATTTTATTTCCTATGATAAAAACCCCTCTGTTTCCACCGCCAAACGTATCAGGGGAGTCTTTGCATCATTTTGGCACCATTCTTGAGGGAATTGGAGAACGTCAGATTTTTGGTGAAATTCTGACCCGCCGGTAAGGGTTTTTTTTTAATAAAAAGTTTTTCCGCAGGTTAAGTTGTCGAGGTCTGATTTTATTTCCTATGATAAAAACCCCTCTGTTTCCACCGCCAAACGTATCAGGGGAGTCTTTGCAACATTTTGGCACCATTCTTGAGTGAATTGGAGAATGTCAGATTTTTGGTGAAATTCTGACCCGCCGGTTAGGGCTTTTTTCAAAAAAATGTTTCCCCGCAGGTTAAGTTGTCGAGGCCTGATTTCATTTCCTATGATAAAAACCCCTCTGTTTCCACCGCCAAACGTATCAGGGGAGTCTTTGCAACATTTTGGCACCATTCTTGAGTGAATTGGAGAACGTCAGATTTTTGGTGAAATTCTGACCCGCCGGTCAGGGATTTTTTTCAAAAAAATGTTTTCCCGCAGGTTAAGTTGTCGAGGCCTGATTTTATTTCCTATGATAAAAACCCCTCTGTTTCCACCGCCAAACGTATCAGGGGAGTCTTTGCAACATTTTGGCACCATTCTTGAGTGAATTGGAGAACGTCAGATTTTTGGTGAAATTCTGACCCGCCGGTCAGGGATTTTTTCAAAAAAATGTTTCCCCACAGGTTAAGTTGTCGAGGCCTGATTTTATTTCCTATGATAAAAACCCCTCTGTTTCCACCGGCAAACGTATCAGGGGAGTCTTTGCAACATTTTGGCACCATTCTTGAGTGAATTGGAGAACGTCAGATTTTTGGTGAAATTCTGACCTGCCGGTCAGGGATTTTTTCAAAAAAATGTTTTCCCGCAGGCTAAGTTTTCGAGGCCTGATTTTATTTCCTATGATAAAAACCCCTCTGTTTCCACCGCCAAACGTATCAGGGGAGTCTTTGCAACATTTTGGCACCATTCTTGAGTGAATTGGAGAACGTCAGATTTTTGGTGAAATTATGACCCGCCGGTCAGGGCTTTTTTCAAAAAAATGTTTCCCCGCAGGTTAAGTTGTCGAGGCCTGATTTCATTTCCTATGATAAAAACCCCTCTGTTTCCACCGCCAAACGTATCAGGGGAGTCTATGCAACATTTTGGCACCATTCTTGAGTGAATTGGAGAACGTCAGATTTTTGGTGAAATTCTGACCCGCCGGTCAGGGATTTTTTTTAAAAAAAAATTTCCTGCAGGTTCAGTTGTCGAGGTCTGTTTTTATTTCCTATGATAAAAACCCCTCTGTTTCCACCGCCAAACGTATCAGGGGAGACTTTGCAACATTTTGGCACCATTCTTGAGTGAATTGGAGAACGTCAGATTTTTGGTGAAATTCTGACCCGCCGGTCAGGGCTTTTTTCAAAAAAGTGTTTCCCCGCAGGTTAAGTTGTCGAGGCCTGATTTCATTTCCTATGATAAAAACCCCTCTGTTTCCACCGCCAAACGTATCAGGGGAGTCTTTGCAACATTTTGGCACCATTCTTGAGTGAATTGGAGAACGTCAGATTTTCGGTGAAATTCTGACCCGCCTGTCAGGGATTTTTTCAAAAAAAAAATTTCCTGCAGGTTAAGTTGTCGAGGCCTGATTTTATTTCCTATGATAAAAACCCCTCTGTTTCCACCGCCAAACGTATCAGGGGAGTCTTTGCAACATTTTGGCACGATTCTTAGTGAATTGGAGAACGTCAGATTTTTGGTGAAATTCTGACCCGCCGGTCAGGGATTTTTTCAAAAAAAAAGTTATTCCGCAGGTTAAGTTGTCGAGGCCTGATTTCATTTCCTATGACAAAAACCCCTCTGTTTCCACCGCCAAACGTATCAGGGGAGTCTTTGCAACATTTTGGCACCATTCCTGAATGAATTGGAGAACGTCAGATTTTTGGTGAAATTCTGACCCGCCGGTCAGGGTTTTTTTTTTAATAAAAAGTTTTTCCGCAGGTTAAGTTGTCGAGGCCTGATTTTATTTCCTATGATAAAAACCCCTCTGTTTCCACCGCCAAACGTATCAGGGGAGTCTTTGCAACATTTTGGCACGATTCTTAGTGAATTGGAGAACGTCAGATTTTTGGTGAAATTCTGACCCGCCGGTCAGGGATTTTTTCAAAAAAATGTTTCCCCGCAGGTTAAGTTGTCGAGGCCTGATTTCATTTCCTATGATAAAAACCCCTCTGTTTCCACCGCCAAACGTATCAGGGGAGTCTTTGCAACATTTTGGCACCATTCTTGAGTAAATTGGAGAACGTCAGATTTTTGGTGAAATTCTGACCCGCCGGTCAGGGTTTTTTTTTAAAAAAAAGTTATTCCGCAGGTTAAGTTGTCGAGGCCTGATTTCATTTCCTATGACAAAAACCCCTCTGTTTCCACCGCCAAACGTATCAGGGGAGTCTTTGCAACATTTTGGCACCATTCTTGAGTGAATTGGAGAACGTCAGATTTTTGGTGAAATTCTGACCCGCCGGTCAGGGATTTTTTCAAAAAAATGTTTTTCCGCAGGTTAAGTTGTCGAGGTCTGTTTTTATTTCCTATGATAAAAACCCCTCTGTTTCCACCACCAAACGTATCAGGGGAGTCTTTGCAACATTTTGGCACCATTCTTGAGTGAATTGGAGAACGTCAGATTTTTGGTGAAATTCTGACCCGCCGGTCAGGTTTTTTTTCAAAAAAAAATGTTTCCCCGCAGGTTAAGTTGTCGAGGCCTGATTTCATTTCCTATGATAAAAACCCCTCTGTTTCCACCGCCAAACGTATCAGGGGAGTCTTGGCAACATTTTGGCACCATTCTTGAGTGAATTGGAGAACGTCAGATTTTTGGTGAAATTCTGACCCGCCGGTCAGGGATTTTTTCAAAAAAATGTTTTCCCGCAGGTTAAGTTATCGAGGCCTGATTTTATTTCCTATGATAAAAACCCCTCTGTTTCCACCGCCAAACGTATCAGGGGAGTCTTTGCATCATTTTGGCACCATTCTTGAGGGAATTGGAGAACGTCAGATTTTTGGTGAAATTCTGACCCGCCGGTAAGGGTTTTTTTTTAATAAAAAGTTTTTCCGCAGGTTAAGTTGTCGAGGTCTGATTTTATTTCCTATGATAAAAACCCCTCTGTTTCCACCGCCAAACGTATCAGGGGAGTCTTTGCAACATTTTGGCACCATTCTTGAGTGAATTGGAGAATGTCAGATTTTTGGTGAAATTCTGACCCGCCGGTTAGGGCTTTTTTCAAAAAAATGTTTCCCCGCAGGTTAAGTTGTCGAGGCCTGATTTCATTTCCTATGATAAAAACCCCTCTGTTTCCACCGCCAAACGTATCAGGGGAGTCTTTGCAACATTTTGGCACCATTCTTGAGTGAATTGGAGAACGTCAGATTTTTGGTGAAATTCTGACCCGCCGGTCAGGGATTTTTTTCAAAAAAATGTTTTCCCGCAGGTTAAGTTGTCGAGGCCTGATTTTATTTCCTATGATAAAAACCCCTCTGTTTCCACCGCCAAACGTATCAGGGGAGTCTTTGCAACATTTTGGCACCATTCTTGAGTGAATTGGAGAACGTCAGATTTTTGGTGAAATTCTGACCCGCCGGTCAGGGATTTTTTCAAAAAAATGTTTCCCCACAGGTTAAGTTGTCGAGGCCTGATTTTATTTCCTATGATAAAAACCCCTCTGTTTCCACCGGCAAACGTATCAGGGGAGTCTTTGCAACATTTTGGCACCATTCTTGAGTGAATTGGAGAACGTCAGATTTTTGGTGAAATTCTGACCTGCCGGTCAGGGATTTTTTCAAAAAAATGTTTTCCCGCAGGCTAAGTTTTCGAGGCCTGATTTTATTTCCTATGATAAAAACCCCTCTGTTTCCACCGCCAAACGTATCAGGGGAGTCTTTGCAACATTTTGGCACCATTCTTGAGTGAATTGGAGAACGTCAGATTTTTGGTGAAATTATGACCCGCCGGTCAGGGCTTTTTTCAAAAAAATGTTTCCCCGCAGGTTAAGTTGTCGAGGCCTGATTTCATTTCCTATGATAAAAACCCCTCTGTTTCCACCGCCAAACGTATCAGGGGAGTCTATGCAACATTTTGGCACCATTCTTGAGTGAATTGGAGAACGTCAGATTTTTGGTGAAATTCTGACCCGCCGGTCAGGGATTTTTTTTAAAAAAAAATTTCCTGCAGGTTCAGTTGTCGAGGTCTGTTTTTATTTCCTATGATAAAAACCCCTCTGTTTCCACCGCCAAACGTATCAGGGGAGACTTTGCAACATTTTGGCACCATTCTTGAGTGAATTGGAGAACGTCAGATTTTTGGTGAAATTCTGACCCGCCGGTCAGGGCTTTTTTCAAAAAAGTGTTTCCCCGCAGGTTAAGTTGTCGAGGCCTGATTTCATTTCCTATGATAAAAACCCCTCTGTTTCCACCGCCAAACGTATCAGGGGAGTCTTTGCAACATTTTGGCACCATTCTTGAGTGAATTGGAGAACGTCAGATTTTCGGTGAAATTCTGACCCGCCTGTCAGGGATTTTTTCAAAAAAAAAATTTCCTGCAGGTTAAGTTGTCGAGGCCTGATTTTATTTCCTATGATAAAAACCCCTCTGTTTCCACCGCCAAACGTATCAGGGGAGTCTTTGCAACATTTTGGCACGATTCTTAGTGAATTGGAGAACGTCAGATTTTTGGTGAAATTCTGACCCGCCGGTCAGGGATTTTTTCAAAAAAAAAGTTATTCCGCAGGTTAAGTTGTCGAGGCCTGATTTCATTTCCTATGACAAAAACCCCTCTGTTTCCACCGCCAAACGTATCAGGGGAGTCTTTGCAACATTTTGGCACCATTCCTGAATGAATTGGAGAACGTCAGATTTTTGGTGAAATTCTGACCCGCCGGTCAGGGTTTTTTTTTTAATAAAAAGTTTTTCCGCAGGTTAAGTTGTCGAGGCCTGATTTTATTTCCTATGATAAAAACCCCTCTGTTTCCACCGCCAAACGTATCAGGGGAGTCTTTGCAACATTTTGGCACGATTCTTAGTGAATTGGAGAACGTCAGATTTTTGGTGAAATTCTGACCCGCCGGTCAGGGATTTTTTCAAAAAAATGTTTCCCCGCAGGTTAAGTTGTCGAGGCCTGATTTCATTTCCTATGATAAAAACCCCTCTGTTTCCACCGCCAAACGTATCAGGGGAGTCTTTGCAACATTTTGGCACCATTCTTGAGTAAATTGGAGAACGTCAGATTTTTGGTGAAATTCTGACCCGCCGGTCAGGGTTTTTTTTTAAAAAAAAGTTATTCCGCAGGTTAAGTTGTCGAGGCCTGATTTCATTTCCTATGACAAAAACCCCTCTGTTTCCACCGCCAAACGTATCAGGGGAGTCTTTGCAACATTTTGGCACCATTCTTGAGTGAATTGGAGAACGTCAGATTTTTGGTGAAATTCTGACCCGCCGGTCAGGGATTTTTTCAAAAAAATGTTTTTCCGCAGGTTAAGTTGTCGAGGTCTGTTTTTATTTCCTATGATAAAAACCCCTCTGTTTCCACCACCAAACGTATCAGGGGAGTCTTTGCAACATTTTGGCACCATTCTTGAGTGAATTGGAGAACGTCAGATTTTTGGTGAAATTCTGACCCGCCGGTCAGGTTTTTTTTCAAAAAAAAATGTTTCCCCGCAGGTTAAGTTGTCGAGGCCTGATTTCATTTCCTATGATAAAAACCCCTCTGTTTCCACCGCCAAACGTATCAGGGGAGTCTTGGCAACATTTTGGGACCATTCCTGAGTTATTTGGAGAACGTCAGATTTTTGGTGAAATTCTGACCCGCCGGTCAGGGATTTTTTCAAAAAAAGGTTTCCCCGCAGGTTAAGTTGTCAAGGTCTGATTTTATTTCCTATGATAAAAACCCCGCTATTTCCACCGCCAAACGTATCAGGGGAGTCTTTGCAACATTTTGGCACCATTCTTGAGTGAATTTGAGAACGTCAGATTTTTGGTGAAATTCTGACCCGCCGGTCAGGGATTTTTTCAAAAAAATGTTTTCCCGCAGGTTAAGTTGTCGAGGCCTGGTTTTATTTCCTTTGATAAAAACCCCTCTCTATGTACCGCCAAACGTATCAGGGGAGTCTTTGCAACATTTTGGCACCATTCTTGAGTGAATTGGAGAACTTCAGATTTTTGGTGAAATTCTGACCCGCCGGTCAGGATTTTTTCAAAAAAATGTTTTCCCGCAGGTTAAGTTGTCGAGGTCTGATTTCATTTCCTATGATAAAAACCCCTCTGTATCGACCGACAAACATATCACGGTAGTCTTTGCAACATTTTGGCACCATTCTTGAGTTAATTGGAGAACGTCAGATTTTTGGTCAGGGATTTTTTCAAAAAAATGTTTTCCCGCAGGTTAAGTTGTCGAGGCCTGATTTTATTTCCTTTGATAAAAACCCCTCTCTATGTACCGCCAAACGTATCAGGGGAGTCTTTGCAACATTTTGGCACCATTCTTGATTGAATTGGAGAACGTCAGATTTTTGGTGAAATTCTGACCCGCCGGTCAGGGATTTTTTCAAAAAAATGTTTTCCCGCAGGTTAAGTTGTCGAGGTCTGATTTCATTTCCTATGAAAGAAACCCCTCTGTATCGACCGACAAACATATCACGGGAGTCTTTGCAACATTTTGGCATCATTCTTGAGTTAATTGGAGAACGTCAGATTTTTGGTGAAATTCTGACCCGCCGGTCAGGATTTTTTCAAAAAAATGTTTTCCCGCAGGTTAAGTTGTCAAGGCCTGATTTTATTCCCTATGATAAAAACCCCTCTATTTCCACCGCTAAACGTATCAGGGGAGTCTTTGCAACATTTTGGCACCATTCTTGAGTGAATTTGAGAACGTCAGATTTTTGGTGAAATTCTGACCCGCCGGTCAGGGATTTTTTCAAAAAAATGTTTTCCCGCAGGTTAAGTTGTCGAGGCCTGATTTTATTCCCTATGATAAGAATCCCTCTGTTTCCACCGCCAAACGTATCAGGGGAGTCTTTGCAACATTTTGACACCATTCGTGAGTGAATTGGAGAACGTCAGATTTTTTGTGAAATTCTGACCCGCCGGTCAGGGATTTTTTCAAAAAAATGTTTTCCCGCAGGTTAAGTTGTCGAGGTCTGATTTCATTTCCTATGATAAAAACCCCTCTGTATCGACCGCCAAACATATCAGGGGAGTCTTTGCAACATTTTGGCACCATTCTTGAGTAAATTGGAGAACGTCAGATTTTTGGTGAAATTCGGACCCGCCGGTCAGGGATTTTTTCAAAAAAATGTTTTTCCGCAGGTTAAGTTGTCGAGGCCTGATTTTATTTCCTATGATAAAAACCCCTCTGTATGTACCGCCAAACGTATCAGGGGAGTCTTTGCAACATTTTGGCACCATTCTTGAGTGAATTGGAGAACGTCAGATTTTTGGTGAAATTCTGACCCGCCGGTCAGGGATTTTTTCAAAAAAAGTTTTCCCGCAGGTTAAGTTGTCGAGGCCTGGTTTTATTTCCTATGATAAAAACCCCTCTGTATGTACCGCCAAACGTATCAGGGGAGTCTTTGCAACATTTTGGCAACATTCTTGAGTAAATTGGAGAACGTCAGATTTTTGGTGAAATTCTGACCCGCCGGTCAGGGTTTTTTTTTTAAAAAAAGTTATTCCGCAGGTTAAGTTGTCGAGGCCTGATTTCATTTCCTATGACAAAAACCCCTCTGTTTCCACCGCCAAACGTATCAGGGGAGTCTTTGCAACATTTTGGCACCATTCTTGAGTGAATTGGAGAACGTCAGATTTTTGGTGAAATTCTGACCCGCCGGTCAGGGATTTTTTCAAAAAAATGTTTTTCCGCAGGTTAAGTTGTCGAGGTCTGTTTTTATTTCCTATGATAAAAACCCCTCTGTTTCCACCACCAAAAGTATCAGGGGAGTCTTTGCAACATTTTGGCACCATTCTTGAGTGAATTGGAGAACGTCAGATTTTTGGTGAAATTCTGACCCGCCGGTCAGGTTTTTTTTCAAAAAAAAATGTTTCCCCGCAGGTTAAGTTGTCGAGGCCTGATTTCATTTCCTATGATAAAAACCCCTCTGTTTCCACCGCCAAACGTATCAGGGGAGTCTTGGCAACATTTTGGGACCATTCCTGAGTTATTTGGAGAACGTCAGATTTTTGGTGAAATTCTGACCCGCCGGTCAGGGATTTTTTCAAAAAAAAGGTTTCCCCGCAGGTTAAGTTGTCAAGGTCTGATTTTATTTCCTATGATAAAAACCCCGCTATTTCCACCGCCAAACGTATCAGGGGAGTCTTTGCAACATTTTGGCACCATTCTTGAGTGAATTTGAGAACGTCAGATTTTTGGTGAAATTCTGACCCGCCGGTCAGGGATTTTTTCAAAAAAATGTTTTCCCGCAGGTTAAGTTGTCGAGGCCTGGTTTTATTTCCTTTGATAAAAACCCCTCTCTATGTACCGCCAAACGTATCAGGGGAGTCTTTGCAACATTTTGGCACCATTCTTGAGTGAATTGGAGAACTTCAGATTTTTGGTGAAATTCTGACCCGCCGGTCAGGATTTTTTCAAAAAAATGTTTTCCCGCAGGTTAAGTTGTCGAGGTCTGATTTCATTTCCTATGATAAAAACCCCTCTGTATCGACCGACAAACATATCACGGTAGTCTTTGCAACATTTTGGCACCATTCTTGAGTTAATTGGAGAACGTCAGATTTTTGGTCAGGGATTTTTTCAAAAAAATGTTTTCCCGCAGGTTAAGTTGTCGAGGCCTGATTTTATTTCCTTTGATAAAAACCCCTCTCTATGTACCGCCAAACGTATCAGGGGAGTCTTTGCAACATTTTGGCACCATTCTTGATTGAATTGGAGAACGTCAGATTTTTGGTGAAATTCTGACCCGCCGGTCAGGGATTTTTTCAAAAAAATGTTTTCCCGCAGGTTAAGTTGTCGAGGTCTGATTTCATTTCCTATGATAAAAACCCCTCTGTATCGACCGACAAACATATCACGGGAGTCTTTGCAACATTTTGGCATCATTCTTGAGTTAATTGGAGAACGTCAGATTTTTGGTGAAATTCTGACCCGCCGGTCAGGATTTTTTCAAAAAAATGTTTTCCCGCAGGTTAAGTTGTCAAGGCCTGATTTTATTCCCTATGATAAAAACCCCTCTATTTCCACCGCTAAACGTATCAGGGGAGTCTTTGCAACATTTTGGCACCATTCTTGAGTGAATTTGAGAACGTCAGATTTTTGGTGAAATTCTGACCCGCCGGTCAGGGATTTTTTCAAAAAAATGTTTTCCCGCAGGTTAAGTTGTCGAGGCCTGATTTTATTCCCTATGATAAGAATCCCTCTGTTTCCACCGCCAAACGTATCAGGGGAGTCTTTGCAACATTTTGACACCATTCGTGAGTGAATTGGAGAACGTCAGATTTTTTGTGAAATTCTGACCCGCCGGTCAGGGATTTTTTCAAAAAAATGTTTTCCCGCAGGTTAAGTTGTCGAGGTCTGATTTCATTTCCTATGATAAAAACCCCTCTGTATCGACCGCCAAACATATCAGGGGAGTCTTTGCAACATTTTGGCACCATTCTTGAGTAAATTGGAGAACGTCAGATTTTTGGTGAAATTCGGACCCGCCGGTCAGGGATTTTTTCAAAAAAATGTTTTTCCGCAGGTTAAGTTGTCGAGGCCTGATTTTATTTCCTATGATAAAAACCCCTCTGTATGTACCGCCAAACGTATCAGGGGAGTCTTTGCAACATTTTGGCACCATTCTTGAGTGAATTGGAGAACGTCAGATTTTTGGTGAAATTCTGACCCGCCGGTCAGGGATTTTTTCAAAAAAAGTTTTCCCGCAGGTTAAGTTGTCGAGGCCTGGTTTTATTTCCTATGATAAAAACCCCTCTGTATGTACCGCCAAACGTATCAGGGGAGTCTTTGCAACATTTTGGCACCATTCTTGAGTGAATTGGAGAACGTCAGATTTTTGGTGAAGTTCTGACCCGCCGGTCAGGGATTTTTTCAAAAAAATGTTTTCCCGCAGGTTAAGTTGTCGAGGCCTGATTTTATTCCCTATGATAAAAACCCCTCTGTTTCCACCGCCAAACGTATCAGGGGAGTCTTTGCATCATTTTGGCACCATTCTTGAGTGAATTGGAGAACGTCAGATTTTTGGTGAAATTCTGACCCGCTGGTCAGGGTTTTTTTTTAAAAAAAAAAGTTTTTCCTCAGGTTAAGTTGTCGAGGCCTGATTTCATTTCCTATGATAAAAACCCCTCTGTTTCCACCGCCAAACGTATCAGGGGAGTCTTGGCAACATTTTGGCACCATTCTTGAGTAAATTGGAGAACGTCAGATTTTTGGTGAAATTCGGACCCGCCGGTCAGGGATTTTTTCAAAAAAATGTTTTTCCGCAGGTTAAGTTGTCGAGGCCTGATTTTATTTCCTATGATAAAAACCCCTCTCTATGTACCGCCAAACGTATCAGGGGAGTCTTTGCAACATTTTGGCACCATTCTTGAGTGAATTGGAGAACGTCAGATTTTTGGTGAAATTCTGACCCGCCGGTCAGGGATTTTTTCAAAAAAAGTTTTCCCGCAGGTTAAGTTGTCGAGGCCTGGTTTTATTTCCTATGATAAAAACCCCTCTGTATGTACCGCCAAACGTATCAGGGGAGTCTTTGCAACATTTTGGCACCATTCTTGAGTGAATTGGAGAACCTCAGATTTTTGGTGAAGTTCTGACCCGCCGGTCAGGGATTTTTTCAAAAAAATGTTTTCCCGCAGGTTAAGTTGTCGAGGCCTGATTTTATTCCCTATGATAAAAACCCCTCTGTTTCCACCGCCAAACGTATCAGGGGAGTCTTTGCATCATTTTGGCACCATTCTTGAGTGAATTGGAGAACGTCAGATTTTTGGTGAAATTCTGACCCGCCGGTCAGGGTTTTTTTTTAAAAAAAATGTTTTTCCTCAGGTTAAGTTGTCGAGGCCTGATTTCATTTCCTATGATAAAAACCCCTCTGTTTCCACCGCCAAACGTATCAGGGGAGTCTTGGCAACATTTTGACACCATTCCTGAGTGAATTGGAGAACGTCAGATTTTTGGTGAAATTCTGACCCGCCGGTCAGGGATTTTTTTCAAAAAAAATGTTTTCCCGCAGGTTATGTTGTTGAGGCCTGATTTTATTTCCTATGATACAAACCCCTCTCTTTCCACCGCCAAATGTATCAGGGGAGTCTTTGCAACATTTTGGCACCATTCTTGAGTGAATTGGAGAACGTCAAATTTTTGGTGAAATTCTGACCCGCCGGTCAGGGATTTTTTCAAAAAAATGTTTTCCCGCAGGTTAAGTTGTCGAGGCCTGATTTCATTTCCTATGATAAAAACCCCTTTGTTTCCACCGCCAAACGTATCAGGGGAGTCTTTGCAACATTTTGGCACCATTCTTGAGTGAATTGGAGAACGTCAGATTTTTGGTGAAATTCTGACCCGCCGGTCAGGGCTTTTTTCAAAAAAATGTTTCCCCGCAGGTTAAGTTGTCGAGGCCTGATTTCATTTCCTATGATAAAAACCCCTCTGTTTCCACCGCCAAACGTATCAGGGGAGTCTTTGCAACATTTTGGCATCATTCTTGAGTGAATTGGAGAACGTCAGATTTTCGGTGAAATTCTGACCCGCCTGTCAGGGATTTTTTCAAAAAAAAAATTTCCTGCAGGTTAAGTTGTCGTGGTCTGTTTTTATTTCCTATGATAAAAACCCCTCTGTTTCCACCGCCAAACGTATTAGGGGAGTGTTTGCAACATTTTGGCACCATTCTTGAGTGAATTGGAGAATGTCAGATTTTTGGTGAAATTCTGACCCGCCTGTCAGGGATTTTTTCAAAAAAATGTTTTCCCCACAGGTTAAGTTGTCTAGGCCTGATTTTATTTCCTATGATAAAAACCCCTCTGTTTCCCCCGCCAAACAGATCAGGGGAGTCTTTGCAACATTTTGGCACCATTCTTGAGTGAATTGGAGAACGTCAGATTTTTGGTGAAATTCTGACCCGCCGGTCAGGGATTTTTTCAAAAAAATGTTTCTCCGCAGGTTAAGTTGTCGAGGCCTGATTTCATTTCCTATGATAAAAACCCCTCTGTTTCCACCGCCAAACGTATCAGGGGAGTCTTTGCAACATTTTGGCACCATTCTTGAGTGAATTGGAGAACGTCAGATTTTTGGTGAAATTCTGACCCGCCGGTCAGGGATTTTTTCAAAAAAATGTTTCCCCGCAGGTTAAGTTGTCGAGGCCTGATTTTATTTCCTATGATAAAAACCCCTCTGTTTCCACCGCCAAACGTATCAGGGGAGTCTTTGCAACATTTTGGCACGATTCTTGAGTGAATTGGAGAACGTCAGATTTTTGGTGAAATTCTGACCCGCCGGTCAGGGATTTTTTCAAAAAAAAAGTTATTCCGCAGGTTAAGTTGTCGAGGCCTGATTTCATTTCCTATGACAAAAACCCCTCTGTTTCCACCGCCAAACGTATCAGGGGAGTCTTTGCAACATTTTGGCACCATTCCTGAATGAATTGGAGAACGTCAGATTTTTGGTGAAATTCTGACCCGCCGGTCAGGGTTTTTTTTTTAATAAAAAGTTTTTCCGCAGGTTAAGTTGTCGAGGTCTGATTTTATTTCCTATGATAAAAACCCCTCTGTTTCAACCGCCAAACGTATCAGGGGAGTCTTTGCAACATTTTGGCACCATTCCTGAGTGAATTGGAGAACATCAGATTTTTGGTGAAATTCTGACCCGCCGGTCAGGGATTTTTTCAAAAAAATGTTTCCCCGCAGGTTAAGTTGTCGAGGCCTGATTTCATTTCCTATGATAAAAACCCCTCTGTTTCCACCGCCAAACGTATCAGGGGAGTCTTTGCAACATTTTGGCACCATTCTTGAGTGAATTGGAGAACGTCAGATTTTTGGTGAAATTCTGACCCGCCGGTCAGGGTTTTTTTTTTTAAAAAAAGTTATTCCGCAGGTTAAGTTGTCGAGGCCTGATTTCATTTCCTATGACAAAAACCCCTCTGTTTCCACCGCCAAACGTATCAGGGGAGTCTTTGCAACATTTTGGCACCATTCTTGAGTGAATTGGAGAACGTCAGATTTTTGGTGAAATTCTGACCCGCCGGTCAGGGATTTTTTCAAAAAAATGTTTTTCCGCAGGTTAAGTTGTCGAGGTCTGTTTTTATTTCCTATGATAAAAACCCCTCTGTTTCCACCGCCAAACGTATCAGGGGAGTCTTTGCAACATTTTGGCACCATTCTTGAGTGAATTGGAGAACGTCAGATTTTTGGTGAAATTCTGACCCGCCGGTCAGGGATTTTTTCAAAAAAATGTTTCCCCGCAGGTTAAGTTGTCGAGGCCTGATTTCATTTCCTATGATAAAAACCCCTCTGTTTCCACCGCCAAACGTATCAGGGGAGTCTTTGCAACATTTTGGCACCATTCTTGAGTGAATTGGAGAACGTCAGATTTTTGGTGAAATTCTGACCCGCCGGTCAGGGATTTTTTCAAAAAAAGGTTTCCCCGCAGGTTAAGTTGTCGAGGCCTGATTTTATTTCCTATGATAAAAACCCGTCTGTTTCCACCGCCAAACGTATCAGGGGAGTCTTTGCAACATTTTGGCACCATTCTTGAGTGAATTGGAGAACGTCAGATTTTTGGTGAAATTCTGACCCGCCGGTCAGGGATTTTTTCAAAAAAAAAAATTTTCCTGCAGGTTCTGTTGTCGAGGTCTGCTTTTATTTCCTATGATAAAAACCCCTCTGTTTCCACCGCCAAACGTATCAGGGGAGTCTTTGCAACATTTTGGCACCATTCTTGAGTGAATTGGAGAACGTCAGATTTTTGGTGAAATTCTGACCCGCCGGTCAGGGTTTTTTTTTTAAAAAAAAAGTTATTCCGCAGGTTAAGTTGTCGAGGCCTGATTTCATTTCCTATGACAAAAACCCCTCTGTTTCCACCGCCAAACGTATCAGGGGAGTCTTTGCAACATTTTGGCACCATTCTTGAGTGAATTGGAGAACGTCAGATTTTTGGTGAAATTCTGACCCGCCGGTCAGGGATTTTTTCAAAAAAATGTTTTTCCGCAGGTTAAGTTGTCGAGGTCTGTTTTTATTTCCTATGATAAAAACCCCTCTGTTTCCACCGCCAAACGTATCAGGGGAGTCTTTGCAACATTTTGGCACCATTCTTGAGTGAATTGGAGAACGTCAGATTTTTGGTGAAATTCTGACCCGCCGGTCAGGGATTTTTTCAAAAAAATGTTTCCCCGCAGGTTAAGTTGTCGAGGCCTGATTTCATTTCCTATGATAAAAACCCCTCTGTTTCCACCGCCAAACGTATCAGGGGAGTCTTTGCAACATTTTGGCACCATTCTTGAGTGAATTGGAGAACGTCAGATTTTTGGTGAAATTCTGACCCGCCGGTCAGGGATTTTTTCAAAAAAAGGTTTCCCCGCAGGTTAGGTTGTCGAGGCCTGATTTTATTTCCTATGATAAAAACCCGTCTGTTTCCACCGCCAAACGTATCAGGGGAGTCTTTGCAACATTTTGGCACCATTCTTGAGTGAATTGGAGAACGTCAGATTTTTGGTGAAATTCTGACCCGCCGGTCAGGGATTTTTTCAAAAAAAAAAAATTTTCCTGCAGGTTCTGTTGTCGAGGTCTGCTTTTATTTCCTATGATAAAAACCCCTCTGTTTCCACCGCCAAACGTATCAGGGGAGTCTTTGCAACATTTTGGCACCAATCTTGAGTGAATTGGAGAACGTTAGATTTTTGGTGAAATTCTGACCCGCCGGTCAGGGATTTTTTCAAAAAAATGTTTCCCCGCAGGTTAAGTTGTCGAGGCCTGATTTCATTTCCTATGATAAAAACCCCTCTGTTTCCACCGCCAAACGTATCAGGGGAGTCTTTGCAACATTTTGGCACCATTC
Organism: Zootoca vivipara; assembly: GCF_963506605.1. Lineage (NCBI taxonomy): Eukaryota > Metazoa > Chordata > Lepidosauria > Squamata > Lacertidae > Zootoca > Zootoca vivipara. The sequence continues at coordinate 13,317,315 of NC_083285.1, forward strand.
TTGAGTGAATTGGAGAACGTCAGATTTTTGGTGAAATTCTGACCTGCCGGTCAGGGATTTTTTCAAAAAAATGTTTTCCCCGCAGATTAAGTTGTCGAGGCCTGATTTTATTTCCTATGATAAAAACCCCTCTGTTTCCACCGCCAAACGTATCAGGGGAGTCTTTGCAACATTTTGGCACCATTCTTGAGTGAATTGGAGAACGTCAGATTTTTGGTGAAATTCTGACCTGCCGGTCAGGGATTTTTTCAAAAAAATGTTTTCCCCGCAGATTAAGTTGTCGAGGCCTGATTTTATTTCCTATGATAAAAACCCCTCTGTTTCCACCGCCAAACGTATCAGGGGAGTCTTTGCAACATTTTGGCACCATTCTTGAGTGAATTGGAGAACGTCAGATTTTTGGTGAAATTCTGACCCGCCGGTCAGGGATTTTTTCAAAAAAAATGTTTCCCCGCAGGTTAAGTTGTCGAGGCCTGATTTCATTTCCTATGATAAAAACCCCTCTTTTTGCACCGCCAAACGTATCAGGGGAGTCTTTGCAACATTTTGGCACCATTCTTGAGTGAATTGGAGAACGTCAGATTTTTGGTGAAATTCTGACCCGCCGGTCAGGGATTTTTTCAAAAAAAAATTTCCCCGCAGGTTAAGTTGTCGAGGCCTGATTCCATTTCCTATGATAAAAACCCCTCTGTTTCCACCGCCAAACGTATCAGGGGAGTCTTTGCAACATTTTGGCCCCATTCTTGAGTGAATTGGAGAACGTCAGATTTTTGGTGAAATTCTGACCCGCCGGTCAGGGATTTTTTTAAAAAAATGTGTCCCCGCAGGTTAAGTTGTCGAGGCGTGATTTTATTTCCTATGATAAAAACCCCTCTGTTTCCACCGCCAAACGTATCAGGGGAGTCTTTGCAACATTTTGGCACGATTCCTGAGTGAATTGGAGAACGTCAGATTTTTGGTGAAATTCTGACCCGCCGGTCAGGGTTTTTCTTTTAATAAAAAGTTTTTCCGCAGGTTAAGTTGTCGAGGCCTGATTTTATTTCCTATGATAAAAACCCCTCTGTTTCCACCGCCAAACGTATCAGGGGAGTCTTTGCAACATTTTGGCACCATTCTTGAGTGAATTGGAGAACGTCAGTTTTTTGGTGAAATTCTGACCCGCCGGTCAGGGTTTTTTTTAAAAAAAAATGTTTTTCCGCAGGTTAAGTTGTCGAGGCCTGATTTTATTTCCTATGATAAAAACCCGTCTGTTTCCACCGCCAAACGTATCAGGGGAGTCTTTGCAACATTTTGGCACCATTCTTGAGTGAATTGGAGAACGTCAGATTTTTGGTGAAATTCTGACCTGCCGGTCAGGGATTTTTTCAAAAAAATGTTTTCCCCGCAGGTTAAGTTGTCGAGGCCTGATTCCATTTCCTATGATAAAAACCCCTCTGTTTCCACCGCCAAATGTATCAGGGGAGTCTTTGCAACATTTTGGCCCCATTCTTGAGTGAATTGGAGAACGTCAGATTTTTGGTGAAATTCTGACCCGCCGGTCAGGGATTTTTTTTAAAAAATGTGTCCCCGCAGGTTAAGTTGTCGAGGCGTGATTTTATTTCCTATGATAAAAACCCCTCTGTTTCCACCGCCAAACGTATCAGGGGAGTCTTTGCAACATTTTGGAATGATTCCTGAGTGAATTGGAGAACGTCAGATTTTTGGTGAAATTCTGACCCGCCGGTCAGGGTTTTTCTTTTAATAAAAAGTTTTTCCGCAGGTTAAGTTGTCGAGGCCTGATTTTATTTCCTATGATAAAAACCCCTCTGTTTCCACCGCCAAACGTATCAGGGGAGTCTTTGCAACATTTTGGCACCATTCTTGAGTGAATTGGAGAACGTCAGATTTTTGGTGAAATTCTGACCCGCCGGTCAGGGTTTTTTTTAAAAAAAAATGTTTTTCCGCAGGTTAAGTTGTTGAGGTCTGTTTTTATTTCCTATGATAAAAACCCCTCTGTTTCCACCGCCAAACGTATTAGGGGAGTCTTTGCAACATTTTGGCACCATTCTTGAGTGAATTGGAGAACGTCAGATTTTTGGTGAAATTCTGACCTGCCGGTCAGGGATTTTTCAAAAAAATGTTTTCCCCGCAGGTTAATTTGTCGAGGCCTCATTTTATTTCCTATGATAAAAACCCCTCTGTTTCCACCGCCAAACGTATCAGGGGAGTCTTTGCAACATTTTGGCACCATTCTTGAGTGAATTGGAGAACGTCAGATTTTTGGTGAGATTCTGACCCGCCGGTCAGGTTTTTTTTTCAAAAAAAAAGTTATTCCGCAGGTTAAATTGTCAAGGCCTGATTTCATTTCCTATGATAAAAACCCCTCTGTTTCCACCGCCAAACGTATCAGGGGAGTCTTTGCAACATTTTGGCACCATTCCTGAGTGAATTGGAGAACGTCAGATTTTTGGTGAAATTCTGACCCGCCGGTCAGGGATTTTTTCAAAAAAATGTTTCCCCGCAGGCTAAGTTGTCGAGGCCTGATTTTATGTCCTATGATAAAAACCCCTCTGTTTCCACCGCCAAACGTATCAGGGGAGTCTTTGCAACATTTTGGCACCATTCTTGAGTGAATTGGAGAACGTCAGATTTTTGGTGAAATTCTGACCCGCCGGTCAGGGCTTTTTTCAAAAAAATGTTTCCCCGCAGGTTAAGTTGTCGAGGCCTGATTTCATTTCCTATGATAAAAACCCCTCTGTTTCCACCGCCAAACGTATCAGGGGAGTCTATGCAACATTTTGGCACCATTCTTGAGTGAATTGGAGAACGTCAGATTTTTGGTGAAATTCTGACCCGCCGGTCAGGGATTTTTTCAAAAAAAATTTTTCCTGCAGGTTCAGTTGTCGAGGTCTGTTTTTATTTCCTATGATAAAAACCCCTCTGTTTCCACCGCCAAACGTATCAGGGGAGTCTTTGCAACATTTTGGCACCATTCTTGAGTGAATTGGAGAACGTCAGATTTTTGGTGAAATTCTGACCCGCCGGTCAGGGATTTTTTCAAAAAAATGTTTCCCCGCAGGTTAAGTTGTCGAGGCCTGATTTTATTTCCTATTATAAAAACCCCTCTGTTTCCACCGCCAAACCTATCAGGGGAGTCTTTGCAACATTTTGGCACCATTCTTGAGTGAATTGGAGAACGTCAGATTTTTGGTGAAATTCTGACCCGCCGGTCAGGGATTTTTTCAAAAAAAAATTTTTTTCCGCAGGCTAAGTTGTCGAGGCCTGATTTTATTTGCTATGATAAAAACCCCTCTGTTTCCACGGCCAAACGTATCAGGGGAGTCTTTGCAACATTTTGGCACCATTCTTGAGTGAATTGGAGAACGTCAGATTTTTGGTGAAATTCTGACCCGCCGGTCAGGGATTTTTTCAAAAAAATGTTTTCCCGCAGGTTAAGTTATCGAGGCCTGATTTTATTTCCTATGATAAAAACCCCTCTGTTTCCACCGCCAAACGTATCAGGGGAGTCTTTGCATCATTTTGGCACCATTCTTGAGGGAATTGGAGAACGTCAGATTTTTGGTGAAATTCTGACCCGCCGGTAAGGGTTTTTTTTTAATAAAAAGTTTTTCCGCAGGTTAAGTTGTCGAGGTCTGATTTTATTTCCTATGATAAAAACCCTTCTGTTTCCACCGCCAAACGTATCAGGGGAGTCTTTGCAACATTTTGGCACCATTCTTGAGTGAATTGGAGAATGTCAGATTTTTGGTGAAATTCTGACCCGCCGGTTAGGGCTTTTTTCAAAAAAATGTTTCCCCGCAGGTTAAGTTGTCGAGGCCTGATTTCATTTCCTATGATAAAAACCCCTCTGTTTCCACCGCCAAACGTATCAGGGGAGTCTTTGCAACATTTTGGCACCATTCTTGAGTGAATTGGAGAACGTCAGATTTTTGGTGAAATTCTGACCCGCCGGTCAGGGATTTTTTTCAAAAAAATGTTTTCCCGCAGGTTAAGTTGTCGAGGCCTGATTTTATTTCCTATGATAAAAACCCCTCTGTTTCCACCGCCAAACGTATCAGGGGAGTCTTTGCAACATTTTGGCACCATTCTTGAGTGAATTGGAGAACGTCAGATTTTTGGTGAAATTCTGACCCGCCGGTCAGGGATTTTTTCAAAAAAATGTTTCCCCACAGGTTAAGTTGTCGAGGCCTGATTTTATTTCCTATGATAAAAACCCCTCTGTTTCCACCGGCAAACGTATCAGGGGAGTCTTTGCAACATTTTGGCACCATTCTTGAGTGAATTGGAGAACGTCAGATTTTTGGTGAAATTCTGACCTGCCGGTCAGGGATTTTTTCAAAAAAATGTTTTCCCGCAGGCTAAGTTTTCGAGGCCTGATTTTATTTCCTATGATAAAAACCCCTCTGTTTCCACCGCCAAACGTATCAGGGGAGTCTTTGCAACATTTTGGCACCATTCTTGAGTGAATTGGAGAACGTCAGATTTTTGGTGAAATTATGACCCGCCGGTCAGGGCTTTTTTCAAAAAAATGTTTCCCCGCAGGTTAAGTTGTCGAGGCCTGATTTCATTTCCTATGATAAAAACCCCTCTGTTTCCACCGCCAAACGTATCAGGGGAGTCTTTGCAACATTTTGGCACCATTCTTGAGTGAATTGGAGAACGTCAGATTTTCGGTGAAATTCTGACCCGCCTGTCAGGGATTTTTTCAAAAAAAAAATTTCCTGCAGGTTAAGTTGTCGAGGCCTGATTTTATTTCCTATGATAAAAACCCCTCTGTTTCCACCGCCAAACGTATCAGGGGAGTCTTTGCAACATTTTGGCACGATTCTTAGTGAATTGGAGAACGTCAGATTTTTGGTGAAATTCTGACCCGCCGGTCAGGGATTTTTTCAAAAAAAAAGTTATTCCGCAGGTTAAGTTGTCGAGGCCTGATTTCATTTCCTATGACAAAAACCCCTCTGTTTCCACCGCCAAACGTATCAGGGGAGTCTTTGCAACATTTTGGCACCATTCCTGAATGAATTGGAGAACGTCAGATTTTTGGTGAAATTCTGACCCGCCGGTCAGGGTTTTTTTTTTAATAAAAAGTTTTTCCGCAGGTTAAGTTGTCGAGGTCTGATTTTATTTCCTATGATAAAAAACCCCTCTGTTTCAACCGCCAAACGTATCAGGGGAGTCTTTGCAACATTTTGGCACCATTCCTGAGTGAATTGGAGAACATCAGATTTTTGGTGAAATTCTGACCCGCCGGTCAGGGATTTTTTCAAAAAAATGTTTCCCCGCAGGTTAAGTTGTCGAGGCCTGATTTCATTTCCTATGATAAAAACCCCTCTGTTTCCACCGCCAAACGTATCAGGGGAGTCTTTGCAACATTTTGGCACCATTCTTGAGTGAATTGGAGAACGTCAGATTTTTGGTGAAATTCTGACCCGCCGGTCAGGGTTTTTTTTTAAAAAAAAGTTATTCCGCAGGTTAAGTTGTCGAGGCCTGATTTCATTTCCTATGACAAAAACCCCTCTGTTTCCACCGCCAAACGTATCAGGGGAGTCTTTGCAACATTTTGGCACCATTCTTGAGTGAATTGGAGAACGTCAGATTTTTGGTGAAATTCTGACCCGCCGGTCAGGGTTTTTTTTTTAATAAAAAGTTTTTCCGCAGGTTAAGTTGTCGAGGTCTGATTTTATTTCCTATGATAAAAAACCCCTCTGTTTCAACCGCCAAACGTATCAGGGGAGTCTTTGCAACATTTTGGCACCATTCCTGAGTGAATTGGAGAACATCAGATTTTTGGTGAAATTCTGACCCGCCGGTCAGGGATTTTTTCAAAAAAAAGTTATTCCGCAGGTTAAGTTGTCGAGGCCTGATTTCATTTCCTATGATAAAAACCCCTCTGTTTCCACCGCCAAACGTATCAGGGGAGTCTTTGCAACATTTTGGCACCATTCTTGAGTGAATTGGAGAACGTCAGATTTTTGGTGAAATTCTGACCCGCCGGTCAGGGTTTTTTTTTAAAAAAAAGTTATTCCGCAGGTTAAGTTGTCGAGGCCTGATTTCATTTCCTATGACAAAAACCCCTCTGTTTCCACCGCCAAACGTATCAGGGGAGTCTTTGCAACATTTTGGCACCATTCTTGAGTGAATTGGAGAACGTCAGATTTTTGGTGAAATTCTGACCCGCCGGTCAGGGATTTTTTCAAAAAAATGTTTTTCCGCAGGTTAAGTTGTCGAGGTCTGTTTTTATTTCCTATGATAAAAACCCCTCTGTTTCCACCACCAAACGTATCAGGGGAGTCTTTGCAACATTTTGGCACCATTCTTGAGTGAATTGGAGAACGTCAGATTTTTGGTGAAATTCTGACCCGCCGGTCAGGTTTTTTTTCAAAAAAAAATGTTTCCCCGCAGGTTAAGTTGTCGAGGCCTGATTTCATTTCCTATGATAAGAACCCCTCTGTTTCCACCGCCAAACGTATCAGGGGAGTCTTGGCAACATTTTGGGACCATTCCTGAGTTATTTGGAGAACGTCAGATTTTTGGTGAAATTCTGACCCGCCGGTCAGGGATTTTTTCAAAAAAAGGTTTCCCCGCAGGTTAAGTTGTCAAGGTCTGATTTTATTTCCTATGATAAAAACCCCGCTATTTCCACCGCCAAACGTATCAGGGGAGTCTTTGCAACATTTTGGCACCATTCTTGAGTGAATTTGAGAACGTCAGATTTTTGGTGAAATTCTGACCCGCCGGTCAGGGATTTTTTCAAAAAAATGTTTTCCCGCAGGTTAAGTTGTCGAGGCCTGGTTTTATTTCCTTTGATAAAAACCCCTCTCTATGTACCGCCAAACGTATCAGGGGAGTCTTTGCAACATTTTGGCACCATTCTTGAGTGAATTGGAGAACTTCAGATTTTTGGTGAAATTCTGACCCGCCGGTCAGGATTTTTTCAAAAAAATGTTTTCCCGCAGGTTAAGTTGTCGAGGTCTGATTTCATTTCCTATGATAAAAACCCCTCTGTATCGACCGACAAACATATCACGGTAGTCTTTGCAACATTTTGGCACCATTCTTGAGTTAATTGGAGAACGTCAGATTTTTGGTCAGGGATTTTTTCAAAAAAATGTTTTCCCGCAGGTTAAGTTGTCGAGGCCTGATTTTATTCCCTATGTTAAAAACCCCTCTGTATCGACCGCCAAACGTATCAGGGGAGTCTTTGCAACATTTTGGCACCATTCTTGAGTGAATTGGAGAACGTCAGATTTTTGGTGAAATTCTGCCCCGCCGGTCAGGGATTTTTTGAAAAAAATGTTTTCCCGCAGGTTAAGTTGTCGAGGCCTGATTTTATTTCCTTTGATAAAAACCCCTCTCTATGTACCGCCAAACGTATCAGGGGAGTCTTTGGAACATTTTGGCACCATTCTTGAGTGAATTGGAGAACGTCAGATTTTTGGTGAAATTCTGACCCGCCGGTCAGGGATTTTTTCAAAAAAATGTTTTCCCGCAGGTTAAGTTGTCGAGGTCTGATTTCATTTCCTATGATAAAAACCCCTCTGTATCGACCGACAAACATATCACGGGAGTCTTTGCAACATTTTGGCATCATTCTTGAGTTAATTGGAGAACGTCAGATTTTTGGTGAAATTCTGACCCGCCGGTCAGGATTTTTTCAAAAAAATGTTTTCCCGCAGGTTAAGTTGTCAAGGCCTGATTTTATTCCCTATGATAAAAACCCCTCTATTTCCACCGCTAAACGTATCAGGGGAGTCTTTGCAACATTTTGGCACCATTCTTGAGTGAATTTGAGAACGTCAGATTTTTGGTGAAATTCTGACCCGCCGGTCAGGGATTTTTTCAAAAAAATGTTTTCCCGCAGGTTAAGTTGTCGAGGCCTGATTTTATTCCCTATGATAAGAATCCCTCTGTTTCCACCGCCAAACGTATCAGGGGAGTCTTTGCAACATTTTGACACCATTCGTGAGTGAATTGGAGAACGTCAGATTTTTTGTGAAATTCTGACCCGCCGGTCAGGGATTTTTTCAAAAAAATGTTTTCCCGCAGGTTAAGTTGTCGAGGTCTGATTTCATTTCCTATGATAAAAACCCCTCTGTATCGACCGCCAAACATATCAGGGGAGTCTTTGCAACATTTTGGCACCATTCTTGAGTAAATTGGAGAACGTCAGATTTTTGGTGAAATTCGGACCCGCCGGTCAGGGATTTTTTCAAAAAAATGTTTTTCCGCAGGTTAAGTTGTCGAGGCCTGATTTTATTTCCTATGATAAAAACCCCTCTGTATGTACCGCCAAACGTATCAGGGGAGTCTTTGCAACATTTTGGCACCATTCTTGAGTGAATTGGAGAACGTCAGATTTTTGGTGAAATTCTGACCCGCCGGTCAGGGATTTTTTCAAAAAAAGTTTTCCCGCAGTTTAAGTTGTCGAGGCCTGTTTTATTTCCTATGATAAAAACCCCTCTGTATGTACCGCCAAACGTATCAGGGGAGTCTTTGCAACATTTTGGCACCATTCTTGAGTGAATTGGAGAACGTCAGATTTTTGGTGAAGTTCTGACCCGCCGGTCAGGGATTTTTTCAAAAAAATGTTTTCCCGCAGGTTAAGTTGTCGAGGCCTGATTTTATTCCCTATGATAAAAACCCCTCTGTTTCCACCGCCAAACGTATCAGGGGAGTCTTTGCATCATTTTGGCACCATTCTTGAGTGAATTGGAGAACGTCAGATTTTTGGTGAAATTCTGACCCGCTGGTCAGGGTTTTTTTTTTAAAAAAAATGTTTTTCCTCAGGTTAAGTTGTCGAGGCCTGATTTCATTTCCTATGATAAAAACCACTCTGTTTCCACCGCCAAACGTATCTGGGGAGTCTTGGCAACATTTTGGCACCATTCTTGAGTAAATTGGAGAACGTCAGATTTTTGGTGAAATTCTGACCCGCCAGTCAGGGATTTTTTCAAAAAAATGTTTTCCCGCAGGTTAAGTTGTCGAGGCCTGATTTTATTCCCTATGATAAGAATCCCTCTGTTTCCACCGCCAAACGTATCAGGGGAGTCTTTGCAACATTTTGACAGCATTCCTGAGTGAATTGGAGAACGTCAGATTTTTGGTGAAATTCTGACCCGCCGGTCAGGGATTTTTTCAAAAAAAGTTTTCCCGCAGGTTAAGTTGTCGAGGCCTGGTTTTATTTCCTATGATAAAAACCCCTCTGTATGTACCGCCAAACGTATCAGGGGAGTCTTTGCAACATTTTGGCACCATTCTTGAGTGAATTGGAGAACGTCAGATTTTTGGTGAAGTTCTGACCCGCCGGTCAGGGATTTTTTCAAAAAAATGTTTTCCCGCAGGTTAAGTTGTCGAGGCCTGATTTTATTCCCTATGATAAAAACCCCTCTGTTTCCACCGCCAAACGTATCAGGGGAGTCTTTGCATCATTTTGGCACCATTCTTGAGTGAATTGGAGAACGTCAGATTTTTGGTGAAATTCTGACCCGCCGGTCAGGGTTTTTTTCAAAAAAAAATGTTTTTCCTCAGGTTAAGTTGTCGAGGCCTGATTTCATTTCCTATGATAAAAACCCCTCTGTTTCCACCGCCAAACGTATCAGGGGAGTCTTGGCAACATTTTGACACCATTCCTGAGTGAATTGGAGAACGTCAGATTTTTGGTGAAATTCTGACCCGCCGGTCAGGGATTTTTTTCAAAAAAATGTTTTCCCGCAGGTTATGTTGTTGAGGCCTGATTTTATTTCCTATGATACAAACCCCTCTCTTTCCACCGCCAAATGTATCAGGGGAGTCTTTGCAACATTTTGGCACCATTCTTGAGTGAATTGGAGAACGTCAAATTTTTGGTGAAATTCTGACCCGCCCGTCAGGGATTTTTTTCAAAAAAATGTTTTCTCGCAGGTTAAGTTGTCGAGGCCTGATTTTATTCCCTATGATAAAAACCCCTCTGTTTCTACCGCCAAACGTATCAGGGGAGTCTTTGCATCATTTTGACACCATTCGTGAGTGAATTGGAGAACGTCAGATTTTTGGTGAAATTCTGACCCGCCGGTCAGGGATTTTTTCAAAAAAATGTTTTCCCGAAGGTTAAGTTGTCGAGGTCTGATTTCATTTCCTATGATAAAAACCCCTCTGTATCGACCGCCAAACATATCTGGGGAGTCTTTGCAACATTTTGGCACCATTCTTGAGTAAATTGGAGAACGTCAGATTTTTGGTGAAATTCTGACCCGCCAGTCAGGGATTTTTTCAAAAAAATGTTTTCCCGCAGGTTAAGTTGTCGAGGCCTGATTTTATTCCCTATGATAAGAATCCCTCTGTTTCCACCGCCAAACGTATCAGGGGAGTCTTTGCAACATTTTGACAGCATTCCTGAGTGAATTGGAGAACGTCAGATTTTTGGTGAAATTCTGACCCGCCGGTCAGGGATTTTTTCAAAAAAAGTTTTCCCGCAGGTTAAGTTGTCGAGGCCTGATTTTATTTCCTATGATAAAAACCCCTCTGTTTCCACCGCCAAACGTATCGGGAGTCTTTGCAACATTTTGGCACCATTCTTGAGTGAATTGGAGAACGTCAGATTTTTGGTGAAATTCAGACCCGCCGGTCAGGGTTTTTATATATAAAAAAAGTTTTTCCGCAGGTTAAGTTGTCGAGGCCTGATTTTATTCCCTATGATAAAAACCCCTCTCTATGTACCGCCAAACGTATCAGGGGAGTCTTTGCAACATTTTGGCACCATTCTTGAGTGAATTGGAGAACGTCAGATTTTTGGTGAAATTCTGACCCGCCGGTCAGGGATTTTTTCAAAAAAAGTTTTCCCGCAGGTTAAGTTGTCGAGGCCTGATTTTATTTCCTATGATAAAAACCCCTCTGTATGTACCGCCAAACGTATCAGGGGAGTCTTTGCAACATTTTGGCACCATTCTTGAGTGAATTGGAGAACGTCAGATTTTTGGTGAAGTTCTGACCCGCCGGTCAGGGATTTTTTCAAAAAAATGTTTTCCCGCAGGTTAAGTTGTCGAGGCCTGATTTTATTCCCTATGATAAAAACCCCTCTGTTTCCACCGCCAAACGTATCAGGGGAGTCTTTGCATCATTTTGGCACCATTCTTGAGTGAATTGGAGAACGTCAGATTTTTGGTGAAATTCTGACCCGCCGGTCAGGGTTTTTTTCAAAAAAAAATGTTTTTCCTCAGGTTAAGTTGTCGAGGCCTGATTTCATTTCCTATGATAAAAACCCCTCTGTTTCCACCGCCAAACGTATCAGGGGAGTCTTGGCAACATTTTGACACCATTCCTGAGTGAATTGGAGAACGTCAGATTTTTGGTGAAATTCTGACCCGCCGGTCAGGGATTTTTTTCAAAAAAATGTTTTCCCGCAGGTTATGTTGTTGAGGCCTGATTTTATTTCCTATGATACAAACCCCTCTCTTTCCACCGCCAAATGTATCAGGGGAGTCTTTGCAACATTTTGGCACCATTCTTGAGTGAATTGGAGAACGTCAAATTTTTGGTGAAATTCTGACCCGCCCGTCAGGGATTTTTTTCAAAAAAATGTTTTCTCGCAGGTTAAGTTGTCGAGGCCTGATTTTATTCCCTATGATAAAAACCCCTCTGTTTCTACCGCCAAACGTATCAGGGGAGTCTTTGCATCATTTTGACACCATTCGTGAGTGAATTGGAGAACGTCAGATTTTTGGTGAAATTCTGACCCGCCGGTCAGGGATTTTTTCAAAAAAATGTTTTCCCGAAGGTTAAGTTGTCGAGGTCTGATTTCATTTCCTATGATAAAAACCCCTCTGTATCGACCGCCAAACATATCTGGGGAGTCTTTGCAACATTTTGGCACCATTCTTGAGTAAATTGGAGAACGTCAGATTTTTGGTGAAATTCTGACCCGCCAGTCAGGGATTTTTTCAAAAAAATGTTTTCCCGCAGGTTAAGTTGTCGAGGCCTGATTTTATTCCCTATGATAAGAATCCCTCTGTTTCCACCGCCAAACGTATCAGGGGAGTCTTTGCAACATTTTGACAGCATTCCTGAGTGAATTGGAGAACGTCAGATTTTTGGTGAAATTCTGACCCGCCGGTCAGGGATTTTTTCAAAAAAAGTTTTCCCGCAGGTTAAGTTATCGAGGCCTGATTTTATTTCCTATGATAAAAACCCCTCTGTTTCCACCGCCAAACGTATCGGGAGTCTTTGCAACATTTTGGCACCATTCTTGAGTGAATTGGAGAACGTCAGATTTTTGGTGAAATTCTGACCCGCCGGTCAGGGTTTTTATATATAAAAAAAGTTTTTCCGCAGGTTAAGTTGTCGAGGCCTGATTTTATTCCCTATGATAAAAACGCCTCTATTTCGACCGCTAAACGTATCAGGGGAGTCTTTGCAACATTTTGGCACCATTCTTGAGTGAATTGGAGAACGTCAGATTTTTGGTGAAATTCTGACCCGCCGGTCAGGGATTTTTTCAAAAAAATGTTTTCCCGCAGGTTAAGTTGTCGAGGTCTGATTTCATTTCCTATGATAAAACCCCCTCTGTATCGACCGCCAAACATATCAGGGGAGTCTTTGCAACATTTTGGCACCATTCTTGAGTAAATTGGAGAACGTCAGATTTTTGGTGAAATTCTGACGGTCAGGGATTTTTTCAAAAAAAGTTTTCCCGCAGGTTAAGTTGTCGAGGCCTGATTTTATTTCCTATGATAAAAACCCCTCTGTATGTACCGCCAAACGTATCAGGGGAGTCTTTGCAACATTTTGGCACCATTCTTGAGTGAATTGGAGAACGTCAGATTTTTGGTGAAGTTCTGACCCGCCGGTCAGGGATTTTTTCAAAAAAATGTTTTCCCACAGGTTAAGTTGTCGAGGCCTGATTTTATTCCCTATGATAAAAACCCCTCTGTTTCCACCGCCAAACGTATCAGGGGAGTCTTTGCATCATTTTGGCACCATTCTTGAGTGAATTGGAGAACGTCAGATTTCTGGTGAAATTCTGACCCGCCGGTCAGGGTTTTTTTCAAAAAAAAATGTTTTTCCTCAGGTTAAGTTGTCGAGGCCTGATTTCATTTCCTATGATAAAAACCCCTCTGTTTCCACCGCCAAACGTATCAGGGGAGTCTTGGCAACATTTTGACACCATTCCTGAGTGAATTGGAGAACGTCAGATTTTTGGTGACATTCTGACCCGCCGGTCAGGGATTTTTTCAAAAAAATGTTTTCCCGCAGGTTAAGTTGTCGAGGTCTGATTTCATTTCCTATGATAAAAACCCCTCTGTATCGACCGCCAAACATATCAGGGGAGTCTTTGCAACATTTTGGCACCATTCTTGAGTAAATTGGAGAACGTCAGATTTTTGGTGAAATTCTGACCCGCCAGTCAGGGATTTTTTCAAAAAAATGTTTTCCCGCAGGTTAAATTGTCGAGGCCTGATTTTATTCCCTATGATAAGAATCCCTCTCTTTCCACCGCCAAACATATCAGGGGAGTCTTTGCAACATTTTGGCACCATTCTTGAGTAAATTGGAGAACGTCAGATTTTTGGTGAAATTCTGACGGTCAGGGATTTTTTCAAAAAAATGTTTTTCCGCAGGTTAAGTTGTCGAGGATTTTATTTCCTATGATAAAAACCCCTCTGTATCGACCGCCAAACATATCAGGGGAGTCTTTGCAACATTTTGGCACCATTCTTGAGTGAATTGGAGAACGTCAGATTTTTGGTGAAATTCTGACCCGCCGGTCAGGGATTTTTTCAAAAAAAGGTTTCCCCGCAGGTTAAGTTGTCAAGGTCTGATTTTATTTCCTATGATAAAAACCCCGCTATTTCCACCGCCAAACGTATCAGGGGAGTCTTTGCAACATTTTGGCACCATTCTTGAGTGAATTGGAGAACGTCAGATTTTTGGTGAAGTTCTGACCCGCCGGTCAGGGATTTTTTCAAAAAAATGTTTTCCCACAGGTTAAGTTGTCGAGGCCTGATTTTATTCCCTATGATAAAAACCCCTCTGTTTCCACCGCCAAACGTATCAGGGGAGTCTTTGCATCATTTTGGCACCATTCTTGAGTGAATTGGAGAACGTCAGATTTCTGGTGAAATTCTGACCCGCCGGTCAGGGTTTTTTTCAAAAAAAAATGTTTTTCCTCAGGTTAAGTTGTCGAGGCCTGATTTCATTTCCTATGATAAAAACCCCTCTGTTTCCACCGCCAAACGTATCAGGGGAGTCTTGGCAACATTTTGACACCATTCCTGAGTGAATTGGAGAACGTCAGATTTTTGGTGACATTCTGACCCGCCGGTCAGGGATTTTTTCAAAAAAATGTTTTCCCGCAGGTTAAGTTGTCGAGGTCTGATTTCATTTCCTATGATAAAAACCCCTCTGTATCGACCGCCAAACATATCAGGGGAGTCTTTGCAACATTTTGGCACCATTCTTGAGTAAATTGGAGAACGTCAGATTTTTGGTGAAATTCTGACCCGCCAGTCAGGGATTTTTTCAAAAAAATGTTTTCCCGCAGGTTAAATTGTCGAGGCCTGATTTTATTCCCTATGATAAGAATCCCTCTCTTTCCACCGCCAAACATATCAGGGGAGTCTTTGCAACATTTTGGCACCATTCTTGAGTAAATTGGAGAACGTCAGATTTTTGGTGAAATTCTGACGGTCAGGGATTTTTTCAAAAAAATGTTTTTCCGCAGGTTAAGTTGTCGAGGATTTTATTTCCTATGATAAAAACCCCTCTGTATCGACCGCCAAACATATCAGGGGAGTCTTTGCAACATTTTGGCACCATTCTTGAGTGAATTGGAGAACGTCAGATTTTTGGTGAAATTCTGACCCGCCGGTCAGGGATTTTTTCAAAAAAAGTTTTCCCGCAGGTTAAGTTGTCGAGGCCTGATTTTATTTCCTATGATAAAAACCCCTCTGTATGTACCGCCAAACGTATCAGGGGAGTCTTTGCAACATTTTGGCACCATTCTTGAGTGAATTGGAGAACGTCAGATTTTTGGTGAAATTCTGACCCGCCGGTCAGGGATTTTTTCAAAAAAAGTTTTCCCGCAGGTTAAGTTGTCGAGGCCTGATTTTATTTCCTATGATAAAAACCCCTCTGTATGTACCGCCAAACGTATCAGGGGAGTCTTTGCAACATTTTGGCACCATTCTTGAGTGAATTGGAGAACGTCAGATTTTTGGTGAAATTCTGACCCGCCAGTCAGGGATTTTTTCAAAAAAATGTTTTCCCGCAGGTTAAGTTGTCGAGGCCTGATTTTATTCCCTATGATAAGAATCCCTCTGTTTCCACCGCCAAACGTATCAGGGGAGTCTTTGCAACATTTTGACAGCATTCCTGAGTGAATTGGAGAACGTCAGATTTTTGGTGAAATTCTGACCCGCCGGTCAGGGATTTTTTCAAAAAAAGTTTTCCCGCAGGTTAAGTTGTCGAGGCCTGATTTTATTTCCTATGATAAAAACCCCTCTGTTTCCACCGCCAAACGTATCGGGAGTCTTTGCAACATTTTGGCACCATTCTTGAGTGAATTGGAGAACGTCAGATTTTTGGTGAAATTCAGACCCGCCGGTCAGGGTTTTTATATATAAAAAAAGTTTTTCCGCAGGTTAAGTTGTCGAGGCCTGATTTTATTCCCTATGATAAAAACCCCTCTCTATGTACCGCCAAACGTATCAGGGGAGTCTTTGCAACATTTTGGCACCATTCTTGAGTGAATTGGAGAACGTCAGATTTTTGGTGAAATTCTGACCCGCCGGTCAGGGATTTTTTCAAAAAAAGTTTTCCCGCAGGTTAAGTTGTCGAGGCCTGATTTTATTTCCTATGATAAAAACCCCTCTGTATGTACCGCCAAACGTATCAGGGGAGTCTTTGCAACATTTTGGCACCATTCTTGAGTGAATTGGAGAACGTCAGATTTTTGGTGAAGTTCTGACCCGCCGGTCAGGGATTTTTTCAAAAAAATGTTTTCCCGCAGGTTAAGTTGTCAAGGCCTGATTTTATTCCCTATGATAAAAACCCCTCTGTTTCCACCGCCAAACGTATCAGGGGAGTCTTTGCATCATTTTGGCACCATTCTTGAGTGAATTGGAGAACGTCAGATTTTTGGTGAAATTCTGACCCGCCGGTCAGGGTTTTTTTCAAAAAAAAATGTTTTTCCTCAGGTTAAGTTGTCGAGGCCTGATTTCATTTCCTATGATAAAAACCCCTCTGTTTCCACCGCCAAACGTATCAGGGGAGTCTTGGCAACATTTTGACACCATTCCTGAGTGAATTGGAGAACGTCAGATTTTTGGTGAAATTCTGACCCGCCGGTCAGGGATTTTTTTCAAAAAAATGTTTTCCCGCAGGTTATGTTGTTGAGGCCTGATTTTATTTCCTATGATACAAACCCCTCTCTTTCCACCGCCAAATGTATCAGGGGAGTCTTTGCAACATTTTGGCACCATTCTTGAGTGAATTGGAGAACGTCAAATTTTTGGTGAAATTCTGACCCGCCCGTCAGGGATTTTTTTCAAAAAAATGTTTTCTCGCAGGTTAAGTTGTCGAGGCCTGATTTTATTCCCTATGATAAAAACCCCTCTGTTTCTACCGCCAAACGTATCAGGGGAGTCTTTGCATCATTTTGACACCATTCGTGAGTGAATTGGAGAACGTCAGATTTTTGGTGAAATTCTGACCCGCCGGTCAGGGATTTTTTCAAAAAAATGTTTTCCCGAAGGTTAAGTTGTCGAGGTCTGATTTCATTTCCTATGATAAAAACCCCTCTGTATCGACCGCCAAACATATCTGGGGAGTCTTTGCAACATTTTGGCACCATTCTTGAGTAAATTGGAGAACGTCAGATTTTTGGTGAAATTCTGACCCGCCAGTCAGGGATTTTTTCAAAAAAATGTTTTCCCGCAGGTTAAGTTGTCGAGGCCTGATTTTATTCCCTATGATAAGAATCCCTCTGTTTCCACCGCCAAACGTATCAGGGGAGTCTTTGCAACATTTTGACAGCATTCCTGAGTGAATTGGAGAACGTCAGATTTTTGGTGAAATTCTGACCCGCCGGTCAGGGATTTTTTCAAAAAAAGTTTTCCCGCAGGTTAAGTTATCGAGGCCTGATTTTATTTCCTATGATAAAAACCCCTCTGTTTCCACCGCCAAACGTATCGGGAGTCTTTGCAACATTTTGGCACCATTCTTGAGTGAATTGGAGAACGTCAGATTTTTGGTGAAATTCTGACCCGCCGGTCAGGGTTTTTATATATAAAAAAAGTTTTTCCGCAGGTTAAGTTGTCGAGGCCTGATTTTATTCCCTATGATAAAAACGCCTCTATTTCGACCGCTAAACGTATCAGGGGAGTCTTTGCAACATTTTGGCACCATTCTTGAGTGAATTGGAGAACGTCAGATTTTTGGTGAAATTCTGACCCGCCGGTCAGGGATTTTTTCAAAAAAATGTTTTCCCGCAGGTTAAGTTGTCGAGGTCTGATTTCATTTCCTATGATAAAACCCCCTCTGTATCGACCGCCAAACATATCAGGGGAGTCTTTGCAACATTTTGGCACCATTCTTGAGTAAATTGGAGAACGTCAGATTTTTGGTGAAATTCTGACGGTCAGGGATTTTTTCAAAAAAAGTTTTCCCGCAGGTTAAGTTGTCGAGGCCTGATTTTATTTCCTATGATAAAAACCCCTCTGTATGTACCGCCAAACGTATCAGGGGAGTCTTTGCAACATTTTGGCACCATTCTTGAGTGAATTGGAGAACGTCAGATTTTTGGTGAAGTTCTGACCCGCCGGTCAGGGATTTTTTCAAAAAAATGTTTTCCCACAGGTTAAGTTGTCGAGGCCTGATTTTATTCCCTATGATAAAAACCCCTCTGTTTCCACCGCCAAACGTATCAGGGGAGTCTTTGCATCATTTTGGCACCATTCTTGAGTGAATTGGAGAACGTCAGATTTCTGGTGAAATTCTGACCCGCCGGTCAGGGTTTTTTTCAAAAAAAAATGTTTTTCCTCAGGTTAAGTTGTCGAGGCCTGATTTCATTTCCTATGATAAAAACCCCTCTGTTTCCACCGCCAAACGTATCAGGGGAGTCTTGGCAACATTTTGACACCATTCCTGAGTGAATTGGAGAACGTCAGATTTTTGGTGACATTCTGACCCGCCGGTCAGGGATTTTTTCAAAAAAATGTTTTCCCGCAGGTTAAGTTGTCGAGGTCTGATTTCATTTCCTATGATAAAAACCCCTCTGTATCGACCGCCAAACATATCAGGGGAGTCTTTGCAACATTTTGGCACCATTCTTGAGTAAATTGGAGAACGTCAGATTTTTGGTGAAATTCTGACCCGCCAGTCAGGGATTTTTTCAAAAAAATGTTTTCCCGCAGGTTAAATTGTCGAGGCCTGATTTTATTCCCTATGATAAGAATCCCTCTCTTTCCACCGCCAAACATATCAGGGGAGTCTTTGCAACATTTTGGCACCATTCTTGAGTAAATTGGAGAACGTCAGATTTTTGGTGAAATTCTGACGGTCAGGGATTTTTTCAAAAAAATGTTTTTCCGCAGGTTAAGTTGTCGAGGATTTTATTTCCTATGATAAAAACCCCTCTGTATCGACCGCCAAACATATCAGGGGAGTCTTTGCAACATTTTGGCACCATTCTTGAGTGAATTGGAGAACGTCAGATTTTTGGTGAAATTCTGACCCGCCGGTCAGGGATTTTTTCAAAAAAAGGTTTCCCCGCAGGTTAAGTTGTCAAGGTCTGATTTTATTTCCTATGATAAAAACCCCGCTATTTCCACCGCCAAACGTATCAGGGGAGTCTTTGCAACATTTTGGCACCATTCTTGAGTGAATTGGAGAACGTCAGATTTTTGGTGAAGTTCTGACCCGCCGGTCAGGGATTTTTTCAAAAAAATGTTTTCCCACAGGTTAAGTTGTCGAGGCCTGATTTTATTCCCTATGATAAAAACCCCTCTGTTTCCACCGCCAAACGTATCAGGGGAGTCTTTGCATCATTTTGGCACCATTCTTGAGTGAATTGGAGAACGTCAGATTTCTGGTGAAATTCTGACCCGCCGGTCAGGGTTTTTTTCAAAAAAAAATGTTTTTCCTCAGGTTAAGTTGTCGAGGCCTGATTTCATTTCCTATGATAAAAACCCCTCTGTTTCCACCGCCAAACGTATCAGGGGAGTCTTGGCAACATTTTGACACCATTCCTGAGTGAATTGGAGAACGTCAGATTTTTGGTGACATTCTGACCCGCCGGTCAGGGATTTTTTCAAAAAAATGTTTTCCCGCAGGTTAAGTTGTCGAGGTCTGATTTCATTTCCTATGATAAAAACCCCTCTGTATCGACCGCCAAACATATCAGGGGAGTCTTTGCAACATTTTGGCACCATTCTTGAGTAAATTGGAGAACGTCAGATTTTTGGTGAAATTCTGACCCGCCAGTCAGGGATTTTTTCAAAAAAATGTTTTCCCGCAGGTTAAATTGTCGAGGCCTGATTTTATTCCCTATGATAAGAATCCCTCTCTTTCCACCGCCAAACATATCAGGGGAGTCTTTGCAACATTTTGGCACCATTCTTGAGTAAATTGGAGAACGTCAGATTTTTGGTGAAATTCTGACGGTCAGGGATTTTTTCAAAAAAATGTTTTTCCGCAGGTTAAGTTGTCGAGGATTTTATTTCCTATGATAAAAACCCCTCTGTATCGACCGCCAAACATATCAGGGGAGTCTTTGCAACATTTTGGCACCATTCTTGAGTGAATTGGAGAACGTCAGATTTTTGGTGAAATTCTGACCCGCCGGTCAGGGATTTTTTCAAAAAAAGTTTTCCCGCAGGTTAAGTTGTCGAGGCCTGATTTTATTTCCTATGATAAAAACCCCTCTGTATGTACCGCCAAACGTATCAGGGGAGTCTTTGCAACATTTTGGCACCATTCTTGAGTGAATTGGAGAACGTCAGATTTTTGGTGAAATTCTGACCCGCCGGTCAGGGATTTTTTCAAAAAAAGTTTTCCCGCAGGTTAAGTTGTCGAGGCCTGATTTTATTTCCTATGATAAAAACCCCTCTGTATGTACCGCCAAACGTATCAGGGGAGTCTTTGCAACATTTTGGCACCATTCTTGAGTGAATTGGAGAACGTCAGATTTTTGGTGAAATTCTGACCCGCCAGTCAGGGATTTTTTCAAAAAAATGTTTTCCCGCAGGTTAAGTTGTCGAGGCCTGATTTTATTCCCTATGATAAGAATCCCTCTGTTTCCACCGCCAAACGTATCAGGGGAGTCTTTGCAACATTTTGACAGCATTCCTGAGTGAATTGGAGAACGTCAGATTTTTGGTGAAATTCTGACCCGCCGGTCAGGGATTTTTTCAAAAAAAGTTTTCCCGCAGGTTAAGTTGTCGAGGCCTGATTTTATTTCCTATGATAAAAACCCCTCTGTTTCCACCGCCAAACGTATCGGGAGTCTTTGCAACATTTTGGCACCATTCTTGAGTGAATTGGAGAACGTCAGATTTTTGGTGAAATTCAGACCCGCCGGTCAGGGTTTTTATATATAAAAAAAGTTTTTCCGCAGGTTAAGTTGTCGAGGCCTGATTTTATTCCCTATGATAAAAACCCCTCTCTATGTACCGCCAAACGTATCAGGGGAGTCTTTGCAACATTTTGGCACCATTCTTGAGTGAATTGGAGAACGTCAGATTTTTGGTGAAATTCTGACCCGCCGGTCAGGGATTTTTTCAAAAAAAGTTTTCCCGCAGGTTAAGTTGTCGAGGCCTGATTTTATTTCCTATGATAAAAACCCCTCTGTATGTACCGCCAAACGTATCAGGGGAGTCTTTGCAACATTTTGGCACCATTCTTGAGTGAATTGGAGAACGTCAGATTTTTGGTGAAGTTCTGACCCGCCGGTCAGGGATTTTTTCAAAAAAATGTTTTCCCGCAGGTTAAGTTGTCAAGGCCTGATTTTATTCCCTATGATAAAAACCCCTCTGTTTCCACCGCCAAACGTATCAGGGGAGTCTTTGCATCATTTTGGCACCATTCTTGAGTGAATTGGAGAACGTCAGATTTTTGGTGAAATTCTGACCCGCCGGTCAGGGTTTTTTTCAAAAAAAAATGTTTTTCCTCAGGTTAAGTTGTCGAGGCCTGATTTCATTTCCTATGATAAAAACCCCTCTGTTTCCACCGCCAAACGTATCAGGGGAGTCTTGGCAACATTTTGACACCATTCCTGAGTGAATTGGAGAACGTCAGATTTTTGGTGAAATTCTGACCCGCCGGTCAGGGATTTTTTTCAAAAAAATGTTTTCCCGCAGGTTATGTTGTTGAGGCCTGATTTTATTTCCTATGATACAAACCCCTCTCTTTCCACCGCCAAATGTATCAGGGGAGTCTTTGCAACATTTTGGCACCATTCTTGAGTGAATTGGAGAACGTCAAATTTTTGGTGAAATTCTGACCCGCCCGTCAGGGATTTTTTTCAAAAAAATGTTTTCTCGCAGGTTAAGTTGTCGAGGCCTGATTTTATTCCCTATGATAAAAACCCCTCTGTTTCTACCGCCAAACGTATCAGGGGAGTCTTTGCATCATTTTGACACCATTCGTGAGTGAATTGGAGAACGTCAGATTTTTGGTGAAATTCTGACCCGCCGGTCAGGGATTTTTTCAAAAAAATGTTTTCCCGAAGGTTAAGTTGTCGAGGTCTGATTTCATTTCCTATGATAAAAACCCCTCTGTATCGACCGCCAAACATATCTGGGGAGTCTTTGCAACATTTTGGCACCATTCTTGAGTAAATTGGAGAACGTCAGATTTTTGGTGAAATTCTGACCCGCCAGTCAGGGATTTTTTCAAAAAAATGTTTTCCCGCAGGTTAAGTTGTCGAGGCCTGATTTTATTCCCTATGATAAGAATCCCTCTGTTTCCACCGCCAAACGTATCAGGGGAGTCTTTGCAACATTTTGACAGCATTCCTGAGTGAATTGGAGAACGTCAGATTTTTGGTGAAATTCTGACCCGCCGGTCAGGGATTTTTTCAAAAAAAGTTTTCCCGCAGGTTAAGTTATCGAGGCCTGATTTTATTTCCTATGATAAAAACCCCTCTGTTTCCACCGCCAAACGTATCGGGAGTCTTTGCAACATTTTGGCACCATTCTTGAGTGAATTGGAGAACGTCAGATTTTTGGTGAAATTCTGACCCGCCGGTCAGGGTTTTTATATATAAAAAAAGTTTTTCCGCAGGTTAAGTTGTCGAGGCCTGATTTTATTCCCTATGATAAAAACGCCTCTATTTCGACCGCTAAACGTATCAGGGGAGTCTTTGCAACATTTTGGCACCATTCTTGAGTGAATTGGAGAACGTCAGATTTTTGGTGAAATTCTGACCCGCCGGTCAGGGATTTTTTCAAAAAAATGTTTTCCCGCAGGTTAAGTTGTCGAGGTCTGATTTCATTTCCTATGATAAAACCCCCTCTGTATCGACCGCCAAACATATCAGGGGAGTCTTTGCAACATTTTGGCACCATTCTTGAGTAAATTGGAGAACGTCAGATTTTTGGTGAAATTCTGACGGTCAGGGATTTTTTCAAAAAAAGTTTTCCCGCAGGTTAAGTTGTCGAGGCCTGATTTTATTTCCTATGATAAAAACCCCTCTGTATGTACCGCCAAACGTATCAGGGGAGTCTTTGCAACATTTTGGCACCATTCTTGAGTGAATTGGAGAACGTCAGATTTTTGGTGAAGTTCTGACCCGCCGGTCAGGGATTTTTTCAAAAAAATGTTTTCCCACAGGTTAAGTTGTCGAGGCCTGATTTTATTCCCTATGATAAAAACCCCTCTGTTTCCACCGCCAAACGTATCAGGGGAGTCTTTGCATCATTTTGGCACCATTCTTGAGTGAATTGGAGAACGTCAGATTTCTGGTGAAATTCTGACCCGCCGGTCAGGGTTTTTTTCAAAAAAAAATGTTTTTCCTCAGGTTAAGTTGTCGAGGCCTGATTTCATTTCCTATGATAAAAACCCCTCTGTTTCCACCGCCAAACGTATCAGGGGAGTCTTGGCAACATTTTGACACCATTCCTGAGTGAATTGGAGAACGTCAGATTTTTGGTGACATTCTGACCCGCCGGTCAGGGATTTTTTCAAAAAAATGTTTTCCCGCAGGTTAAGTTGTCGAGGTCTGATTTCATTTCCTATGATAAAAACCCCTCTGTATCGACCGCCAAACATATCAGGGGAGTCTTTGCAACATTTTGGCACCATTCTTGAGTAAATTGGAGAACGTCAGATTTTTGGTGAAATTCTGACCCGCCAGTCAGGGATTTTTTCAAAAAAATGTTTTCCCGCAGGTTAAATTGTCGAGGCCTGATTTTATTCCCTATGATAAGAATCCCTCTCTTTCCACCGCCAAACATATCAGGGGAGTCTTTGCAACATTTTGGCACCATTCTTGAGTAAATTGGAGAACGTCAGATTTTTGGTGAAATTCTGACGGTCAGGGATTTTTTCAAAAAAATGTTTTTCCGCAGGTTAAGTTGTCGAGGATTTTATTTCCTATGATAAAAACCCCTCTGTATCGACCGCCAAACATATCAGGGGAGTCTTTGCAACATTTTGGCACCATTCTTGAGTGAATTGGAGAACGTCAGATTTTTGGTGAAATTCTGACCCGCCGGTCAGGGATTTTTTCAAAAAAAGGTTTCCCCGCAGGTTAAGTTGTCAAGGTCTGATTTTATTTCCTATGATAAAAACCCCGCTATTTCCACCGCCAAACGTATCAGGGGAGTCTTTGCAACATTTTGGCACCATTCTTGAGTGAATTGGAGAACGTCAGATTTTTGGTGAAGTTCTGACCCGCCGGTCAGGGATTTTTTCAAAAAAATGTTTTCCCACAGGTTAAGTTGTCGAGGCCTGATTTTATTCCCTATGATAAAAACCCCTCTGTTTCCACCGCCAAACGTATCAGGGGAGTCTTTGCATCATTTTGGCACCATTCTTGAGTGAATTGGAGAACGTCAGATTTCTGGTGAAATTCTGACCCGCCGGTCAGGGTTTTTTTCAAAAAAAAATGTTTTTCCTCAGGTTAAGTTGTCGAGGCCTGATTTCATTTCCTATGATAAAAACCCCTCTGTTTCCACCGCCAA
The DNA here is from genome assembly GCF_963506605.1 of Zootoca vivipara. NCBI lineage: Eukaryota > Metazoa > Chordata > Lepidosauria > Squamata > Lacertidae > Zootoca > Zootoca vivipara. The sequence continues at coordinate 13,341,470 of NC_083285.1, forward strand.
ACGTATCAGGGGAGTCTTGGCAACATTTTGACACCATTCCTGAGTGAATTGGAGAACGTCAGATTTTTGGTGACATTCTGACCCGCCGGTCAGGGATTTTTTCAAAAAAATGTTTTCCCGCAGGTTAAGTTGTCGAGGTCTGATTTCATTTCCTATGATAAAAACCCCTCTGTATCGACCGCCAAACATATCAGGGGAGTCTTTGCAACATTTTGGCACCATTCTTGAGTAAATTGGAGAACGTCAGATTTTTGGTGAAATTCTGACCCGCCAGTCAGGGATTTTTTCAAAAAAATGTTTTCCCGCAGGTTAAATTGTCGAGGCCTGATTTTATTCCCTATGATAAGAATCCCTCTCTTTCCACCGCCAAACATATCAGGGGAGTCTTTGCAACATTTTGGCACCATTCTTGAGTAAATTGGAGAACGTCAGATTTTTGGTGAAATTCTGACGGTCAGGGATTTTTTCAAAAAAATGTTTTTCCGCAGGTTAAGTTGTCGAGGATTTTATTTCCTATGATAAAAACCCCTCTGTATCGACCGCCAAACATATCAGGGGAGTCTTTGCAACATTTTGGCACCATTCTTGAGTGAATTGGAGAACGTCAGATTTTTGGTGAAATTCTGACCCGCCGGTCAGGGATTTTTTCAAAAAAAGTTTTCCCGCAGGTTAAGTTGTCGAGGCCTGATTTTATTTCCTATGATAAAAACCCCTCTGTATGTACCGCCAAACGTATCAGGGGAGTCTTTGCAACATTTTGGCACCATTCTTGAGTGAATTGGAGAACGTCAGATTTTTGGTGAAATTCTGACCCGCCGGTCAGGGATTTTTTCAAAAAAAGTTTTCCCGCAGGTTAAGTTGTCGAGGCCTGATTTTATTTCCTATGATAAAAACCCCTCTGTATGTACCGCCAAACGTATCAGGGGAGTCTTTGCAACATTTTGGCACCATTCTTGAGTGAATTGGAGAACGTCAGATTTTTGGTGAAGTTCTGACCCGCCGGTCAGGGATTTTTTCAAAAAAATGTTTTCCCACAGGTTAAGTTGTCGAGGCCTGATTTTATTCCCTATGATAAAAACCCCTCTGTTTCCACCGCCAAACGTATCAGGGGAGTCTTTGCATCATTTTGGCACCATTCTTGAGTGAATTGGAGAACGTCAGATTTTTGGTGAAATTCTGACCCGCCGGTCAGGTTTTTTTTTTAAAAAAAATGTTTTTCCTCAGGTTAAGTTGTCGAGGCCTGATTTCATTTCCTATGATAAAAACCCCTCTGTTTCCACCGCCAAACGTATCAGGGGAGTCTTGGCAACATTTTGACACCATTCCTGAGTGAATTGGAGAACGTCAGATTTTTGGTGAAATTCTGACCCGCCCGTCAGGGATTTTTTCAAAAAAATGTTTTCCCGCAGGTTAAGTTGTCGAGGTCTGATTTCATTTCCTATGATAAAAACCCCTCTGTATCGACCGCCAAACATATCAGGGGAGTCTTTGCAACATTTTGGCACCATTCTTGAGTAAATTGGAGAACGTCAGATTTTTGGTGAAATTCTGACCCGCCAGTCAGGGATTTTTTCAAAAAAATGTTTTCCCGCAGGTTAAGTTGTCGAGGCCTGATTTTATTCCCTATGATAAGAATCCCTCTGTTTCCACCGCCAAACGTATCAGGGGAGTCTTTGCAACATTTTGACAGCATTCCTGAGTGAATTGGAGAACGTCAGATTTTTGGTGAAATTCTGACCCGCCGGTCAGGGATTTTTTCAAAAAAATCTTTTCCCGCAGGTTAAGTTGTCGAGGCCTGTTTTTATTTCCTATGATAAAAAACCCTCTCTTTCCACCGCCAAACATATCAGGGGAGTCTTTGCAACATTTTGGCACCATTCTTGAGTGAATTGGAGAACGTCAGATTTTTGGTGAAATTCTGACCCGCCGGTCAGGGATTTTTTCAAAAAAAGTTTTCCCGCAGGTTAAGTTGTCGAGGCCTGATTTTATTTCCTATGATAAAAACCCCTCTGTATGTACCGCCAAACGTATCAGGGGAGTCTTTGCAACATTTTGGCACCATTCTTGAGTGAATTGGAGAACGTCAGATTTTTGGTGAAGTTCTGACCCGCCGGTCAGGGATTTTTTCAAAAAAATGTTTTCCCGCAGGTTAAGTTGTCGAGGCCTGATTTTATTCCCTATGATAAAAACCCCTCTGTTTCCACCGCCAAACGTATCGGGAGTCTTTGCAACATTTTGGCACCATTCTTGAGTGAATTGGAGAACGTCAGATTTTTGGTGAAATTCTGACCCGCCGGTCAGGGTTTTTATATATAAAAAAAGTTTTTCCGCAGGTTAAGTTGTCGAGGCCTGATTTTATTCCCTATGATAAAAACCCCTCTATTTCCACCGCTAAACGTATCAGGGGAGTCTTTGCAACATTTTGGCACCATTCTTGAGTGAATTTGAGAACGTCAGATTTTTGGTGAAATTCTGACCCGCCGGTCAGGGATTTTTTCAAAAAAATGTTTTCCCGCAGGTTAAGTTGTCGAGGTCTGATTTCATTTCCTATGATAAAACCCCCTCTGTATCGACCGCCAAACATATCAGGGGAGTCTTTGCAACATTTTGGCACCATTCTTGAGTAAATTGGAGAACGTCAGATTTTTGGTGAAATTCTGACGGTCAGGGATTTTTTCAAAAAAATGTTTTTCCGCAGGTTAAGTTGTCGAGGATTTTATTTCCTATGATAAAAACCCCTCTGTATCGACCGCCAAACATATCAGGGGAGTCTTTGCAACATTTTGGCACCATTCTTGAGTGAATTGGAGAACGTCAGATTTTTGGTGAAATTCTGACCCGCCGGTCAGGGATTTTTTCAAAAAAAGTTTTCCCGCAGGTTAAGTTGTCGAGGCCTGATTTTATTTCCTATGATAAAAACCCCTCTCTTTCCACCGCCAAATGTATCAGGGGAGTCTTTGCAACATTTTGGCACCATTCTTGAGTGAATTGGAGAACGTCAAATTTTTGGTGAAATTCTGACCCGCCGGTCACGGATTTTCTTCAAAAAAATGTTTTCTCGCAGGTTAAGTTGTCGAGGCCTGATTTTATTTCCTATGATAAAAACCCCTCTGTATCGACCGCCAAACGTATCAGGGGAGTCTTTGCAACATTTTGGCACCATTCTTGAGTGAATTGGAGAACGTCAGATTTTTGGTGAAATTCTGACCCGCCGGTCAGGGATTTTTTCAAAAAAATGTTTTCCCGCAGGTTAAGTTGTCGAGGCCTGATTTTATTCCCTATGATAAAAACCCCTCTGTTTCCACCGCCAAACGTATCAGGGGAGTCTTTGCATCATTTTGGCACCATTCTTGAGTGAATTGGAGAACGTCAGATTTTTGGTGAAATTCTGACCCGCCGGTCAGGTTTTTTTTTTTTTAAAAAAAAGTTTTTCCGCAGGTTAAGTTGTCGAGGCCTGATTTCATTTCCTATGATAAAAACCCCTCTGTTTCCACCGCCAAACGTATCAGGGGAGTCTTGGCAACATTTTGGGACCATTCCTGAGTTATTTGGAGAACGTCAGATTTTTGGTAAAATTCTGACCCGCCTGTCAGGGATTTTTTCAAAAAAATGTTTTCCCGCAGGTTAAGTTGTCGAGGCCTGATTTTATTCCCTATGATAAAAACCCCTCTGTTTCCACCGCCAAACGTATCAGGGGAGTCTTTGCATCATTTTGGCACCATTCTTGAGTGAATTGGAGAACGTCAGATTTTTGGTGAAATTCTGACCCGCCGGTCAGGTTTTTTTTTTTTTTAAAAAAAAGTTTTTCCGCAGGTTAAGTTGTCGAGGCCTGATTTCATTTCCTATGATAAAAACCCCTCTGTTTCCACCGCCAAACGTATCAGGGGAGTCTTTGCAACATTTTGGCATCATTCTTGAGTGAATTGGAGAACGTCAGATTTTCGGTGAAATTCTGACCCGCCTGTCAGGGATTTTTTCAAAAAAAAAATTTCCTGCAGGTTAAGTTGTCGTGGTCTGTTTTTATTTCCTATGATAAAAACCCCTCTGTTTCCACCGCCAAACGTATCAGGGGAGTCTTTGCAACATTTTGGCACGATTCTTAGTGAATTGGAGAACGTCAGATTTTTGGTGAAATTCTGACCCGCCGGTCAGGGATTTTTTCAAAAAAAAAGTTATTCCGCAGGTTAAGTTGTCGAGGCCTGATTTCATTTCCTATGACAAAAACCCCTCTGTTTCCACCGCCAAACGTATCAGGGGAGTCTTTGCAACATTTTGGCACCATTCCTGAATGAATTGGAGAACGTCAGATTTTTGGTGAAATTCTGACCCGCCGGTCAGGGTTTTTTTTTTAATAAAAAGTTTTTCCGCAGGTTAAGTTGTCGAGGTCTGATTTTATTTCCTATGATAAAAAACCCCTCTGTTTCAACCGCCAAACCTATCAGGGGAGTCTTTGCAACATTTTGGCACCATTCCTGAGTGAATTGGAGAACATCAGATTTTTGGTGAAATTCTGACCCGCCGGTCAGGGATTTTTTCAAAAAAATGTTTCCCCGCAGGTTAAGTTGTCGAGGCCTGATTTCATTTCCTATGATAAAAACCCCTCTGTTTCCACCGCCAAACGTATCAGGGGAGTCTTTGCAACATTTTGGCACCATTCTTGAGTGAATTGGAGAACGTCAGATTTTTGGTGAAATTCTGACCCGCCGGTCAGGGTTTTTTTTTTAAAAAAAGTTATTCCGCAGGTTAAGTTGTCGAGGCCTGATTTCATTTCCTATGACAAAAACCCCTCTGTTTCCACCGCCAAACGTATCAGGGGAGTCTTTGCAACATTTTGGCACCATTCTTGAGTGAATTGGAGAACGTCAGATTTTTGGTGAAATTCTGACCCGCCGGTCAGGGATTTTTTCAAAAAAATGCTTTTCCGCAGGTTAAGTTGTCGAGGTCTGTTTTTATTTCCTATGATAAAAACCCCTCTGTTTCCACCACCAAACGTATCAGGGGAGTCTTTGCAACATTTTGGCACCATTCTTGAGTGAATTGGAGAACGTCAGATTTTTGGTGAAATTCTGACCCGCCGGTCAGGGATTTTTTCAAAAAAATGTTTCCCCGCAGGTTAAGTTGTCGAGGCCTGATTTCATTTCCTATGATAAAAACCCCTCTGTTTCCACCGCCAAACGTATCAGGGGAGTCTTTGCAACATTTTGGCACCATTCTTGAGTGAATTGGAGAACGTCAGATTTTTGGTGAAATTCTGACCCGCCGGTCAGGGATTTTTTCAAAAAAAGGTTTCCCCGCAGGTTAAGTTGTCGAGGCCTGATTTTATTTCCTATGATAAAAACCCGTCTGTTTCCACCGCCAAACGTATCAGGGGAGTCTTTGCAACATTTTGGCACCATTCTTGAGTGAATTGGAGAACGTCAGATTTTTGGTGAAATTCTGACCCGCCGGTCAGGGATTTTTTCAAAAAAAAAAATTTTCCTGCAGGTTCTGTTGTCGAGGTCTGCTTTTATTTCCTATGATAAAAACCCCTCTGTTTCCACCGCCAAACGTATCAGGGGAGTCTTTGCAACATTTTGGCACCAATCTTGAGTGAATTGGAGAACGTTAGATTTTTGGTGAAATTCTGACCCGCCGGTCAGGGACTTTTTCAAAAAAATGTTTCCCCGCAGGTTAAGTTGTCGAGGCCTGATTTCATTTCCTATGATAAAAACCCCTCTGTTTCCACCGCCAAACGTATCAGGGGAGTCTTTGCAACATTTTGGCACCATTCTTGAGTGAATTGGAGAACGTCAGATTTTTGGTGAAATTCTGACCCGCCGGTCAGGGTTTTTTTTTTAAAAAAAGTTATTCCGCAGGTTAAGTTGTCGAGGCCTGATTTCATTTCCTATGACAAAAACCCCTCTGTTTCCACCGCCAAACGTATCAGGGGAGTCTTTGCAACATTTTGGCACCATTCTTGAGTGAATTGGAGAACGTCAGATTTTTGGTGAAATTCTGACCCGCCGGTCAGGGATTTTTTCAAAAAAATGTTTTTCCGCAGGTTAAGTTGTCGAGGTCTGTTTTTATTTCCTATGATAAAAACCCCTCTGTTTCCACCGCCAAACGTATCAGGGGAGTCTTTGCAACATTTTGGCACCATTCTTGAGTGAATTGGAGAACGTCAGATTTTTGGTGAGATTCTGACCCGCCGGTCAGGGATTTTTTCAAAAAAATGTTTCCCCGCAGGTTAAGTTGTCGAGGCCTGATTTCATTTCCTATGATAAAAACCCCTCTGTTTCCACCGCCAAACGTATCAGGGGAGTCTTTGCAACATTTTGGCACCATTCTTGAGTGAATTGGAGAACGTCAGATTTTTGGTGAAATTCTGACCCGCCGGTCAGGGATTTTTTCAAAAAAAGTTTTCCCGCAGGTTAAGTTGTCGAGGCCTGATTTTATTTCCTATGATAAAAACCCGTCTGTTTCCACCGCCAAACGTATCAGGGGAGTCTTTGCAACATTTTGGCACCATTCTTGAGTGAATTGGAGAACGTCAGATTTTTGGTGAAATTCTGACCCGCCGGTCAGGGATTTTTTCAAAAAAAGTTTTCCCGCAGGTTAAGTTGTCGAGGCCTGATTTTATTTCCTATGATAAAAACCCCTCTCTTTCCACCGCCAAATGTATCAGGGGAGTCTTTGCAACATTTTGGCACCATTCTTGAGTGAATTGGAGAACGTCAAATTTTTGGTGAAATTCTGACCCGCCGGTCACGGATTTTCTTCAAAAAAATGTTTTCTCGCAGGTTAAGTTGTCGAGGCCTGATTTTATTTCCTATGATAAAAACCCCTCTGTATCGACCGCCAAACGTATCAGGGGAGTTTTGGCAACATTTTGGGACCATTCCTGAGTTATTTGGAGAACGTCAGATTTTTGGTAAAATTCTGACCCGCCTGTCAGGGATTTTTTCAAAAAAATGTTTTCCCGCAGGTTAAGTTGTCGAGGCCTGATTTTATTCCCTATGATAAAAACCCCTCTGTTTCCACCGCCAAACGTATCAGGGGAGTCTTTGCATCATTTTGGCACCATTCTTGAGTGAATTGGAGAACGTCAGATTTTTGGTGAAATTCTGACCCGCCGGTCAGGTTTTTTTTTTAAAAAAAAAAAAAGTTTTTCCGCAGGTTAAGTTGTCGAGGCCTGATTTCATTTCCTATGATAAAAACCCCTCTGTTTCCACCGCCAAACGTATCAGGGGAGTCTTTGCAACATTTTGGCATCATTCTTGAGTGAATTGGAGAACGTCAGATTTTCGGTGAAATTCTGACCCGCCTGTCAGGGATTTTTTCAAAAAAAAAATTTCCTGCAGGTTAAGTTGTCGTGGTCTGTTTTTATTTCCTATGATAAAAACCCCTCTGTTTCCACCGCCAAACGTATCAGGGGAGTCTTTGCAACATTTTGGCACGATTCTTAGTGAATTGGAGGACGTCAGATTTTTGGTGAAATTCTGACCCGCCGGTCAGGGATTTTTTCAAAAAAAAAGTTATTCCGCAGGTTAAGTTGTCGAGGCCTGATTTCATTTCCTATGACAAAAACCCCTCTGTTTCCACCGCCAAACGTATCAGGGGAGTCTTTGCAACATTTTGGCACCATTCCTGAATGAATTGGAGAACGTCAGATTTTTGGTGAAATTCTGACCCGCCGGTCAGGGTTTTTTTTTTAATAAAAAGTTTTTCCGCAGGTTAAGTTGTCGAGGTCTGATTTTATTTCCTATGATAAAAAACCCCTCTGTTTCAACCGCCAAACGTATCAGGGGAGTCTTTGCAACATTTTGGCACCATTCCTGAGTGAATTGGAGAACATCAGATTTTTGGTGAAATTCTGACCCGCCGGTCAGGGATTTTTTCAAAAAAATGTTTCCCCGCAGGTTAAGTTGTCGAGGCCTGATTTCATTTCCTATGATAAAAACCCCTCTGTTTCCACCGCCAAACGTATCAGGGGAGTCTTTGCAACATTTTGGCACCATTCTTGAGTGAATTGGAGAACGTCAGATTTTTGGTGAAATTCTGACCCGCCGGTCAGGGTTTTTTTTTTAAAAAAAGTTATTCCGCAGGTTAAGTTGTCGAGGCCTGATTTCATTTCCTATGACAAAAACCCCTCTGTTTCCACCGCCAAACGTATCAGGGGAGTCTTTGCAACATTTTGGCACCATTCTTGAGTGAATTGGAGAACGTCAGATTTTTGGTGAAATTCTGACCCGCCGGTCAGGGATTTTTTCAAAAAAATGCTTTTCCGCAGGTTAAGTTGTCGAGGTCTGTTTTTATTTCCTATGATAAAAACCCCTCTGTTTCCACCACCAAACGTATCAGGGGAGTCTTTGCAACATTTTGGCACCATTCTTGAGTGAATTGGAGAACGTCAGATTTTTGGTGAAATTCTGACCCGCCGGTCAGGGATTTTTTCAAAAAAATGTTTCCCCGCAGGTTAAGTTGTCGAGGCCTGATTTCATTTCCTATGATAAAAACCCCTCTGTTTCCACCGCCAAACGTATCAGGGGAGTCTTTGCAACATTTTGGCACCATTCTTGAGTGAATTGGAGAACGTCAGATTTTTGGTGAAATTCTGACCCGCCGGTCAGGGATTTTTTCAAAAAAAGGTTTCCCCGCAGGTTAATTTGTCGAGGCCTGATTTTATTTCCTATGATAAAAACCCGTCTGTTTCCACCGCCAAACGTATCAGGGGAGTCTTTGCAACATTTTGGCACCATTCTTGAGTGAATTGGAGAACGTCAGATTTTTGGTGAAATTCTGACCCGCCGGTCAGGGATTTTTTCAAAAAAAAAAATTTTCCTGCAGGTTCTGTTGTCGAGGTCTGCTTTTATTTCCTATGATAAAAACCCCTCTGTTTCCACCGCCAAACGTATCAGGGGAGTCTTTGCAACATTTTGGCACCAATCTTGAGTGAATTGGAGAACGTTAGATTTTTGGTGAAATTCTGACCCGCCGGTCAGGGATTTTTTCAAAAAAATGTTTCCCCGCAGGTTAAGTTGTCGAGGCCTGATTTCATTTCCTATGATAAAAACCCCTCTGTTTCCACCGCCAAACGTATCAGGGGAGTCTTTGCAACATTTTGGCACCATTCTTGAGTGAATTGGAGAACGTCAGATTTTTGGTGAAATTCTGACCCGCCGGTCAGGGTTTTTTTTTAAAAAAAAGTTATTCCGCAGGTTAAGTTGTCGAGGCCTGATTTCATTTCCTATGACAAAAACCCCTCTGTTTCCACCGCCAAACGTATCAGGGGAGTCTTTGCAACATTTTGGCACCATTCTTGAGTGAATTGGAGAACGTCAGATTTTTGGTGAAATTCTGACCCGCCGGTCAGGGATTTTTTCAAAAAAATGTTTTTCCGCAGGTTAAGTTGTCGAGGTCTGTTTTTATTTCCTATGATAAAAACCCCTCTGTTTCCACCGCCAAACGTATCAGGGGAGTCTTTGCAACATTTTGGCACCATTCTTGAGTGAATTGGAGAACGTCAGATTTTTGGTGAGATTCTGACCCGCCGGTCAGGGATTTTTTCAAAAAAATGTTTCCCCGCAGGTTAAGTTGTCGAGGCCTGATTTCATTTCCTATGATAAAAACCCCTCTGTTTCCACCGCCAAACGTATCAGGGGAGTCTTTGCAACATTTTGGCACCATTCTTGAGTGAATTGGAGAACGTCAGATTTTTGGTGAAATTCTGACCCGCCGGTCAGGGATTTTTTCAAAAAAAGGTTTCCCCGCAGGTTAAGTTGTCGAGGCCTGATTTTATTTCCTATGATAAAAACCCGTCTGTTTCCACCGCCAAACGTATCAGGGGAGTCTTTGCAACATTTTGGCACCATTCTTGAGTGAATTGGAGAACGTCAGATTTTTGGTGAAATTCTGACCCGCCGGTCAGGGATTTTTTCAAAAAAAAAAATTTTCCTGCAGGTTCTGTTGTCGAGGTCTGCTTTTATTTCCTATGATAAAAACCCCTCTGTTTCCACCGCCAAACGTATCAGGGGAGTCTTTGCAACATTTTGGCACCAATCTTGAGTGAATTGGAGAACGTTAGATTTTTGGTGAAATTCTGACCCGCCGGTCAGGGATTTTTTCAAAAAAATGTTTCCCCGCAGGTTAAGTTGTCGAGGCCTGATTTCATTTCCTATGATAAAAACCCGTCTGTTTCCACCGCCAAACGTATCAGGGGAGTCTTTGCAACATTTTGGCACCATTCTTGAGTGAATTGGAGAACGTTAGATTTTTGGTGAAATTCTGACCCGCCGGTCAGGGATTTTTTCAAAAAAATGTTTCCCCGCAGGTTTAGTTGTCGAGGCCTGATTTCATTTCCTATGATAAAAACCCCTTTGTTTCCACCGCCAAACGTATCAGGGGAGTCTTTGCAACATTTTGGCACCATTCTTGAGTGAATTGGAGAACGTCAGATTTTTGGTGAAATTCTGACCCGCCGGTCAGGGTTTTTTTTTTAAAAAAAGTTATTCCGCAGGTTAAGTTGTCGAGGCCTGATTTCATTTCCTATGACAAAAACCCCTCTGTTTCCACCGCCAAACGTATCAGGGGAGTCTTTGCAACATTTTGGCACCATTCTTGAGTGAATTGGAGAACGTCAGATTTTTGGTGAAATTCTGACCCGCCGGTCAGGGATTTTTTCAAAAAAATGTTTTTCCGCAGGTTAAGTTGTCGAGGTCTGTTTTTATTTCCTATGATAAAAACCCCTCTGTTTCCACCGCCAAACGTATCAGGGGAGTCTTTGCAACATTTTGGCACCATTCTTGAGTGAATTGGAGAACGTCAGATTTTTGGTGAAATTCTGACCCGCCGGTCAGGGATTTTTTCAAAAAAAGGTTTCCCCGCAGGTTAAGTTGTCGAGGCCTGATTTTATTTCCTATGATAAAAACCCGTCTGTTTCCACCGCCAAACGTATCAGGGGAGTCTTTGCAACATTTTGGCACCATTCTTGAGTGAATTGGAGAACGTCAGATTTTTGGTGAAATTCTGACCCGCCGGTCAGGGATTTTTTCAAAAAAAGGTTTCCCCGCAGGTTAAGTTGTCGAGGCCTGATTTTATTTCCTATGATAAAAACCCGTCTGTTTCCACCGCCAAACGTATCAGGGGAGTCTTTGCAACATTTTGGCACCATTCTTGAGTGAATTGGAGAACGTCAGATTTTTGGTGAAATTCTGACCCGCCGGTCAGGGATTTTTTCAAAAAAAAATTTTTTCCTGCAGGTTCTGTTGTCGAGGTCTGCTTTTATTTCCTATGATAAAAACCCCTCTGTTTCCTCCGCCAAACGTATCAGGGGAGTCTTTGCAACATTTTGGCACCAATCTTGAGTGAATTGGAGAACGTTAGATTTTTGGTGAAATTCTGACCCGCCGGTCAGGGATTTTTTCAAAAAAATGTTTCCCCGCAGGTTAAGTTGTCGAGGCCTGATTTCATTTCCTATGATAAAAACCCCTCTGTTTCCACCGCCAAACGTATCAGGGGAGTCTTTGCAACATTTTGGCACCATTCTTGAGTGAATTGGAGAACGTCAGATTTTTGGTGAAATTCTGACCCGCCGGTCAGGGATTTTTTCAAAAAAATGTTTCCCCGCAGGTTAAGTTGTCGAGGCCTGATTTTATTTCCTATGATAAAAACCCCTCTGTTTCCACCGCCAAACGTATCAGGGGAGTCTTTGCAACATTTTGGCACGATTCTTGAGTGAATTGGAGAACGTCAGATTTTTGGTGAAATTCTGACCCGCCGGTCAGGGATTTTTTCAAAAAAAAAGTTATTCCGCAGGTTAAGTTGTCGAGGCCTGATTTCATTTCCTATGACAAAAACCCCTCTGTTTCCACCGCCAAACGTATCAGGGGAGTCTTTGCAACATTTTGGCACCATTCCTGAATGAATTGGAGAACGTCAGATTTTTTGGTGAAATTCTGACCCGCCGGTCAGGGTTTTTTTTTTAATAAAATGTTTCCCCGCAGGTTAAGTTGTCGAGGCCTGATTTCATTTCCTATGATAAAAACCCCTCTGTTTCCACCGCCAAACGTATCAGGGGAGTCTTTGCAACATTTTGGCACCATTCTTGAGTGAATTGGAGAACGTCAGATTTTTGGTGAAATTCTGACCCGCCGGTCAGGGTTTTTTTTTAAAAAAAAAAAGTTATTCCGCAGGTTAAGTTGTCGAGGCCTGATTTCATTTCCTATGACAAAAACCCCTCTGTTTCCACCGCCAAACGTATCAGGGGAGTCTTTGCAACATTTTGGCACCATTCTTGAGTGAATTGGAGAACGTCAGATTTTTGGTGAAATTCTGACCCGCCGGTCAGGGATTTTTTCAAAAAAATGTTTTTCCGCAGGTTAAGTTGTCGAGGTCTGTTTTTATTTCCTATGATAAAAACCCCTCTGTTTCCACCGCCAAACGTATCAGGGGAGTCTTTGCAACATTTTGGCACCATTCTTGAGTGAATTGGAGAACGTCAGATTTTTGGTGAAATTCTGACCCGCCGGTCAGGGATTTTTTCAAAAAAATGTTTCCCCGCAGGTTAAGTTGTCGAGGCCTGATTTCATTTCCTATGATAAAAACCCCTCTGTTTCCACCGCCAAACGTATCAGGGGAGTCTTTGCAACATTTTGGCACCATTCTTGAGTGAATTGGAGAACGTCAGATTTTTGGTGAAATTCTGACCCGCCGGTCAGGGATTTTTTCAAAAAAAGGTTTCCCCGCAGGTTAAGTTGTCGAGGCCTGATTTTATTTCCTATGATAAAAACCCCTCTGTTTCCACCACCAAACGTATCAGGGGAGTCTTTGCAACATTTTGGCACCATTCTTGAGTGAATTGGAGAACGTCAGATTTTTGGTGAAATTCTGACCCGCCGGTCAGGGATTTTTTCAAAAAAAAATTTTTTCCTGCAGGTTCTGTTGTCGAGGTCTGCTTTTATTTCCTATGATAAAAACCCCTCTGTTTCCTCCGCCAAACGTATCAGGGGAGTCTTTGCAACATTTTGGCACCAATCTTGAGTGAATTGGAGAACGTTAGATTTTTGGTGAAATTCTGACCCGCCGGTCAGGGATTTTTTCAAAAAAATGTTTCCCCGCAGGTTAAGTTGTCGAGGCCTGATTTCATTTCCTATGATAAAAACCCCTCTGTTTCCACCGCCAAACGTATCAGGGGAGTCTTTGCAACATTTTGGCACCATTCTTGAGTGAATTGGAGAACGTCAGATTTTTGGTGAAATTCTGACCCGCCGGTCAGGGATTTTTTCAAAAAAATGTTTCCCCGCAGGTTAAGTTGTCGAGGCCTGATTTTATTTCCTATGATAAAAACCCCTCTGTTTCCACCGCCAAACGTATCAGGGGAGTCTTTGCAACATTTTGGCACGATTCTTGAGTGAATTGGAGAACGTCAGATTTTTGGTGAAATTCTGACCCGCCGGTCAGGGATTTTTTCAAAAAAAAAGTTATTCCGCAGGTTAAGTTGTCGAGGCCTGATTTCATTTCCTATGACAAAAACCCCTCTGTTTCCACCGCCAAACGTATCAGGGGAGTCTTTGCAACATTTTGGCACCATTCCTGAATGAATTGGAGAACGTCAGATTTTTGGTGAAATTCTGACCCGCCGGTCAGGGTTTTTTTTTTAATAAAATGTTTCCCCGCAGGTTAAGTTGTCGAGGCCTGATTTCATTTCCTATGATAAAAACCCCTCTGTTTCCACCGCCAAACGTATCAGGGGAGTCTTTGCAACATTTTGGCACCATTCTTGAGTGAATTGGAGAACGTCAGATTTTTGGTGAAATTCTGACCCGCCGGTCAGGGTTTTTTTTTTTAAAAAAAAGTTATTCCGCAGGTTAAGTTGTCGAGGCCTGATTTCATTTCCTATGACAAAAACCCCTCTGTTTCCACCGCCAAACGTATCAGGGGAGTCTTTGCAACATTTTGGCACCATTCTTGAGTGAATTGGAGAACGTCAGATTTTTGGTGAAATTCTGACCCGCCGGTCAGGGATTTTTTCAAAAAAATGTTTTTCCGCAGGTTAAGTTGTCGAGGTCTGTTTTTATTTCCTATGATAAAAACCCCTCTGTTTCCACCGCCAAACGTATCAGGGGAGTCTTTGCAACATTTTGGCACCATTCTTGAGTGAATTGGAGAACGTCAGATTTTTGGTGAAATTCTGACCCGCCGGTCAGGGATTTTTTCAAAAAAATGTTTCCCCGCAGGTTAAGTTGTCGAGGCCTGATTTCATTTCCTATGATAAAAACCCCTCTGTTTCCACCGCCAAACGTATCAGGGGAGTCTTTGCAACATTTTGGCACCATTCTTGAGTGAATTGGAGAACGTCAGATTTTTGGTGAAATTCTGACCCGCCGGTCAGGGATTTTTTCAAAAAAAGGTTTCCCCGCAGGTTAAGTTGTCGAGGCCTGATTTTATTTCCTATGATAAAAACCCGTCTGTTTCCACCGCCAAACGAATCAGGGGAGTCTTTGCAACATTTTGGCACCATTCTTGAGTGAATTGGAGAACGTCAGATTTTTGGTGAAATTCTGACCCGCCGGTCAGGGATTTTTTCAAAAAAAAAAATTTTCCTGCAGGTTCTGTTGTCGAGGTCTGCTTTTATTTCCTATGATAAAAACCCCTCTGTTTCCACCGCCAAACGTATCAGGGGAGTCTTTGCAACATTTTGGCACCAATCTTGAGTGAATTGGAGAACGTTAGATTTTTGGTGAAATTCTGACCCGCCGGTCAGGGATTTTTTCAAAAAAATGTTTCCCCGCAGGTTAAGTTGTCGAGGCCTGATTTCATTTCCTATGATAAAAACCCCTCTGTTTCCACCGCCAAACGTATCAGGGGAGTCTTTGCAACATTTTGGCACCATTCTTGAGTGAATTGGAGAACGTCAGATTTTTGGTGAAATTCTGACCTGCCGGTCAGGGATTTTTTCAAAAAAATGTTTTCTCCGCAGATTAAGTTGTCGAGGCCTGATTTTATTTCCTATGATAAAAACCCCTCTGTTTCCACCGCCAAACGTATCAGGGGAGTCTTTGCAACATTTTGGCACCATTCTTGAGTGAATTGGAGAACGTCAGATTTTTGGTGAAATTCTGACCTGCCGGTCAGGGATTTTTTCAAAAAAATGTTTTCCCCGCAGATTAAGTTGTCGAGGCCTGATTTTATTTCCTATGATAAAAACCCCTCTGTTTCCACCGCCAAACGTATCAGGGGAGTCTTTGCAACATTTTGGCACCATTCTTGAGTGAATTGGAGAACGTCAGATTTTTGGTGAAATTCTGACCCGCCGGTCAGGGATTTTTTCAAAAAAAATGTTTCCCTGCAGGTTAAGTTGTCGAGGCCTGATTTCATTTCCTATGATAAAAACCCCTCTTTTTGCACCGCCAAACGTATCAGGGGAGTCTTTGCAACATTTTGGCACCATTCTTGAGTGAATTGGAGAACGTCAGATTTTTGGTGAAATTCTGACCCGCCGGTCAGGGATTTTTTCAAAAAAAAATTTCCCCGCAGGTTAAGTTGTCGAGGCCTGATTCCATTTCCTATGATAAAAACCCCTCTGTTTCCACCGCCAAACGTATCAGGGGAGTCTTTGCAACATTTTGGCCCCATTCTTGAGTGAATTGGAGAACGTCAGATTTTTGGTGAAATTCTGACCCGCCGGTCAGGGATTTTTTTAAAAAAATGTGTCCCCGCAGGTTAAGTTGTCGAGGCGTGATTTTATTTCCTATGATAAAAACCCCTCTGTTTCCACCGCCAAACGTATCAGGGGAGTCTTTGCAACATTTTGGCACGATTCCTGAGTGAATTGGAGAACGTCAGATTTTTGGTGAAATTCTGACCCGCCGGTCAGGGTTTTTCTTTTAATAAAAAGTTTTTCCGCAGGTTAAGTTGTCGAGGCCTGATTTTATTTCCTATGATAAAAACCCCTCTGTTTCCACCGCCAAACGTATCAGGGGAGTCTTTGCAACATTTTGGCACCATTCTTGAGTGAATTGCAGAATGTCAGATTTTTGGTGAAATTCTGACCTGCCGGTCAGGGATTTTTTTCAAAAAAATGTTTTCCCCGCAGGTTAAGTTGTCGAGGCCTGATTCCATTTCCTATGATAAAAACCCCTCTGTTTCCACCGCCAAACGTATCAGGGGAGTCTTTGCAACATTTTGGCCCCATTCTTGAGTGAATTGGAGAACGTCAGATCTTTGGTGAAATTCTGACCCGCCGGTCAGGGATTTTTTTAAAAAAATGTGTCCCCGCAGGTTAAGTTGTCGAGGCGTGATTTTATTTCCTATGATAAAAACCCCTCTGTTTCCACCGCCAAACGTATCAGGGGAGTCTTTGCAACATTTTGGCACGATTCCTGAGTGAATTGGAGAACGTCAGATTTTTGGTGAAATTCTGACCCGCCGGTCAGGGTTTTTCTTTTAATAAAAAGTTTTTCCGCATGTTAAGTTGTCGAGGCCTGATCTTATTTCCTATGATAAAAACCCCTCTGTTTCCACCGCCAAACGTATCAGGGGAGTCTTTGCAACATTTTGGCACCATTCTTGAGTGAATTGGAGAACGTCAGATTTTTGGTGAAATTCTGACCCGCCGGTCAGGGTTTTTTTTTAAAAAAAATGTTTTTCCGCAGGTTAAGTTGTTGAGGTCTGTTTTTATTTCCTATGATAAAAACCCCTCTGTTTCCACCGCCAAACGTATTAGGGGAGTCTTTGCAACATTTTGGCACCATTCTTGAGTGAATTGGAGAACGTCAGATTTTTGGTGAAATTCTGACCTGCCGGTCAGGGATTTTTCAAAAAAATGTTTTCCCCGCAGGTTAATTTGTCGAGGCCTCATTTTATTTCCTATGATAAAAACCCCTCTGTTTCCACCGCCAAACGTATCAGGGGAGTCTTTGCAACATTTTGGCACCATTCTTGAGTGAATTGCAGAATGTCAGATTTTTGGTGAAATTCTGACCTGCCGGTCAGGGATTTTTTCAAAAAAATGTTTTCCCCGCAGGTTAAGTTGTCGAGGCCTGATTCCATTTCCTATGATAAAAACCCCTCTGTTTCCACCGCCAAACGTATCAGGGGAGTCTTTGCAACATTTTGGCCCCATTCTTGAGTGAATTGGAGAACGTCAGATTTTTGGTGAAATTCTGACCCGCCGGTCAGGGATTTTTTTAAAAAAATGTGTCCCCGCAGGTTAAGTTGTCGAGGCGTGATTTTATTTCCTATGATAAAAACCCCTCTGTTTCTACCGCCAAACGTATCAGGGGAGTCTTTGCAACATTTTGGCACGATTCCTGAGTGAATTGGAGAACGTCAGATTTTTGGTGAAATTCTGACCCGCCGGTCAGGGTTTTTCTTTTAATAAAAAGTTTTTCCGCAGGTTAAGTTGTCGAGGCCTGATTTTATTTCCTATGATAAAAACCCCTCTGTTTCCACCGCCAAACGTATCAGGGGAGTCTTTGCAACATTTTGGCACCATTCTTGAGTGAATTGGAGAACGTCAGATTTTTGGTGAAATTCTGACCCGCCGGTCAGGGTTTTTTTTTTAAAAAAAATGTTTTTCCGCAGGTTAAGTTGTTGAGGTCTGTTTTTATTTCCTATGATAAAAACCCCTCTGTTTCCACCGCCAAACGTATTAGGGGAGTCTTTGCAACATTTTGGCACCATTCTTGAGTGAATTGGAGAACGTCAGATTTTTGGTGAAATTCTGACCTGCCGGTCAGGGATTTTTCAAAAAAATGTTTTCCCCGCAGGTTAATTTGTCGAGGCCTCATTTTATTTCCTATGATAAAAACCCCTCTGTTTCCACCGCCAAACGTATCAGGGGAGTCTTTGCAACATTTTGGCACCATTCTTGAGTGAATTGGAGAACGTCAGATTTTTGGTGAGATTCTGACCCGCCGGTCAGGTTTTTTTTTCAAAAAAAAAGTTATTCCGCAGGTTAAATTGTCAAGGCCTGATTTCATTTCCTATGATAAAAACCCCTCTGTTTCCACCGCCAAACGTATCAGGGGAGTCTTTGCAACATTTTGGCACCATTCCTGAGTGAATTGGAGAACGTCAGATTTTTGGTGAAATTCTGACCCGCCGGTCAGGGATTTTTTTTTTAAAAAAAATTCCTGCAGGTTAAGTTGTCGTGGTCTGTTTTTATTTCCTATGATAACAACCCCTCTGTTTCCACCGCCAAACGTATTAGGGGAGTGTTTGCAACATTTTGGCACCATTCTTCAGTGAATTGGAGAATGTCAGATTTTTGGTGAAATTCTGACCCGCCGGTCAGGGATTTTTTCAAAAAAATGTTTCCCCGCAGGCTAAGTTGTCGAGGCCTGATTTTATGTCCTATGATAAAAACCCCTCTGTTTCCACCGCCAAACGTATCAGGGGAGTCTATGCAACATTTTGGCACCATTCTTGAGTGAATTGGAGAACGTCAGATTTTTGGTGAAATTCTGACCCGCCGGTCAGGGATTTTTTCAAAAAAAATTTTTCCTGCAGGTTCAGTTGTCGAGGTCTGTTTTTATTTCCTATGATAAAAACCCCTCTGTTTCCACCGCCAAACGTATCAGGGGAGTCTTTGCAACATTTTGGCACCATTCTTGAGTGAATTGGAGAACGTCAGATTTTTGGTGAAATTCTGACCCGCCGGTCAGGGATTTTTTCAAAAAAATGTTTCCCCGCAGGTTAAGTTGTCGAGGCCTGATTTTATTTCCTATTATAAAAACCCCTCTGTTTCCACCGCCAAACCTATCAGGGGAGTCTTTGCAACATTTTGGCACCATTCTTGAGTGAATTGGAGAACGTCAGATTTTTGGTGAAATTCTGACCCGCCGGTCAGGGATTTTTTCAAAAAAAAAAATTTTTCCGCAGGCTAAGTTGTCGAGGCCTGATTTTATTTGCTATGATAAAAACCCCTCTGTTTCCACGGCCAAACGTATCAGGGGAGTCTTTGCAACATTTTGGCACCATTCTTGAGTGAATTGGAGAACGTCAGATTTTTGGTGAAATTCTGACCCGCCGGTCAGGGATTTTTTCAAAAAAATGTTTTCCCGCAGGTTAAGTTGTCGAGGCCTGATTTCATTTCCTATGATAAAAACCCCTCTGTTTCCACCGCCAAACGTATCAGGGGAGTCTTTGCAACATTTTGGCACCATTCTTGAGTGAATTGGAGAACGTCAGATTTTTGGTGAAATTCTGACCCGCCGGTCAGGGATTTTTTTCAAAAAAATGTTTTCCCGCAGGTTAAGTTGTCGAGGCCTGATTTTATTTCCTATGATAAAAACCCCTCTGTTTCCACCGCCAAACGTATCAGGGGAGTCTTTGCAACATTTTGGCACCATTCTTGAGTGAATTGGAGAACGTCAGATTTTTGGTGAAATTCTGACCCGCCGGTCAGGGATTTTTTCAAAAAAATGTTTCCCCGCAGGTTAAGTTGTCGAGGCCTGATTTTATTTCCTATGATAAAAACCCCTCTGTTTCCACCGGCAAACGTATCAGGGGAGTCTTTGCAACATTTTGGCACCATTCTTGAGTGAATTGGAGAACGTCAGATTTTAGGTGAAATTCTGACCTGCCGGTCAGGGATTTTTTCAAAAAAATGTTTTCCCGCAGGCTAAGTTTTCGAGGCCTGATTTTATTTCCTATGATAAAAACCCCTCTGTTTCCACCGCCAAACGTATCAGGGGAGTCTTTGCAACATTTTGGCACCATTCTTGAGTGAATTGGAGAATGTCAGATTTTTGGTGAAATTATGACCCGCCGGTCAGGGCTTTTTTCAAAAAAATGTTTCCCCGCAGGTTAAGTTGTCGAGGCCTGATTTCATTTCCTATGATAAAAACCCCTCTGTTTCCACCGCCAAACGTATCAGGGGAGTCTATGCAACATTTTGGCACCATTCTTGAGTGAATTGGAGAACGTCAGATTTTTGGTGAAATTCTGACCCGCCGGTCAGGGATTTTTTTTAAAAAAAAATTTCCTGCAGGTTCAGTTGTCGAGGTCTGTTTTTATTTCCTATGATAAAAACCCCTCTGTTTCCACCGCCAAACGTATCAGGGGAGACTTTGCAACATTTTGGCACCATTCTTGAGTGAATTGGAGAACGTCAGATTTTTGGTGAAATTCTGACCCGCCGGTCAGGGCTTTTTTCAAAAAAGTGTTTCCCCGCAGGTTAAGTTGTCGAGGCCTGATTTCATTTCCTATGATAAAAACCCCTCTGTTTCCACCGCCAAACGTATCAGGGGAGTCTTTGCAACATTTTGGCACCATTCTTGAGTGAATTGGAGAACGTCAGATTTTTGGTGAAATTCTGACCCGCCGGTCAGGGATTTTTTCAAAAAAATGTTTTCCCGCAGGCTAAGTTGTCGAGGCCTGATTTTATTTCCTATGATAAAAACCCCTCTGTTTCCACCGCCAAACGAATCAGGGGAGTCTTTGCAACATTTTGGCACCATTCTTGAGTGAATTGGAGAACTTCAGATTTTTGGTGAAATTCTGACCCGCCGGTCAGGGATTTTTTTTTAAAAAAAAATTCCTGCAGTTTCAGTTGTCGAGGTCTGTTTTTATTTCCTATGATAAAAACCCCTCTGTTTCCACCGCCAAACGTATCAGGGGAGACTTTGCAACATTTTGGCACCATTCTTGAGTGAATTGGAGAACGTCAGATTTTTGGTGAAATTCTGACCCGCCGGTCAGGGATTTTTTCAAAAAAATGTTTCCCCGCAGGTTAAGTTGTCGAGGCCTGATTTTATTTCCTATGATAAAAACCCCTCTGTTTCCACCGCCAAACGTATCAGGGGAGTCTTTGCAACATTTTGGCACCATTCTTGAGTGAATTGGAGAACGTCAGATTTTTGGTGAAATTCTGACCCACCGGTCAGGGATTTTTTCAAAAAAATGTTTCCCCGCAGGTTAAGTTGTCGAGGCCTGATTTCATTTCCTATGATAAAAACCCCTCTGTTTCCACCGCCAAACGTATCAGGGGAGTCTTTGCAACATTTTGGCACCATTCTTGAGTGAATTGGAGAACGTCAGATTTTAGGTGAAATTCTGACCTGCCGGTCAGGGATTTTTTCAAAAAAATGTTTTCCCGCAGGCTAAGTTTTCGAGGCCTGATTTTATTTCCTATGATAAAAACCCCTCTGTTTCCACCGCCAAACGTATCAGGGGAGTCTTTGCAACATTTTGGCACCATTCTTGAGTGAATTGGAGAACGTCAGATTTTTGGTGAAATTATGACCCGCCGGTCAGGGCTTTTTTCAAAAAAATGTTTCCCCGCAGGTTAAGTTGTCGAGGCCTGATTTCATTTCCTATGATAAAAACCCCTCTGTTTCCACCGCCAAACGTATCAGGGGAGTCTATGCAACATTTTGGCACCATTCTTGAGTGAATTGGAGAACGTCAGATTTTTGGTGAAATTCTGACCCGCCGGTCAGGGATTTTTTTTTTAAAAAAATTTCCTGCAGGTTCAGTTGTCGAGGTCTGTTTTTATTTCCTATGATAAAAACCCCTCTGTTTCCACCGCCAAACGTATCAGGGGAGACTTTGCAACATTTTGGCACCATTCTTGAGTGAATTGGAGAACGTCAGATTTTTGGTGAAATTCTGACCCGCCGGTCAGGGCTTTTTTCAAAAAAATGTTTCCCCGCAGGTTAAGTTGTCGAGGCCTGATTTCATTTCCTATGATAAAAACCCCTCTGTTTCCACCGCCAAACGTATCAGGGGAGTCTATGCAACATTTTGGCACCATTCTTGAGTGAATTGGAGAACGTCAGATTTTTGGTGAAATTCTGACCCGCCGGTCAGGGATTTTTTTTTTAAAAAAATGTTTTCCCGCAGGCTAAGTTGTCGAGGTCTGTTTTTATTTCCTATGATAAAAACCCCTCTGTTTCCACCGCCAAACGAATCAGGGGAGACTTTGCAACATTTTGGCACCATTCTTGAGTGAATTGGAGAACGTCAGATTTTTGGTGAAATTCTGACCCGCCGGTCAGGGCTTTTTTCAAAAAAGTGTTTCCCCGCAGGTTAAGTTGTCGAGGCCTGATTTCATTTCCTATGATAAAAACCCCTCTGTTTCCACCGCCAAACGTATCAGGGGAGTCTTTGCAACATTTTGGCACCATTCTTGAGTGAATTGGAGAACGTCAGATTTTTGGTGAAATTCTGACCCGCCAGTCACGGATTTTTTCAAAAAAATGTTTCCCCGCAGGTTAAGTTGTCGAGGCCTGATTTTATTTCCTATGATAAAAACCCCTCTGTTTCCACCGCCAAACGTATCAGGGGAGTCTTTGCAACATTTTGGCACCATTCTTGAGTGAATTGGAGAACGTCAGATTTTTGGTGAAATTCTGACCCGCCGGTCAGGGATTTTTTCAAAAAAAGGTTTCCCCGCAGGTTAAGTTGTCGAGGCCTGATTTTATTTCCTATGATAAAAACCCCTCTGTTTCCACCGCCAAACGTATCAGGGGAGTCTTTGCAACATTTTGGCACCATTCTTGAGTGAATTGGAGAACGTCAGATTTTTGGTGAAATTCTGACCCGCCGGTCAGGGACTTTTTCAAAAAAATGATTTTATTTCCTATGATAAAAACCCCTCTGTTTCCACCGCCAAACGAATCAGGGGAGTCTTTGCAACATTTTGGCACCATTCTTGAGTGAATTGGAGAACGTCAGATTTTTGGTGAAATTCTGACCCGCCAGTCACGGATTTTTTCAAAAAAATGTTTCCCCGCAGGTTAAGTTGTCGAGGCCTGATTTTATTTCCTATGATAAAAACCCCTCTGTTTCCACCGCCAAACGTATCAGGGGAGTCTTTGCAACATTTTGGCACCATTCTTGAGTGAATTGGAGAACGTCAGATTTTTGGTGAAATTCTGACCCGCCGGTCAGGGATTTTTTCAAAAAAAGGTTTCCCCGCAGGTTAAGTTGTCGAGGCCTGATTTTATTTCCTATGATAAAAACCCCTCTGTTTCCACCGCCAAACGTATCAGGGGAGTCTTTGCAACATTTTGGCACCATTCTTGAGTGAATTGGAGAACGTCAGATTTTTGGTGAAATTCTGACCCGCCGGTCAGGGATTTTTTCAAAAAAATGTTTTCCCGCAGGCTAAGTTGTTGAGGCCTGATTTTATTTGCTATGATAAAAACCCCTCTGTTTCCACCGCCAAACGTATCAGGGGAGTCTTTGCAACATTTTGGCACCATTCTTGAGTGAATTGGAGAACGTCAGATTTTTGGTGAAATTCTGACCCGCCGGTCAGGGACTTTTTCAAAAAAATGATTTTATTTCCTATGATAAAAACCCCTCTGTTTCCACCGCCAAACGAATCAGGGGAGTCTTTGCAACATTTTGGCACCATTCTTGAGTGAATTGGAGAACGTCAGATTTTTGGTGAAATTCTGACCCGCCGGTCAGGGATTTTTTCAAAAAAATGTTTCCCCGCAGGTTAAGTTGTCGAGGCCTGATTTCATTTCCTATGATAAAAACCCCTCTGTTTCCACCGCCAAACGTATCAGGGGAGTCTTTGCAACATTTTGGCACCATTCTTGAGTGAATTGGAGAACGTCAGATTTTTGGTGAAATTCTGACCCGCCGGTCAGGGTTTTTTTCAAAAAAAAAATTTCCTGCAGGTTCAGTTGTCGAGGTCTGTTTTTATTTCCTATGATAAAAACCCCTCTGTTTCCACCGCCAAACGTATCAGGGGAGTCTTTGCAACATTTTGGCACCATTCTTGAGTGAATTGGAGAACGTCAGATTTTTGGTGAAATTCTGACCCGCCGGTCAGGGATTTTTTCAAAAAAATGTTTCCTCGCAGGTAAGTTGTCGAGGCCTGATTTCATTTCCTATGATAAAAACCCCTCTGTTTCCACCGCCAAACGTATCAGGGGAGTCTTTGCAACATTTTGGCACCATTCTTGAGTGAATTGGAGAACGTCAGATTTTTGGTGAAATTCTGACCCGCCGGTCAGGGATTTTTTTTAAAAAATGTTTCCCCGCAGGTTAAGTTGTCGAGGCCTGATTTTATTTCCTATGATAAAAACCCCTCTGTTTCCACCGCCAGACGTATCAGGGGAGTCTTTGCAACATTTTGGCACCATTATTGAGTGAATTGGAGAACGTCAGATTTTTGGTGAAATTCTGACCTGCCGGTCAGGTTTTCAAAAAAATGTTTTCCCCGCAGGTTAAGTTGTCGAGGCCTGATTTTATTTCCTATGATAAAAACCCCTCTGTTTCCACCGCCAAACGTATCAGGGGAGTCTTTGCAACATTTTGGCACCATTCTTGAGTGAATTGGAGAACGTCAGTTTTTTGGTGAAATTCTGACCCGCCGGTCAGGGTTTTTTTTTTTTAAAAAAAGTTTTTCCGCAGGTTAAGTTGTCGAAGCCTGATTTCATTTCCTATGATAAAAACCCCTCTGTTTCCACCGCCAAACGTATCAGGGGAGTCTTTGCAACATTTTGGCACCATTCTTGAGTGAATTGGAGAACGTCAGATTTTTGGTGAAATTCTGACCCGCCGGTCATGGATTTTTTCAAAAAAATGTTTCCCCGCAGGTTAAGTTGTCGATGCCTGATTTTGTTTCCTATGATAAAAACCCCTCTGTTTCCACCGCAAAACGTATCAGGGGAGTCTTTGCATCATTTTGGCACCATTCTTGAGCGAATTGGAGAACGTCATATTTTTGGTGAAATTCTGACCCGCCGGTCAGGGATTTTTTCAAAAAAATGTTTCCCCGCAGGTTAAGTTGTCGAGGCCTGATTTCATTTCCTATTATAAAAACCCCTCTGTTTCCACCGCCAAACGTATCAGGGGAGTCTTTGCAACATTTTGGCACCATTCTTGAGTGAATTGGAGAACGTCAGATTTTGGGTGAAATTCTGACCCGCCGGTCACGGATTTTTTCAAAAAAATGTTTTCCCGCAGGTTAAGTTGTCGAGGCCTGATTTGATTTCCTATGATAAAAACTCCTCTGTTTCCACCGCCAAACGTATCAGGGGAGTCTTTGCATCATTTTGGCACCATTCTTGAGTGAATTGGAGAACGTCAAATTTTTGGTGAAATTCTGACCCGCCGGTCAGGGTTTTTTTTTTTAAAAAAAGTTTTTCCGCAGGTTAAGTTGTCGAGGCCTGATTTTATTTCCTATGATAAAAACCCCTCTGTTTCCACCGCCAAACGTATCAGGGGAGTCTTTGCAACATTTTGGCACCATTCTTGAGTGAATTGGAGAACGTCAGATTTTTGGTGAAATTCTGACCCGCCGGTCAGGGATTTTTTCAAAAAAATGTTTTCTCGCAGGCTAAGTTGTCGAGGCCTGATTTTATTTCCTATGATAAAAACCCCTGTGTTTCCACCGCCAAACGAATCAGGGGAGTCTTTGCAACATTTTGGCACCATTCTTGAGTGAATTGGAGAACGTCAGATTTTTGGTGAAATTCTGACCCACCGGTCAGGGATTTTTTCAAAAAAATGTTTCCCCGCAGGTTAAGTTGTCGAGGCCTGATTTCATTTCCTATTATAAAAACCCCTCTGTTTCCACCGCCAAACGTATCAGGGGAGTCTTTGCAACATTTTGGCACCATTCTTGAGTGAATTGGAGAACGTCAGATTTTTGGTGAAATTCTGACCCGCCGGTCAGGGATTTTTTCAAAAAAATGTTTCCCCGGAGGTTAAGTTGTCGAGGCCTGATTTTATTTCCTATGATAAAAACCCCTCTGTTTCCACCGCCAAACGTATCAGGGGAGTCTTTGCAACATTTTGGCACCATTCTTGAGTGAATTGGAGAACGTCAGATTTTTGGTGAAATTCTGACCTGCCGGTCAGGGATTTTTTCAAAAAAATGTTTTCCCGCTGGCTATGTTGTCGAGGCCTGATTTTATTTCCTATGATAAAAACCCCTCTGTTTCCACCGCCAAACGTATCAGGGGAGTCTTTGCAACATTTTGGCACCTTTCTTGAGTGAATTGGAGAACGTCAGATTTTTGGTGAAATTATGACCCGCCGGTCAGGGACTTTTTCAAAAAAATGATTTTATTTCCTATGATAAAAACCCCTGTGTTTCCACCGCCAAACGAATCAGGGGAGTCTTTGCAACATTTTGGCACCATTCTTGAGTGAATTGGAGAACGTCAGATTTTTGGTGAAATTCTGACCCACCGGTCAGGGATTTTTTCAAAAAAATGTTCCCCCGCAGGTTAAGTTGTCGAGGCCTGATTTCATTTCCTATGATAAAAACCCCTCTGTTTCCACCGCCAAACGTATCAGGGGAGTCTTTGCAACATTTTGGCACCATTCTTGAGTGAATTGGAGAACGTCAGATTTTTGGTGAAATTCTGACCCGCCGGTCAGGGATTTTTTCAAAAAAATGTTTCCCCGCAGGTTAAGTTGTCGAGGCCTGATTTTATTTCCTATGATAAAAACCCCTCTGTTTCCACCGCCAAACGTATCAGGGGAGTCTTTGCAACATTTTGGCACCATTCTTGAGTGAATTGGAGAACGTCAGATTTTTGGTGAAATTCTGACCTGCCGGTCAGGGATTTTTTCAAAAAAATGTTTTCCCGCAGGCTAAGTTGTCGAGGCCTGATTTTATTTCCTATGATAAAAACCCCTCTGTTTCCACCGCCAAACGTATCAGGGGAGTCTTTGCAACATTTTGGCACCATTCTTGAGTGAATTGGAGAACGTCAGATTTTTGGTGAAATTATGACCCGCCGGTCAGGGACTTTTTCAAAAAAATGATTTTATTTCCTATGATAAAAACCCCTCTGTTTCCACCGCCAAACGTATCAGGGGAGTCTTTGCAACATTTTGGCACCATTCTTGAGTGAATTGGAGAACGTCAGATTTTTGGTGAAATTCTGACCCGCCGGTCAGGGATTTTTTCAAAAAAATGTTTTCCCGCAGGCTAAGTTGTCGAGGCCTGATTTTATTTCCTATGATAAAAACCCCTCTGTTTCCACCGCCAAACGTATCAGGGGAGTCTTTGCAACATTTTGGCACCATTCTTGAGTGAATTGGAGAACGTCAGATTTTTGGTGAAATTCTGACCCGCCCGTCAGGGCTTTTTTCAAAAAAATGTTTCCCCGCAGGTTAAGTTGTCGAGGCCTGATTTCATTTCCTATGATAAAAACCCCTCTGTTTCCACCGCCAAACGTATCAGGGGAGTCTATGCAACATTTTGGCACCATTCTTGAGTGAATTGGAGAACGTGAGATTTTTGGTGAAATTCTGACCCGCCTTTCCTGCAGGTTCAGTTGTCGAGGTCTGTTTTTATTTCCTATGATAAAAACCCCTCTGTTTCCACCGCCAAACGTATCAGGGGAGTCTTTGCAACATTTTGGCACCATTCTTGAGTGAATTGGAGAACGTCAGATTTTTGGTGAAATTCTGACCCGCCGGTCAGGGATTTTTTCAAAAAAATGTTTCCCCGCAGGTTAAGTTGTCGAGGCCTGATTTTATTTCCTATGATAAAAACCCCTCTGTTTCCACCGCCAGACGTATCAGGGGAGTCTTTGCAACATTTTGGCACCATTATTGAGTGAATTGGAGAACGTCAGATTTTTGGTGAAATTCTGACCTGCCGGTCAGGGATTTTTTCAAAAAAATGTTTTCCCCGCAGGTTAAGTTGTCGAGGCCTGATTTTATTTCCTATGATAAAAACCCCTCTGTTTCCACCGCCAAACGTATCAGGGGAGTCTTTGCAACATTTTGGCACCATTCTTGAGTGAATTGGAGAACGTCAGATTTTTGGTGAAATTCTGACCCGCCGGTCAGGGTTTTTTTCAAAAAAAAAAAAGTTTTTCCGTAGGTTAAGTTGTCGAAGCCTGATTTCATTTCCTATGATAAAAACCCCTCTGTTTCCACCGCCAAACGTATCAGGGGAGTCTTTGCAACATTTTGGCCCCATTCTTGAGTGAATTGGAGAACGTCAGATTTTTGGTGAAATTCTGACCCGCCGGTCATGGATTTTTTCAAAAAAATGTTTCCCCGCAGGTTAAGTTGTTGAGGCCTGATTTTATTTCCTATGATAAAAACCCCTCTGTTTCCACCGCAAAACGTATCAGGGGAGTCTTTGCATCATTTTGGCACCATTCTTGAGTGAATTGGAGAACGTCAGATTTTTGGTGAAATTCTGACCCGCCGGTCAGGGATTTTTTCAAAAAAATGTTTCCCCGCAGGTTAAGTTGTCGAGGCCTGATTTCATTTCCTATTATAAAAACCCCTCTGTTTCCACCGCCAAACGTATCAGGGGAGTCTTTGCAACATTTTGGCACCATTCTTGAGTGAATTGGAGAACGTCAGATTTTGGGTGAAATTCTGACCCGCCGGTCACGGATTTTTTCAAAAAAATGTTTTCCCGCAGGTTAAGTTGTCGAGGCCTGATTTGATTTCCTATGATAAAAACCCCTCTGTTTCCACCGCCAAACGTATCAGGGGAGTCTATGCAACATTTTGGCACCATTCTTGAGTGAATTGGAGAACGTCAGATTTTTTGTGAAATTCTGACCCGCCTTTCCTGCAGGTTCAGTTGTCGAGGTCTGTTTTTATTTCCTATGATAAAAACCCCTCTGTTTCCACCGCCAAACGTATCAGGGGAGTCTTTGCAACATTTTGGCACCATTCTTGAGTGAATTGGAGAACGTCAGATTTTTGGTGAAATTCTGACCCGCCGGTCAGGGATTTTTTCAAAAAAATGTTTCCCCGCAGGTTAAGTTGTCGAGGCCTGATTTTATTTCCTATGATAAAAACCCCTCTGTTTCCACCGCCAGACGTGTCAGGGGAGTCTTTGCAACATTTTGGCACCATTATTGAGTGAATTGGAGAACGTCAGATTTTTGGTGAAATTCTGACCTGCCGGTCAGGGATTTTTTCAAAAAAATGTTTTCCCCGCAGGTTAAGTTGTCGAGGCCTGATTTTATTTCCTATGATAAAAACCCCTCTGTTTCCACCGCCAAACGTATCAGGGGAGTCTTTGCAACATTTTGGCACCATTCTTGAGTGAATTGGATAACGTCAGATTTTTGGTGAAATTCTGACCCGCCGGTCAGGGATTTTTTCAAAAAAATGTTTCCCCGCAGGTTAAGTTGTCGAGGCCTGATTTGATTTCCTATGATAAAAACCCCTCTGTTTCCACCGCCAAACGTATCAGGGGAGTCTTTGCAACATTTTGGCACCATTCTTGAGTGAATTGGAGAACGTCAGATTTTTGGTGAAATTATGACCCGCCGGTCAGGGACTTTTTCAAAAAAATGATTTTATTTCCTATGATAAAAACCCCTCTGTTTCCACCGCCAAACGTATCTGGGGAGTCTTTGCAACATTTTGGCACCATTCTTGAGTGAATTGGAGAACGTCAGTTTTTTGGTGAAATTCTGACCCGCCGGTCAGGGTTTTTTTTTTTAAAAAAAAGTTTTTCCGTAGGTTAAGTTGTCGAAGCCTGATTTCATTTCCTATGATAAAAACCCCTCTGTTTCCACCGCCAAACGTATCAGGGGAGTCTTTGCAACATTTTGGCACCATTCTTGAGTGAATTGGAGAACGTCAGATTTTTGGTGAAATTCTGACCCGCCGGTCATGGATTTTTTCAAAAAAATGTTTCCCCGCAGGTTAAGTTGTTGAGGCCTGATTTTATTTCCTATGATAAAAACCCCTCTGTTTCCACCGCAAAACGTATCAGGGGAGTCTTTGCATCATTTTGGCACCATTCTTGAGTGAATTGGAGAACGTCAGATTTTTGGTGAAATTCTGACCCGCCGGTCAGGGATTTTTTCAAAAAAATGTTTCCCCACAGGTTAAGTTGTCGAGGCCTGATTTCATTTCCTATTATAAAAACCCCTCTGTTTCCACCGCCAAACGTATCAGGGGAGTCTTTGCAACATTTTGGCACCATTCTTGAGTGAATTGGAGAACGTCAGATTTTTGGTGAAATTCTGACCCGCCGGTCACGGATTTTTTCAAAAAAATGTTTTCCCGCAGGTTAAGTTGTCGAGGCCTGATTTGATTTCCTATGATAAAAACCCCTCTGTTTCCACCGCCAAACGTATCAGGGGAGTCTTTGCATCATTTTGGCACCATTCTTGAGTGAATTGGAGAACGTCAGATTTTTGGTGAAATTCTGACCCGCCGGTCAGGGTTTTTTTTAAAAAAAAAAGTTTTTCCGCAGGTTAAGTTGTCGAGGCCTG
Source organism: Zootoca vivipara (assembly GCF_963506605.1). Lineage (NCBI taxonomy): Eukaryota > Metazoa > Chordata > Lepidosauria > Squamata > Lacertidae > Zootoca > Zootoca vivipara. The sequence goes on from NC_083285.1 coordinate 13,371,634, forward strand.
ATTTCATTTCCTATGATAAAAACCCCTCTGTTTCCACCGCCAAACGTATCAGGGGAGTCTTTGCAACATTTTGGCACCATTCTTGAGTGAATTGGAGAACGTCAGTTTTTTGGTGAAATTCTGACCCGCCGGTCAGGGTTTTTTTCAAAAAAAAAAGTTTTTCCGCAGGTTAAGTTGTAGAGGCCTGATTTCATTTCCTATGATAAAAACCCCTCTGTTTCCACCGCCAAACGTATCAGGGGAGTCTTTGCAATATTTTGGCACCATTCTTGAGTGAATTGGAGAACGTCAGCTTTTTGGTGAAATTCTGACCCGCCGGTCATGGATTTTTTCAAAAAAATGTTTCCCCGCAGGTTAAGTTGTCGAGGCCTGATTTGATTTCCTATGATAAAAACCCCTCTGTTTCTACCGCCAAACGTATCAGGGGAGTCTTTGCATCATTTTGGCACCATTCTTGAGTGAATTGGAGAACGTCAGATTTTTGGTGAAATTCTGACCCGCCGGTCAGGGTTTTTTTTTTAAAAAAAAAGTTTTTCCGCAGGTTAAGTTGTCGAGGCCTGATTTCATTTCCTATGATAAAAACTCCTCTGTTTCCACCGCCAAACGTATCAGGGGAGTCTTTGCATAATTTTGGCACCATTCTTGAGTGAATTGGAGAACTTCAGATTTTTGGTGAAATTCTGACCCGCCGGTCAGAGTTTTTTTTTTAAAAAAATAGTCTTTCCGCAGGTTAAGTTGTCAAGGCCTGATTTCATTTCCTATGATAAAAACCCCTCTGTTTCCACCGCCAAACGTATCAGGGGAGTCTTTGCAACATTTTGGCACCATTTCTGAGTGAATTGGAGAACGTCAGATTTTTGGTGAAATTCTGACCCGCCGGTCAGGGTTTTTTTTTCAACAAAAAAAAGTGTTTCCGCAGGTTAAGTTGTCGAGGTCTGATTTCATTTCCTATGATAAAAACCCCTCTGTTTCCACCGCCAAACGTATCAGGGGAGTCTTTGCAACATTTTGGCACCATTCTTGAGTGAATTGGAGAACGTCAGATTTTTGGTGAAATTATGACCCGCCGGTCAGGGACTTTTTCAAAAAAATGATTTTAATTCCTATGATAAAAACCCCTCTGTTTCCACCGCCAAACGTATCAGGGGAGTCTTTGCAACATTTTGGCACCATTTCTGAGTGAATTGGAGAACGTCAGATTTTTGGTGAAATTCTGACCGGCCGGTCAGGGATTTTTTCAAAAAAAATGTTTCCCCGCAGGTTAAGTTGTCGAGGCCTGAATTCATTTCCTATGATAAAAACCCCTCTGTTTCCACCGCCAAAGGTATCAGGGGAGTCTTTGCAACATTTTGGCACCATTCTTGAGTGAATTGGAGAACGTCAGATTTTTTGTGAAATTCTGACCCGCCGGTCAGGGATTTTTTTTAAAAAATGTTTCCCCGCAGGTTAAGTTGTCGAGGCCTGATTTTATTTCCTATGATAAAAACCCCTCTGTTTCCACCGCCAGACGTATCAGGGGAGTCTTTGCAACATTTTGGCACCATTCTTGAGTGAATTGGAGAACGTCAGATTTTTGGTGAAATTCTGACCCGCCGGTCAGGGATTTTTTCAAAAAAATGTTTCCCCACAGGTTAAGTTGTCGAGGCCTGAATTCATTTCCTATGATAAAAACCCCTCTGTTTCCACCGCCAAAGGTATCAGGGGAGTCTTTGCAACATTTTGGCACCATTCTTGAGTGAATTGGAGAACGTCAGATTTTTGGTGAAATTCTGACCCGCCGGTCAGGGCTTTTTTCTAAAAAATGTTTCCCCGCAGGTTAAGTTGTCGAGGCCTGATTTGATTTCCTATGATAAAAACCCCTCTGTTTCTACCGCCAAACGTATCAGGGGAGTCTTTGCATCATTTTGGCACCATTCTTGAGTGAATTGGAGAACGTCAGATTTTTGGTGAAATTCTGACCCGCCGGTCAGGGTTTTTTTTTTAAAAAAAAAGTTTTTCCGCAGGTTAAGTTGTCGAGGCCTGATTTCATTTCCTATGATAAAAACTCCTCTGTTTCCACCGCCAAACGTATCAGGGGAGTCTTTGCATAATTTTGGCACCATTCTTGAGTGAATTGGAGAACGTCAGATTTTTTGTGAAATTCTGACCCGCCTTTCCTGCAGGTTCAGTTGTCGAGGTCTGTTTTTATTTCCTATGATAAAAACCCCTCTGTTTCCACCGCCAAACGTATCAGGGGAGTCTTTGCAACATTTTGGCACCATTCTTGAGTGAATTGGAGAACGTCAGATTTTTGGTGAAATTCTGACCCGCCGGTCAGGGATTTTTTCAAAAAAATGTTTCCCCGCAGGTTAAGTTGTCGAGGCCTGATTTTATTTCCTATGATAAAAACCCCTCTGTTTCCACCGCCAGACGTGTCAGGGGAGTCTTTGCAACATTTTGGCACCATTATTGAGTGAATTGGAGAACGTCAGATTTTTGGTGAAATTCTGACCTGCCGGTCAGGGATTTTTTCAAAAAAATGTTTTCCCCGCAGGTTAAGTTGTCGAGGCCTGATTTTATTTCCTATGATAAAAACCCCTCTGTTTCCACCGCCAAACGTATCAGGGGAGTCTTTGCAACATTTTGGCACCATTCTTGAGTGAATTGGATAACGTCAGATTTTTGGTGAAATTCTGACCCGCCGGTCAGGGATTTTTTCAAAAAAATGTTTCCCCGCAGGTTAAGTTGTCGAGGCCTGATTTGATTTCCTATGATAAAAACCCCTCTGTTTCCACCGCCAAACGTATCAGGGGAGTCTTTGCAACATTTTGGCACCATTCTTGAGTGAATTGGAGAACGTCAGATTTTTGGTGAAATTATGACCCGCCGGTCAGGGACTTTTTCAAAAAAATGATTTTATTTCCTATGATAAAAACCCCTCTGTTTCCACCGCCAAACGTATCTGGGGAGTCTTTGCAACATTTTGGCACCATTCTTGAGTGAATTGGAGAACGTCAGTTTTTTGGTGAAATTCTGACCCGCCGGTCAGGGTTTTTTTTTAAAAAAAAAAGTTTTTCCGTAGGTTAAGTTGTCGAAGCCTGATTTCATTTCCTATGATAAAAACCCCTCTGTTTCCACCGCCAAACGTATCAGGGGAGTCTTTGCAACATTTTGGCACCATTCTTGAGTGAATTGGAGAACGTCAGATTTTTGGTGAAATTCTGACCCGCCGGTCATGGATTTTTTCAAAAAAATGTTTCCCCGCAGGTTAAGTTGTTGAGGCCTGATTTTATTTCCTATGATAAAAACCCCTCTGTTTCCACCGCAAAACGTATCAGGGGAGTCTTTGCATCATTTTGGCACCATTCTTGAGTGAATTGGAGAACGTCAGATTTTTGGTGAAATTCTGACCCGCCGGTCAGGGATTTTTTCAAAAAAATGTTTCCCCACAGGTTAAGTTGTCGAGGCCTGATTTCATTTCCTATTATAAAAACCCCTCTGTTTCCACCGCCAAACGTATCAGGGGAGTCTTTGCAACATTTTGGCACCATTCTTGAGTGAATTGGAGAACGTCAGATTTTTGGTGAAATTCTGACCCGCCGGTCACGGATTTTTTCAAAAAAATGTTTTCCCGCAGGTTAAGTTGTCGAGGCCTGATTTGATTTCCTATGATAAAAACCCCTCTGTTTCCACCGCCAAACGTATCAGGGGAGTCTTTGCATCATTTTGGCACCATTCTTGAGTGAATTGGAGAACGTCAGATTTTTGGTGAAATTCTGACCCGCCGGTCAGGGTTTTTTTTTAAAAAAAAAGTTTTTCCGCAGGTTAAGTTGTCGAGGCCTGATTTCATTTCCTATGATAAAAACCCCTCTGTTTCCACCGCCAAACGTATCAGGGGAGTCTTTGCAACATTTTGGCACCATTCTTGAGTGAATTGGAGAACGTCAGTTTTTTGGTGAAATTCTGACCCGCCGGTCAGGGTTTTTTTCAAAAAAAAAAGTTTTTCCGCAGGTTAAGTTGTAGAGGCCTGATTTCATTTCCTATGATAAAAACCCCTCTGTTTCCACCGCCAAACGTATCAGGGGAGTCTTTGCAATATTTTGGCACCATTCTTGAGTGAATTGGAGAACGTCAGCTTTTTGGTGAAATTCTGACCCGCCGGTCATGGATTTTTTCAAAAAAATGTTTCCCCGCAGGTTAAGTTGTCGAGGCCTGATTTGATTTCCTATGATAAAAACCCCTCTGTTTCTACCGCCAAACGTATCAGGGGAGTCTTTGCATCATTTTGGCACCATTCTTGAGTGAATTGGAGAACGTCAGATTTTTGGTGAAATTCTGACCCGCCGGTCAGGGTTTTTTTTTTTAAAAAAAAGTTTTTCCGCAGGTTAAGTTGTCGAGGCCTGATTTCATTTCCTATGATAAAAACTCCTCTGTTTCCACCGCCAAACGTATCAGGGGAGTCTTTGCATAATTTTGGCACCATTCTTGAGTGAATTGGAGAACTTCAGATTTTTGGTGAAATTCTGACCCGCCGGTCAGAGTTTTTTTTTTAAAAAAATAGTCTTTCCGCAGGTTAAGTTGTCAAGGCCTGATTTCATTTCCTATGATAAAAACCCCTCTGTTTCCACCGCCAAACGTATCAGGGGAGTCTTTGCAACATTTTGGCACCATTTCTGAGTGAATTGGAGAACGTCAGATTTTTGGTGAAATTCTGACCCGCCGGTCAGGGTTTTTTTTTCAACAAAAAAAAGTGTTTCCGCAGGTTAAGTTGTCGAGGTCTGATTTCATTTCCTATGATAAAAACCCCTCTGTTTCCACCGCCAAACGTATCAGGGGAGTCTTTGCAACATTTTGGCACCATTCTTGAGTGAATTGGAGAACGTCAGATTTTTGGTGAAATTATGACCCGCCGGTCAGGGACTTTTTCAAAAAAATGATTTTAATTCCTATGATAAAAACCCCTCTGTTTCCACCGCCAAACGTATCAGGGGAGTCTTTGCAACATTTTGGCACCATTTCTGAGTGAATTGGAGAACGTCAGATTTTTGGTGAAATTCTGACCGGCCGGTCAGGGATTTTTTCAAAAAAAATGTTTCCCCGCAGGTTAAGTTGTCGAGGCCTGAATTCATTTCCTATGATAAAAACCCCTCTGTTTCCACCGCCAAAGGTATCAGGGGAGTCTTTGCAACATTTTGGCACCATTCTTGAGTGAATTGGAGAACGTCAGATTTTTTGTGAAATTCTGACCCGCCGGTCAGGGATTTTTTTTAAAAAATGTTTCCCCGCAGGTTAAGTTGTCGAGGCCTGATTTTATTTCCTATGATAAAAACCCCTCTGTTTCCACCGCCAGACGTATCAGGGGAGTCTTTGCAACATTTTGGCACCATTCTTGAGTGAATTGGAGAACGTCAGATTTTTGGTGAAATTCTGACCCGCCGGTCAGGGATTTTTTCAAAAAAATGTTTCCCCACAGGTTAAGTTGTCGAGGCCTGAATTCATTTCCTATGATAAAAACCCCTCTGTTTCCACCGCCAAAGGTATCAGGGGAGTCTTTGCAACATTTTGGCACCATTCTTGAGTGAATTGGAGAACGTCAGATTTTTGGTGAAATTCTGACCCGCCGGTCAGGGCTTTTTTCTAAAAAATGTTTCCCCGCAGGTTAAGTTGTCGAGGCCTGATTTTATTTCCTATGATAAAAACCCCTCTGTTTCCACCGCCAGACGTATCAGGGGAGTCTTTGCAACATTTTGGCACCATTCTTGAGTGAATTGGAGAACGTCAGATTTTTGGTGAAATTCTGACCCGCCGGTCACGGATTTTTTCAAAAAAATGTTTCCCCACAGGTTAAGTTGTCGAGGCCTGATTTCATTTCCTATTATAAAAACCCCTCTGTTTCCACCGCCAGACGTATCAGGGGAGTCTTTGCAACATTTTGGCACCATTCTTGAGTGAATTGGAGAACGTCAGATTTTTTGTGAAATTCTGACCCGCCTTTCCTGCAGGTTCAGTTGTCGAGGTCTGTTTTTATTTCCTATGATAAAAACCCCTCTGTTTCCACCGCCAAACGTATCAGGGGAGTCTTTGCAACATTTTGGCACCATTCTTGAGTGAATTGGAGAACGTCAGATTTTTGGTGAAATTCTGACCCGCCGGTCAGGGATTTTTTCAAAAAAATGTTTCCCCGCAGGTTAAGTTGTCGAGGCCTGATTTTATTTCCTATGATAAAAACCCCTCTGTTTCCACCGCCAGACGTATCAGGGGAGTCTTTGCAACATTTTGGCACCATTATTGAGTGAATTGGAGAACGTCAGATTTTTGGTGAAATTCTGACCTGCCGGTCAGGGATTTTTTCAAAAAAATGTTTTCCCCGCAGGTTAAGTTGTCGAGGCCTGATTTTATTTCCTATGATAAAAACCCCTCTGTTTCCACCGCCAAACGTATCAGGGGAGACTTTGCAACATTTTGGCACCATTCTTGAGTGAATTGGAGAACGTCAGATTTTTGGTGAAATTCTGACCCGCCGGTCAGGGATTTTTTCAAAAAAATGTTTCCCCGCAGGTTAAGTTGTCGAGGCCTGATTTGATTTCCTATGATAAAAACCCCTCTGTTTCCACCGCCAAACGTATCAGGGGAGTCTTTGCAACATTTTGGCACCATTCTTGAGTGAATTGGAGAACGTCAGATTTTTGGTGAAATTATGACCCGCCGGTCAGGGACTTTTTCAAAAAAATGATTTTATTTCCTATGATAAAAACCCCTCTGTTTCCACCGCCAAACGTATCTGGGGAGTCTTTGCAACATTTTGGCACCATTCTTGAGTGAATTGGAGAACGTCAGATTTTTTGTGAAATTCTGACCCGCCGGTCATGGATTTTTTCAAAAAAATGTTTCCCCGCAGGTTAAGTTGTTGAGGCCTGATTTTATTTCCTATGATAAAAACCCCTCTGTTTCCACCGCAAAACGTATCAGGGGAGTCTTTGCATCATTTTGGCACCATTCTTGAGTGAATTGGAGAACGTCAGATTTTTGGTGAAATTCTGACCCGCCGGTCAGGGATTTTTTCAAAAAAATGTTTCCCCACAGGTTAAGTTGTCGAGGCCTGATTTCATTTCCTATGATAAAAACCCCTCTGTTTCCACCGCCAAACGTATCAGGGGAGTCTTTGCAACATTTTGGCACCATTCTTGAGTGAATTGGAGAACGTCAGATTTTTGGTGAAATTCTGACCCGCCGGTCACGGATTTTTTCAAAAAAATGTTTTCCCGCAGGTTAAGTTGTCGAGGCCTGATTTGATTTCCTATGATAAAAACCCCTCTGTTTCCACCGCCAAACGTATCAGGGGAGTCTTTGCATCATTTTGGCACCATTCTTGAGTGAATTGGAGAACGTCAGATTTTTGGTGAAATTATGACCCGCCGGTCAGGGACTTTTTCAAAAAAATGATTTTAATTCCTATGATAAAAACCCCTCTGTTTCCACCGCCAAACTTATCTGGGGAGTCTTTGCAACATTTTGGCACCATTCTTGAGTGAATTGGAGAACGTCAGATTTTTGGTGAAATTCTGACCGGCCGGTCAGGGATTTTTTCAAAAAAAATGTTTCCCCGCAGGTTAAGTTGTCGAGGCCTGAATTCATTTCCTATGATAAAAACCCCTCTGTTTCCACCGCCAAAGGTATCAGGGGAGTCTTTGCAACATTTTGGCACCATTCTTGAGTGAATTGGAGAACGTCAGATTTTTTGTGAAATTCTGACCCGCCGGTCAGGGATTTTTTTTAAAAAATGTTTCCCCGCAGGTTAAGTTGTCGAGGCCTGATTTTATTTCCTATGATAAAAACCCCTCTGTTTCCACCGCCAGACGTATCAGGGGAGTCTTTGCAACATTTTGGCACCATTCTTGAGTGAATTGGAGAACGTCAGATTTTTGGTGAAATTCTGACCCGCCGGTCAGGGATTTTTTCAAAAAAATGTTTCCCCACAGGTTAAGTTGTCGAGGCCTGAATTCATTTCCTATGATAAAAACCCCTCTGTTTCCACCGCCAAAGGTATCAGGGGAGTCTTTGCAACATTTTGGCACCATTCTTGAGTGAATTGGAGAACGTCAGATTTTTGGTGAAATTCTGACCCGCCGGTCAGGGCTTTTTTCTAAAAAATGTTTCCCCGCAGGTTAAGTTGTCGAGGCCTGATTTTATTTCCTATGATAAAAACCCCTCTGTTTCCACCGCCAGACGTATCAGGGGAGTCTTTGCAACATTTTGGCACCATTCTTGAGTGAATTGGAGAACGTCAGATTTTTGGTGAAATTCTGACCCGCCGGTCAGGGATTTTTTCAAAAAAATGTTTCCCCACAGGTTAAGTTGTCGAGGCCTGATTTCATTTCCTATTATAAAAACCCCTCTGTTTCCACCGCCAAACGTATCAGGGGAGTCTTTGCAACATTTTGGCACCATTCTTGAGTGAATTGGAGAACGTCAGATTTTTTGTGAAATTCTGACCCGCCTTTCCTGCAGGTTCAGTTGTCGAGGTCTGTTTTTATTTCCTATGATAAAAACCCCTCTGTTTCCACCGCCAAACGTATCAGGGGAGTCTTTGCAACATTTTGGCACCATTCTTGAGTGAATTGGAGAACGTCAGATTTTTGGTGAAATTCTGACCCGCCGGTCAGGGATTTTTTCAAAAAAATGTTTCCCCGCAGGTTAAGTTGTCGAGGCCTGATTTGATTTCCTATGATAAAAACCCCTCTGTTTCCACCGCCAAACGTATCAGGGGAGTCTTTGCAACATTTTGGCACCATTCTTGAGTGAATTGGAGAACGTCAGATTTTTGGTGAAATTATGACCCGCCGGTCAGGGACTTTTTCAAAAAAATGATTTTATTTCCTATGATAAAAACCCCTCTGTTTCCACCGCCAAACGTATCTGGGGAGTCTTTGCAACATTTTGGCACCATTCTTGAGTGAATTGGAGAACGTCAGATTTCTTGTGAAATTCTGACCCGCCGGTCATGGATTTTTTCAAAAAAATGTTTCCCCGCAGGTTAAGTTGTTGAGGCCTGATTTTATTTCCTATGATAAAAACCCCTCTGTTTCCACCGCAAAACGTATCAGGGGAGTCTTTGCATCATTTTGGCACCATTCTTGAGTGAATTGGAGAACGTCAGATTTTTGGTGAAATTCTGACCCGCCGGTCAGGGATTTTTTCAAAAAAATGTTTCCCCACAGGTTAAGTTGTCGAGGCCTGATTTCATTTCCTATTATAAAAACCCCTCTGTTTCCACCGCCAAACGTATCAGGGGAGTCTTTGCAACATTTTGGCACCATTCTTGAGTGAATTGGAGAACGTCAGATTTTTGGTGAAATTCTGACCCGCCGGTCACGGATTTTTTCAAAAAAATGTTTTCCCGCAGGTTAAGTTGTCGAGGCCTGATTTGATTTCCTATGATAAAAACCCCTCTGTTTCCACCGCCAAACGTATCAGGGGAGTCTTTGCATCATTTTGGCACCATTCTTGAGTGAATTGGAGAACGTCAGATTTTTGGTGAAATTCTGACCCGCCGGTCAGGGTTTTTTTTTTAAAAAAAAGTTTTTCCGCAGGTTAAGTTGTCGAGGCCTGATTTCATTTCCTATGATAAAAACCCCTCTGTTTCCACCGCCAAACGTATCAGGGGAGTCTTTGCAACATTTTGGCACCATTCTTGAGTGAATTGGAGAACGTCAGTTTTTTGGTGAAATTCTGACCCGCCGGTCAGGGTTTTTTTCAAAAAAAAAAGTTTTTCCGCAGGTTAAGTTGTAGAGGCCTGATTTCATTTCCTATGATAAAAACCCCTCTGTTTCCACCGCCAAACGTATCAGGGGAGTCTTTGCAACATTTTGGCACCATTCTTGAGTGAATTGGAGAACGTCAGCTTTTTGGTGAAATTCTGACCCGCCGGTCATGGATTTTTTCAAAAAAATGTTTCCCCGCAGGTTAAGTTGTCGAGGCCTGATTTGATTTCCTATGATAAAAACCCCTCTGTTTCTACCGCCAAACGTATCAGGGGAGTCTTTGCATCATTTTGGCACCATTCTTGAGTGAATTGGAGAACGTCAGATTTTTGGTGAAATTCTGACCCGCCGGTCAGGGTTTTTTTTTTTTAAAAAAAGTTTTTCCGCAGGTTAAGTTGTCGAGGCCTGATTTCATTTCCTATGATAAAAACTCCTCTGTTTCCACCGCCAAACGTATCAGGGGAGTCTTTGCATAATTTTGGCACCATTCTTGAGTGAATTGGAGAACTTCAGATTTTTGGTGAAATTCTGACCCGCCGGTCAGAGTTTTTTTTTTAAAAAAATAGTCTTTCCGCAGGTTAAGTTGTCAAGGCCTGATTTCATTTCCTATGATAAAAACCCCTCTGTTTCCACCGCCAAACGTATCAGGGGAGTCTTTGCAACATTTTGGCACCATTTCTGAGTGAATTGGAGAACGTCAGATTTTTGGTGAAATTCTGACCCGCCGGTCAGGGTTTTTTTTTTCAACAAAAAAAAGTGTTTCCGCAGGTTAAGTTGTCGAGGTCTGATTTCATTTCCTATGATAAAAACCCCTCTGTTTCCACCGCCAAACGTATCAGGGGAGTCTTTGCAACATTTTGGCACCATTCTTGAGTGAATTGGAGAACGTCAGATTTTTGGTGAAATTATGACCCGCCGGTCAGGGACTTTTTCAAAAAAATGATTTTAATTCCTATGATAAAAACCCCTCTGTTTCCACCGCCAAACGTATCAGGGGAGTCTTTGCAACATTTTGGCACCATTCTTGAGTGAATTGGAGAACGTCAGATTTTTGGTGAAATTCTGACCGGCCGGTCAGGGATTTTTTCAAAAAAATGTTTCCCCGCAGGTTAAGTTGTCGAGGCCTGATTTCATTTCCTATTATAAAAACCCCTCTGTTTCCACCGCCAAACGTATCAGGGGAGTCTTTGCAACATTTTGGCACCATTCTTGAGTGAATTGGAGAACGTCAGATTTTGGGTGAAATTCTGACCCGCCGGTCACGGATTTTTTCAAAAAAATGTTTTCCCGCAGGTTAAGTTGTCGAGGCCTGATTTGATTTCCTATGATAAAAACCCCTCTGTTTCCACCGCCAAACGTATCAGGGGAGTCTTTGCATCATTTTGGCACCATTCTTGAGTGAATTGGAGAACGTCAGATTTTTGGTGAAATTCTGACCCGCCGGTCAGGGTTTTTTTTTTTAAAAAAAGTTTTTCCGCAGGTTAAGTTGTCGAGGCCTGATTTCATTTCCTATGATAAAAACCCCTCTGTTTCCACCGCCAAACGTATCAGGGGAGTCTTTGCAACATTTTGGCACCATTCTTGAGTGAATTGGAGAACGTCAGTTTTTTGGTGAAATTCTGACCCGCCGGTCAGGGTTTTTTTCAAAAAAAAAAGTTTTTCCGCAGGTTAAGTTGTAGAGGCCTGATTTCATTTCCTATGATAAAAACCCCTCTGTTTCCACCGCCAAACGTATCAGGGGAGTCTTTGCAACATTTTGGCACCATTCTTGAGTGAATTGGAGAACGTCAGATTTTGGGTGAAATTCTGACCCGCCGGTCACGGATTTTTTCAAAAAAATGTTTTCCCGCAGGTTAAGTTGTCGAGGCCTGATTTGATTTCCTATGATAAAAACCCCTCTGTTTCCACCGCCAAACGTATCAGGGGAGTCTTTGCATCATTTTGGCACCATTCTTGAGTGAATTGGAGAACGTCAGATTTTTGGTGAAATTCTGACCCGCCGGTCAGGGTTTTTTTTTAAAAAAAAAGTTTTTCCGCAGGTTAAGTTGTCGAGGCCTGATTTCATTTCCTATGATAAAAACCCCTCTGTTTCCACCGCCAAACGTATCAGGGGAGTCTTTGCAACATTTTGGCACCATTCTTGAGTGAATTGGAGAACGTCAGTTTTTTGGTGAAATTCTGACCCGCCGGTCAGGGTTTTTTTTAAAAAAAAAAGTTTTTCCGCAGGTTAAGTTGTAGAGGCCTGATTTCATTTCCTATGATAAAAACCCCTCTGTTTCCACCGCCAAACGTATCAGGGGAGTCTTTGCAACATTTTGGCACCATTCTTGAGTGAATTGGAGAACGTCAGCTTTTTGGTGAAATTCTGACCCGCCGGTCATGGATTTTTTCAAAAAAATGTTTCCCCGCAGGTTAAGTTGTCGAGGCCTGATTTGATTTCCTATGATAAAAACCCCTCTATTTCTACCGCCAAACGTATCAGGGGAGTCTTTGCATCATTTTGGCACCATTCTTGAGTGAATTGGAGAACGTCAGATTTTTGGTGAAATTCTGACCCGCCGGTCAGGGTTTTTTTTTTTTTTAAAAAGTTTTTCCGCAGGTTAAGTTGTCGAGGCCTGATTTCATTTCCTATGATAAAAACTCCTCTGTTTCCACCGCCAAACGTATCAGGGGAGTCTTTGCATAATTTTGGCACCATTCTTGAGTGAATTGGAGAACTTCAGATTTTTGGTGAAATTCTGACCCGCCGGTCAGAGTTTTTTTTTTTAAAAAATAGTCTTTCCGCAGGTTAAGTTGTCAAGGCCTGATTTCATTTCCTATGATAAAAACCCCTCTGTTTCCACCGCCAAACGTATCAGGGGAGTCTTTGCAACATTTTGGCACCATTTCTGAGTGAATTGGAGAACGTCAGATTTTTGGTGAAATTCTGACCCGCCGGTCAGGGTTTTTTTTTTCAACAAAAAAAAGTGTTTCCGCAGGTTAAGTTGTCGAGGTCTGATTTCATTTCCTATGATAAAAACCCCTCTGTTTCCACCGCCAAACGTATCAGGGGAGTCTTTGCAACATTTTGGCACCATTCTTGAGTGAATTGGAGAACGTCAGATTTTTGGTGAAATTATGACCCGCCGGTCAGGGACTTTTTCAAAAAAATGATTTTAATTCCTATGATAAAAACCCCTCTGTTTCCACCGCCAAACGTATCAGGGGAGTCTTTGCAACATTTTGGCACCATTCTTGAGTGAATTGGAGAACGTCAGATTTTTGGTGAAATTCTGACCGGCCGGTCAGGGATTTTTTCAAAAAAATGTTTCCCCGCAGGTTAAGTTGTCGAGGCCTGAATTCATTTCCTATGATAAAAACCCCTCTGTTTCCACCGCCAAAGGTATCAGGGGAGTCTTTGCAACATTTTGGCACCATTCTTGAGTGAATTGGAGAACGTCAGATTTTTTGTGAAATTCTGACCCGCCGGTCAGGGATTTTTTTTAAAAAATGTTTCCCCGCAGGTTAAGTTGTCGAGGCCTGATTTTATTTCCTATGATAAAAACCCCTCTGTTTCCACCGCCAGACGTATCAGGGGAGTCTTTGCAACATTTTGGCACCATTCTTGAGTGAATTGGAGAACGTCAGATTTTTGGTGAAATTCTGACCCGCCGGTCAGGGACTTTTTCAAAAAAATGATTTTATTTCCTATGATAAAAACCCCTCTGTTTCCACCGCCAAACGTATCAGGGGAGTCTTTGCAACATTTTGGCACCATTCTTGAGTGAATTGGAGAACGTCAGATTTTTGGTGAAATTATGACCCGCCGGTCAGGGACTTTTTCAAAAAAATGATTTTATTTCCTATGATAAAAACCCCTCTGTTTCCACCGCCAAACGTATCTGGGGAGTCTTTGCAACATTTTGGCACCATTCTTGAGTGAATTGGAGAACGTCAGTTTTTTGGTGAAATTCTGACCCGCCGGTCAGGGTTTTTTTTTAAAAAAAAAAGTTTTTCCGTAGGTTAAGTTGTCGAAGCCTGATTTCATTTCCTATGATAAAAACCCCTCTGTTTCCACCGCCAAACGTATCAGGGGAGTCTTTGCAACATTTTGGCACCATTCTTGAGTGAATTGGAGAACGTCAGATTTTTGGTGAAATTCTGACCCGCCGGTCATGGATTTTTTCAAAAAAATGTTTCCCCGCAGGTTAAGTTGTTGAGGCCTGATTTTATTTCCTATGATAAAAACCCCTCTGTTTCCACCGCAAAACGTATCAGGGGAGTCTTTGCATCATTTTGGCACCATTCTTGAGTGAATTGGAGAACGTCAGATTTTTGGTGAAATTCTGACCCGCCGGTCAGGGATTTTTTCAAAAAAATGTTTCCCCACAGGTTAAGTTGTCGAGGCCTGATTTCATTTCCTATTATAAAAACCCCTCTGTTTCCACCGCCAAACGTATCAGGGGAGTCTTTGCAACATTTTGGCACCATTCTTGAGTGAATTGGAGAACGTCAGATTTTGGGTGAAATTCTGACCCGCCGGTCACGGATTTTTTCAAAAAAATGTTTTCCCGCAGGTTAAGTTGTCGAGGCCTGATTTGATTTCCTATGATAAAAACCCCTCTGTTTCCACCGCCAAACGTATCAGGGGAGTCTTTGCATCATTTTGGCACCATTCTTGAGTGAATTGGAGAACGTCAGATTTTTGGTGAAATTCTGACCCGCCGGTCAGGGTTTTTTTTTTTTAAAAAAGTTTTTCCGCAGGTTAAGTTGTCGAGGCCTGATTTTATTTCCTATGATAAAAACCCCTCTGTTTCCACCGCCAAACGTATCAGGGGAGTCTTTGCAACATTTTGGCACCATTCTTGAGTGAATTGGAGAACGTCAGATTTTTGGTGAAATTCTGACCGGCCGGTCAGGGATTTTTTCAAAAAAATGTTTCCCCGCAGGTTAAGTTGTCGAGGCCTGATTTTATTTCCTATGATAAAAACCCCTCTGTTTCCACCGCCAAACGTATCAGGGGAGTCTTTGCAACATTTTGGCACCATTCTTGAGTGAATTGGAGAACGTCAGATTTTTGGTGAAATTCTGACCCGCCGGTCAGGGATTTTTTCAAAAAAAAAATGTTTTCCCGCAGGTTAAGTTGTCGAGGCCTGATTTCATTTCCTATTATAAAAACCCCTCTGTTTCCACCGCCAAACGTATCAGGGGAGTCTTTGCAACATTTTGGCACCATTCTTGAGTGAATTGGAGAACGTCAGTTTTTTGGTGAAATTCTGACCCGCCGGTCACGGATTTTTTCAAAAAAATGTTTTCCCGCAGGTTAAGTTGTCGAGGCCTGATTTGATTTCCTATGATAAAAACCCCTCTGTTTCCACCGCCAAACGTATCAGGGGAGTCTTTGCATCATTTTGGCACCATTCTTGAGTGAATTGGAGAACGTCAGATTTTTGGTGAAATTCTGACCCGCCGGTCAGGGTTTTTTTTTTTAAAAAAAGTTTTTCCGCAGGTTAAGTTGTCGAGGCCTGATTTTATTTCCTATGATAAAAACCCCTCTGTTTATTAATTAAAAATTAAAAATAATTTTAAGTTAGAGCTTAATAATCAGTTTACTATTAATATACTTCTTCATTGTATTTCACTATTAATATACTTCTTCATTGTATTTCAGTTCAACAATTACTTTGATAAAATACATATTTTCTTATGTGCAAATGGCTTTCGATACCTATTATGGTAGGTCCATAAATTACCATAAAGCATATATTCAACACAAAAACAGCGGCAATTTATTGCTGACAAAGGACGGCTGGACATATAAAGGGCCCCATTACCTTCAGTAGCTTAGGGCCTCATCAAACCTACATCCGGTCCTGGTATGGAATAACTAAAACAAGACTGTGTTTTGGCAGTGCCCATGCTGTCATATCAGAGGTTTTTCAAGCTTTTCCCCGCAGGTTAAGTTGTCGAGGCCTGATTTTATTTCCTATGATAAAAACCCCTCTGTTTCCACCGCCAAACGTATCAGGGGAGTCTTTGCAACATTTTGGCACCATTCTTGAGTGAATTGGAGAACGTCAGATTTTTGGTGAAATTATGACCCGCCGGTCAGGGACTTTTTCAAAAAAATGATTTTATTTCCTATGATAAAAACCCCTCTGTTTCCACCGCCAAACGTATCAGGGGAGTCTTTCCAACATTTTGGCACCATTCTTGAGTGAATTGGAGAACGTCAGATTTTTGGTGAAATTCTGACCCGCCGGTCAGGGATTTTTTCAAAAAAATGTTTCCCCGCAGGTTAAGTTGTCGAGGCCTGATTTCATTTCCTATGATAAAAACCCCTCTGTTTCCACCGCCAAACGTATCAGGGGAGTCTTTGCAACATTTTGGCACCATTCTTGAGTGAATTGGAGAACGTCAGATTTTGGGTGAAATTCTGACCCACCGGTCACGGATTTTTTCAAAAAAATGTTTTTCCGCAGGTTAAGTTGTCGAGGCCTGATTTGATTTCCTATGATAAAAACCCCTCTGTTTCCACCGCCAAACGTATCAGGGGAGTCTTTGCAACATTTTGGCACCATTCTTGAGTGAATTGGAGAACGTCAGATTTTTGGTGAAATTCTGACCCGCCGGTCAGGGACTTTTTCAAAAAAATGATTTTAATTCCTATGATAAAAACCCCTCTGTTTCCACCGCCAAACTTATCAGGGGAGTCTTTGCAACATTTTGGCACCATTCTTGAGTGAATTGGAGAACGTCAGATTTTTGGTGAAATTCTGACCGGCCGGTCAGGGATTTTTTCAAAAAAAATGTTTCCCCGCAGGTTAAGTTGTCGAGGCCTGAATTCATTTCCTATGATAAAAACCCCTCTGTTTCCACCGCCAAAGGTATCAGGGGAGTCTTTGCAACATTTTGGCACCATTCTTGAGTGAATTGGAGAACGTCAGATTTTTTGTGAAATTCTGACCCACCGGTCAGGGATTTTTTTTAAAAAATGTTTCCCCGCAGGTTAAGTTGTCGAGGCCTGATTTTATTTCCTATGATAAAAACCCCTCTGTTTCCACCGCCAGACGTATCAGGGGAGTCTTTGCAACATTTTGGCACCATTCTTGAGTGAATTGGAGAACGTCAGATTTTTGGTGAAATTCTGACCCGCCGGTCAGGGATTTTTTCAAAAAAATGTTTCCCCACAGGTTAAGTTGTCGAGGCCTGAATTCATTTCCTATGATAAAAACCCCTCTGTTTCCACCGCCAAAGGTATCAGGGGAGTCTTTGCAACATTTTGGCACCATTCTTGAGTGAATTGGAGAACGTCAGATTTTTGGTGAAATTCTGACCCGCCGGTCAGGGCTTTTTTCTAAAAAATGTTTCCCCGCAGGTTAAGTTGTCGAGGCCTGATTTTATTTCCTATGATAAAAACCCCTCTGTTTCCACCGCCAGACGTATCAGGGGAGTCTTTGCAACATTTTGGCACCATTCTTGAGTGAATTGGAGAACGTCAGATTTTTGGTGAAATTCTGACCCGCCGGTCAGGGATTTTTTCAAAAAAATGTTTCCCCACAGGTTAAGTTGTCGAGGCCTGATTTCATTTCCTATTATAAAAACCCCTCTGTTTCCACCGCCAAACGTATCAGGGGAGTCTTTGCAACATTTTGGCACCATTCTTGAGTGAATTGGAGAACGTCAGATTTTTTGTGAAATTCTGACCCGCCTTTCCTGCAGGTTCAGTTGTCGAGGTCTGTTTTTATTTCCTATGATAAAAACCCCTCTGTTTCCACCGCCAAACGTATCAGGGGAGTCTTTGCAACATTTTGGCACCATTCTTGAGTGAATTGGAGAACGTCAGATTTTTGGTGAAATTCTGACCCGCCGGTCAGGGATTTTTTCAAAAAAATGTTTCCCCGCAGGTTAAGTTGTCGAGGCCTGATTTTATTTCCTATGATAAAAACCCCTCTGTTTCCACCGCCAGACGTATCAGGGGAGTCTTTGCAACATTTTGGCACCATTCTTGAGTGAATTGGAGAACGTCAGATTTTTGGTGAAATTATGACCCGCCGGTCAGGGACTTTTTCAAAAAAATGATTTTATTTCCTATGATAAAAACCCCTCTGTTTCCACCGCCAAACGTATCTGGGGAGTCTTTGCAACATTTTGGCACCATTCTTGAGTGAATTGGAGAACGTCAGATTTTTTGTGAAATTCTGACCCGCCGGTCATGGATTTTTTCAAAAAAATGTTTCCCCGCAGGTTAAGTTGTTGAGGCCTGATTTTATTTCCTATGATAAAAACCCCTCTGTTTCCACCGCAAAACGTATCAGGGGAGTCTTTGCATCATTTTGGCACCATTCTTGAGTGAATTGGAGAACGTCAGATTTTTGGTGAAATTCTGACCCGCCGGTCAGGGATTTTTTCAAAAAAATGTTTCCCCACAGGTTAAGTTGTCGAGGCCTGATTTCATTTCCTATTATAAAAACCCCTCTGTTTCCACCGCCAAACGTATCAGGGGAGTCTTTGCAACATTTTGGCACCATTCTTGAGTGAATTGGAGAACGTCAGATTTTTGGTGAAATTCTGACCCGCCGGTCACGGATTTTTTCAAAAAAATGTTTTCCCGCAGGTTAAGTTGTCGAGGCCTGATTTGATTTCCTATGATAAAAACCCCTCTGTTTCCACCGCCAAACGTATCAGGGGAGTCTTTGCATCATTTTGGCACCATTCTTGAGTGAATTGGAGAACGTCAGATTTTTGGTGAAATTCTGACCCGCCGGTCAGGGTTTTTTTTTTAAAAAAAAGTTTTTCCGCAGGTTAAGTTGTCGAGGCCTGATTTCATTTCCTATGATAAAAACCCCTCTGTTTCCACCGCCAAACGTATCAGGGGAGTCTTTGCAACATTTTGGCACCATTCTTGAGTGAATTGGAGAACGTCAGTTTTTTGGTGAAATTCTGACCCGCCGGTCAGGGTTTTTTTCAAAAAAAAAAGTTTTTCCGCAGGTTAAGTTGTAGAGGCCTGATTTCATTTCCTATGATAAAAACCCCTCTGTTTCCACCGCCAAACGTATCAGGGGAGTCTTTGCAACATTTTGGCACCATTCTTGAGTGAATTGGAGAACGTCAGCTTTTTGGTGAAATTCTGACCCGCCGGTCATGGATTTTTTCAAAAAAATGTTTCCCCGCAGGTTAAGTTGTCGAGGCCTGATTTGATTTCCTATGATAAAAACCCCTCTGTTTCTACCGCCAAACGTATCAGGGGAGTCTTTGCATCATTTTGGCACCATTCTTGAGTGAATTGGAGAACGTCAGATTTTTGGTGAAATTCTGACCCGCCGGTCAGGGTTTTTTTTTTTTAAAAAAAGTTTTTCCGCAGGTTAAGTTGTCGAGGCCTGATTTCATTTCCTATGATAAAAACTCCTCTGTTTCCACCGCCAAACGTATCAGGGGAGTCTTTGCATAATTTTGGCACCATTCTTGAGTGAATTGGAGAACTTCAGATTTTTGGTGAAATTCTGACCCGCCGGTCAGAGTTTTTTTTAAAAAAAAATAGTCTTTCCGCAGGTTAAGTTGTCAAGGCCTGATTTCATTTCCTATGATAAAAACCCCTCTGTTTCCACCGCCAAACGTATCAGGGGAGTCTTTGCAACATTTTGGCACCATTTCTGAGTGAATTGGAGAACGTCAGATTTTTGGTGAAATTCTGACCCGCCGGTCAGGGTTTTTTTTTTCAACAAAAAAAAGTGTTTCCGCAGGTTAAGTTGTCGAGGTCTGATTTCATTTCCTATGATAAAAACCCCTCTGTTTCCACCGCCAAACGTATCAGGGGAGTCTTTGCAACATTTTGGCACCATTCTTGAGTGAATTGGAGAACGTCAGATTTTTGGTGAAATTATGACCCGCCGGTCAGGGACTTTTTCAAAAAAATGATTTTAATTCCTATGATAAAAACCCCTCTGTTTCCACCGCCAAACGTATCAGGGGAGTCTTTGCAACATTTTGGCACCATTCTTGAGTGAATTGGAGAACGTCAGATTTTTGGTGAAATTCTGACCGGCCGGTCAGGGATTTTTTCAAAAAAATGTTTCCCCGCAGGTTAAGTTGTCGAGGCCTGATTTCATTTCCTATTATAAAAACCCCTCTGTTTCCACCGCCAAACGTATCAGGGGAGTCTTTGCAACATTTTGGCACCATTCTTGAGTGAATTGGAGAACGTCAGATTTTGGGTGAAATTCTGACCCGCCGGTCACGGATTTTTTCAAAAAAATGTTTTCCCGCAGGTTAAGTTGTCGAGGCCTGATTTGATTTCCTATGATAAAAACCCCTCTGTTTCCACCGCCAAACGTATCAGGGGAGTCTTTGCATCATTTTGGCACCATTCTTGAGTGAATTGGAGAACGTCAGATTTTTGGTGAAATTCTGACCCGCCGGTCAGGGTTTTTTTTTTAAAAAAAAGTTTTTCCGCAGGTTAAGTTGTCGAGGCCTGATTTCATTTCCTATGATAAAAACCCCTCTGTTTCCACCGCCAAACGTATCAGGGGAGTCTTTGCAACATTTTGGCACCATTCTTGAGTGAATTGGAGAACGTCAGTTTTTTGGTGAAATTCTGACCCGCCGGTCAGGGTTTTTTTCAAAAAAAAAAGTTTTTCCGCAGGTTAAGTTGTAGAGGCCTGATTTCATTTCCTATGATAAAAACCCCTCTGTTTCCACCGCCAAACGTATCAGGGGAGTCTTTGCAACATTTTGGCACCATTCTTGAGTGAATTGGAGAACGTCAGATTTTGGGTGAAATTCTGACCCGCCGGTCACGGATTTTTTCAAAAAAATGTTTTCCCGCAGGTTAAGTTGTCGAGGCCTGATTTGATTTCCTATGATAAAAACCCCTCTGTTTCCACCGCCAAACGTATCAGGGGAGTCTTTGCATCATTTTGGCACCATTCTTGAGTGAATTGGAGAACGTCAGATTTTTGGTGAAATTCTGACCCGCCGGTCAGGGTTTTTTTTTAAAAAAAAAGTTTTTCCGCAGGTTAAGTTGTCGAGGCCTGATTTCATTTCCTATGATAAAAACCCCTCTGTTTCCACCGCCAAACGTATCAGGGGAGTCTTTGCAACATTTTGGCACCATTCTTGAGTGAATTGGAGAACGTCAGTTTTTTGGTGAAATTCTGACCCGCCGGTCAGGGTTTTTTTCAAAAAAAAAAGTTTTTCCGCAGGTTAAGTTGTAGAGGCCTGATTTCATTTCCTATGATAAAAACCCCTCTGTTTCCACCGCCAAACGTATCAGGGGAGTCTTTGCAACATTTTGGCACCATTCTTGAGTGAATTGGAGAACGTCAGCTTTTTGGTGAAATTCTGACCCGCCGGTCATGGATTTTTTCAAAAAAATGTTTCCCCGCAGGTTAAGTTGTCGAGGCCTGATTTGATTTCCTATGATAAAAACCCCTCTGTTTCTACCGCCAAACGTATCAGGGGAGTCTTTGCATCATTTTGGCACCATTCTTGAGTGAATTGGAGAACGTCAGATTTTTGGTGAAATTCTGACCCGCCGGTCAGGGTTTTTTTTTTTTTAAAAAAGTTTTTCCGCAGGTTAAGTTGTCGAGGCCTGATTTCATTTCCTATGATAAAAACTCCTCTGTTTCCACCGCCAAACGTATCAGGGGAGTCTTTGCATAATTTTGGCACCATTCTTGAGTGAATTGGAGAACTTCAGATTTTTGGTGAAATTCTGACCCGCCGGTCAGAGTTTTTTTTTTAAAAAAATAGTCTTTCCGCAGGTTAAGTTGTCAAGGCCTGATTTCATTTCCTATGATAAAAACCCCTCTGTTTCCACCGCCAAACGTATCAGGGGAGTCTTTGCAACATTTTGGCACCATTTCTGAGTGAATTGGAGAACGTCAGATTTTTGGTGAAATTCTGACCCGCCGGTCAGGGTTTTTTTTTTCAACAAAAAAAAGTGTTTCCGCAGGTTAAGTTGTCGAGGTCTGATTTCATTTCCTATGATAAAAACCCCTCTGTTTCCACCGCCAAACGTATCAGGGGAGTCTTTGCAACATTTTGGCACCATTCTTGAGTGAATTGGAGAACGTCAGATTTTTGGTGAAATTATGACCCGCCGGTCAGGGACTTTTTCAAAAAAATGATTTTAATTCCTATGATAAAAACCCCTCTGTTTCCACCGCCAAACGTATCAGGGGAGTCTTTGCAACATTTTGGCACCATTCTTGAGTGAATTGGAGAACGTCAGATTTTTGGTGAAATTCTGACCGGCCGGTCAGGGATTTTTTCAAAAAAATGTTTCCCCGCAGGTTAAGTTGTCGAGGCCTGAATTCATTTCCTATGATAAAAACCCCTCTGTTTCCACCGCCAAAGGTATCAGGGGAGTCTTTGCAACATTTTGGCACCATTCTTGAGTGAATTGGAGAACGTCAGATTTTTTGTGAAATTCTGACCCGCCGGTCAGGGATTTTTTTTAAAAAATGTTTCCCCGCAGGTTAAGTTGTCGAGGCCTGATTTTATTTCCTATGATAAAAACCCCTCTGTTTCCACCGCCAGACGTATCAGGGGAGTCTTTGCAACATTTTGGCACCATTCTTGAGTGAATTGGAGAACGTCAGATTTTTGGTGAAATTCTGACCCGCCGGTCAGGGACTTTTTCAAAAAAATGATTTTATTTCCTATGATAAAAACCCCTCTGTTTCCACCGCCAAACGTATCAGGGGAGTCTTTGCAACATTTTGGCACCATTCTTGAGTGAATTGGAGAACGTCAGATTTTTGGTGAAATTATGACCCGCCGGTCAGGGACTTTTTCAAAAAAATGATTTTATTTCCTATGATAAAAACCCCTCTGTTTCCACCGCCAAACGTATCTGGGGAGTCTTTGCAACATTTTGGCACCATTCTTGAGTGAATTGGAGAACGTCAGTTTTTTGGTGAAATTCTGACCCGCCGGTCAGGGTTTTTTTTTAAAAAAAAAAG